>NC_132866.1:36916175-37251175 GCF_048164855.1 Canis lupus baileyi | reverse complement strand
GAAGCAGGCTCCATGCAGAGAGCCTGATGTGGGACTCGATCCCAGGACTCCAGGATCACACCCTGGGCCAAAGGCAGATGCTCAACTGCTGAGCCACTCAGGTGTCCCTATTTATTTTTATTTTTAATTTTAATTTTTTGATTTAATTACAGTTAGTAAACATACAGTATTATATTAGTTTTAGGTGTACAGTACAGTGATTTGACAATTCTATATATCACTGGTGCTCATCAAAAGTGCCCTCCTTAATTCCTGTTACCTATTTCATCCATCCCCCCAGCCACCTCCCCTCTGGTAACCATTGGTTTGTTCTCTAGACTGTTTGTGGTTTGCTTCTCTCTCTCTCTCTATCTCTATCTCTCTCTTTCTCTCTCTCTCTTTTCCCCTTTGCTAGTTTGTTTTGTTTCTTAAATTCCATATATGATTTGAAATCATATGGTATTTGTCTTTCTCTGACTGGCATATTTCATTTAGCATAATACTATCTAGCTGCATTCATGTCATTGCAAATGGCAAGATTTCATTCTTTTTATGGCTGAGTGATGTTCCATTGTGTATATATACCACATCTTCTTTATCCACTCATCAATTGATGGGCACTTGGGTTGCTTCCATATCTTGGCTATTGTAAATAATGCTGCTGTAAACATTGGGGTGCATGTAAACTTTTTAATTAGCATTTTTGTATTCTTTGGGTAAATATCTAGTCGTGCAATTGCTGGGTTGTAAAGTAGTTCTATTTTTAACTTTTTGAGGACCTTCCATACTGTTTTCCAGCAGTGGCTGTACCAGTTTGCACTGCCACTAACAGTGCACAAGTGTAACCTTTTCTCTACATCCTCACCCCAACACCTGTTGTTTCTTATGTTGTTGATTTTAGCCATTCTGACTGTGAGAGGTGATATCTGATTGTGGTTTTAATTTGTATTTCCCCGATGATGAGTGATATTGGGCATCTTTTCATGTGTCTGTTGGCCATCAGGATGTCTTCTTTGAAGAAATGTCTGTTCTTGTCTTCTGACCATTTAATTGGATTATTTGGCTTTGGGTTTTGAGTTTTATAATATCTTTATATATTTGGATACTAACCTTTTACTAGGTATCATTTGCAAATATCTTCTCCAATTCCATGGGTTGCCTTTTCGTTTTGTTGATTGCTTCCTTCGGTGTGCAGAAGCTTTTTATTTTGATGTGGTCCCAATAGTTATTTTTGCTTTTGTATCCCTTGTCATAGGAGACATATCTAGAAAAAGTTGCTATGGACAATGTCAGAGAGGTTCTCTTCTAGAATTTTTAGGGTTTTAGATCTCACATTTAAGTCTTTAATCCATTTTTAATTTATTTTTGTGTATGGTATAAGAAAGTGATCCAGTTTCTTTCTTCTGCATGTGGCTGTCCAGTTTTCCCAACACCATCTGTTGAAAACATTGCCCTTTTTTCCATTGGATATTCTTTCCTGCTTTGTCAAAAATGAATTGGCCATATAGTTGTGGGTTTATTTCTGGGTTTTTCTATCTGTTCCATTGATTTATGAGTCAAGACAGCTCTTAAAGGCTTTCCATCCCCTCTCACTGCTCTTAGCAGTGAGTCTGTCTTTCTCAGGCAGATATGCCAATGGGGCCGGAATCAAGAATATGTGAATGCAAAAGTAAACTGGCTCATTGAGGAACTCTCCTCCAAATAGAGTCACCTGCCCGGCTTGATACAAACATTGGGATGCTCAAATTTTTTTTTTTTTGAACACAGCTTTCTTGAGATAAAATTGACATCCAATAAACTGCATATATTTAAAGTGTACAATCTGATGTTTTGACAGATGTATGTATGCATGAAACCATCACTGCAATTAAGATAATGAACTCAACCATCCCCTGCCTGACAGACAGTTCCCTTTGTAACTTCTCCCTCTGGCTCCTGCCTATGTCATATCTAGTAAACTATTGTCTGATCCGAGCACATAAAAAAAATCACACCCGTTTGCTAAGATTTTAACAGTTGGAACTATTGTACTTCCAACTTTGTATATGTTTGCATCTGAACCTCCATGGGCATCCCTGGAGAACTGATTTACTCAGGTAATGACTATACAGCACCATTTATTAAAACCTATCAAACAGCAGACACTTACACACACTGTCTGGTCTTATCTTCATACACCCTGAGTGGTGGGCAATATCGCTCTTTTCACAGATGGAGATGACGAGGCTCAAAGATCATAAATGATGTGTCCAAGGTCACACACTGGCTAGTGTCCACAGTTGAGCTCAGCTGGCTGTTACCCCCTAGCTATGTGCTCCTTGGCAGGCCACGCTCCACACCCACCTCTGCCACCCCCACCCTGGACTTGAGAGAGATTCAGCATCAGGCAGGTTGCAGGGAGGCCCCACCTACTCTGTCTATCCAGGAGCCCCCAAAGCCTTCACAAGTTGGCTCAGGAGAAGGCAGTGCCCTTTCAGGCAGCCGGCCCCCACCTCTCTGTGTGTTCAGAAGGGGCATGATACCAGAGGGCCCAGATGTGTATTTAGATGCACCACTCACCAGAGGAAGGACTAGAGGCACAGAAGGTTAGCCACCTATCCAGGCTTAGATGGAGGGCACATGGGGCCTGGACAGGGCAGGTGAGTGGGGCCCTCTGCATGGCCCCAGCAGTGGGAGGCGGTGGCTCACATTTAAAGAGACCATACAGAAAGAAGAGAAGGGCAAGAGAATGAGTCTTGACCCCTCCCCCCTCATAATCCTTCCCAGGGAGGTACATGTGCCAGAGTGGGGGTGTGGGTTTATGCACTGAAGCCTAGAAAACACACATGTTCAAAGTGTTCCTACTCTTGCCTGTCCCACTGGCCACCAGTTTGCCAAGTCTCATGTGGGCATAGGGCCAGGCACCCGGGGACTTCAGCTGCAGAAGTGCTCCCCCTCTGCCCATCCCTCCTCCCTCCAGCTCCCTGCACAAGTCAGCAGAGTTCAGAGTCTGAACTCTGCCAAAACCATCCCCTTCACCTGGCCTGTCACCCACCCCTGTGTCTCCAGCCTACAAAGTCACACTCAGCCTAGCTTTAGTCCCTTTGTGGGCCTTCCCTGATGGCTTGGGCAGTCAGGAAGCCCTTTCCCCAGATCTGGTATCACGGGGCATCTGCCTCCCTGGTGGCACCACCATGGCCTCTCAGAAGTCAGGCTATCTGCAAGTTCTGTCTGCAAATGGGAGCTTGGGCAGCCCAGCAGGCCTCCAGCCCACTGTGGGAAGCGGGCACCCATGAGACCTGGCAATGCCAGGATAGGTTGAATAATCCCAGTTTACCTACCCTATAGGGAAACAGTACCTGGTCAGCTGCAGCCTCTGAAATCCAGACTCTCCAAGAAACTGAGTCACAGATTGGGGTGGCCCAAGTAGGAGGCATCCCTGGGCAACTGCAGAGGGGTATTTTTAAGTTCTGTTGTGTTTTTCATAAGAAAATATTTTTAGACCAAATAGCTCCTGAGTGGCGCCATATAGCTTTTAGTTAATTATGCAATTAATCAGTAGGACTGGGATAGTGTGGGCAACCCAGTGAAGAGCATGCAGTGCTGCTCCACGGACTGGGACACAGACAGGAAGGCCACCAGGAGCAGAGACCATGCCAAGTTCAAGGCACTTCCCAGCGCCCTCCCTCAGAGCAGCCTGGCCCTGACTCCTGCAGGGAAAGCGAGCACCCTTTCCCCAGGGGCTGAATCTGCAGCTCCCACAAGTGGAAGAGAAAGGTGTCATCAGGGTGGAGAGACTGCCCTTCTGGGAAGTGGGAGACTCAGCTAAGGCCTGGGCCTATAGAAGTCACAGATCCAGGAGCCAGCTAGCTCAGTGAGCCCCAGGACCCCATGGTGCAGGGAAGCTGGGCACAGCTATCTGGTTGCTCCCCCAAGTGAGGGTACCTGCTGGGAGAACGGGGCTGCATTCCCACTTGGCCCTACATGGCCTAACGTGGGTTAGGGCTACTTCCTCTTCCCAATTCCCACCACGGCCCTAGTGGACAGGGCAGTTCACGGCCATTCCCTTCAGCTCTGCTGAATGAACATATGGGAGGGTGGAAGCTGCATATCTGCACCTCCAGAATGCAGGGTGTAGGCTCCTCACCCCGAAAATCCCCAAGATCCTCTTGCACATCTACAATCAACTGGGTTTCCCTGGGGGGGTGGGCCTCCCTGGCATCCTCCCAGGAGGGGCAGTGAGAAGAGCAAGCTCTAGGATGCCTCACTCAGGGGAGAGAAATCCTTTTTTTTTTTTTTTTTTTTTTTACTGGGGAGAGAAATCCTCCCCTCATATTCAGACTCCCACTTGGACCTTCATGACACTGACAGAAGTTGGCACCTAGGGAAGGTGAGCCAGATCCAGGGCTGTAGCATCGGGGGCCCTTCTCACTGGTTTCTCTTCTCTCCACTAGGTTTAGAGATCTCAAATCTCATCTGTGCCTCATTTTCCTTTTCTTATGACAGGACAGGGAGGCTCCCTGGCAGGGCCATCTGAGCATTAGGGGAGGGAACCCGTGGGTCCACCCACATGTACTCACCTAGCCTGGCACAGCAGGTGCAGGGCAAAGCTGGAGACACTGCTTTAAAGTTCCCACTGGGACTTATAAAAACGGTAAAGTGGGCTTCAGCCTAAGGACGGGACTTTCTCCCTACAGATATTCTTTCTCCTCTGTTTTCTTTTCTTTTCCTAAGTAAACAGGACTATGTGGCTATTCTGAATTTTGAGAGGCTTCATGCTTTGGAACAAAATGACCCATGAATAAAAGCATGCCTCACAGTGATCAGCAGACCAGCCCGTTCACTAAAATGCAGTCCCTCAGTGCCTGAGCTGAGATGGCAGGGCCCTGCCTCTGCCCGATGCCAGGAGGAGCCCAGCCACTGGCAGATATGGTCCTGCTCTGAGGGACAGCAGCAGGTTCTGTCCCAGTGACCACAGCGAGGGTCAGTCTTCCAAGCAGTTCAGCTGTCACAGCCCATGGGTCTCTGAGAGCAGGCCAAGCCAGGGCAGGGGCAGGATGGAGATGCCTGCTCCTGTCCCTCGGCTGTTAATGCCACATGGCCTCTGCACCGAAACTCTGGAGTTTCTGCCAGAGACTGGAGTGGATGATCGGTATCATTTCCATCTTTCCCTTTCACTCCCTGCACCCAAGGAGGAGGCATTTTGACTTTTCAAAAGATCTTTGTTAAGAGCGCTTCATTCTGCCATCAGGGCTGGTGATTGCCGAGAGGGTGAGACTGGCTGGGAGATGTCACCTCCCCAGTTTCTAAGGGTTGCATGGGCGTGAGAAAAGCACGTGCTCCAGTCCTGCGAGGCGCCCAGCCGTGGCCCCACTGCACGCTGCAGCATCCCCGGAAGAGGCTCCCCTCCCCTGTGGTCCCGGAGCCCTGCCTTTGCTCGGCGCCACTCAGCCTGACAGACTCCTCAGCCTTCAGGACCCTGCTTGCTCCAGCGGAGCCTTTCCCTGGACCCCAGCCCACCCCGGAGACACTGGTGTGGCCCGCTCGTCTGCGCACATCTTGTCTGGCCTGGCAGGCGTCTGCTTCAATACCTGTCCCCTCCCCAGACAAGCACCTCAGAAGCCTGTGTTAACTGGGAATGGACTTCCCTGCTAGGGCCTCTCCCCCGGTTCCAGGGGCTCCTTCCCATCCTTCTCCAGTGGGTGCTGACCCCTCACCCAGCCTGAGAGAGAAGCAGCCTGGCCCTGTTCCCAGCCAGCTGGAGGAGGTGGGTGAGCCTGCCACTCACCACCCACTATGCTGCCGCAGCGGGTCCCCATCGCTTGACCCAAAATAGCCTGGACTGGGAAACCAAAGCGTGACAAGGACGATGCAGCCCAGCTGTTAGGAAGGCAGCATCCTCACCTCCTCCCTAGTCGTTCAAATTCAGCTCAAGCCCATCTCCCTAGAGAAGCCTGTGCCACTGCCTCAGCCCTCTGCGTGGGCTCCTGGGCACTTGCCACCCACTCCGCTCCTGGGGCACCCCGAGAGATGTTCCATGGGAGAGGACACCTGCAGGGCCGTGGGGGAGAAGACATGAGAGCAGAGGAGCAGGGCAATGGGAGTTGGGAAGATGGAAATCATGAGGATGAGGTGGTTTAGCGCCTGCCTTGGGACCAGGGCTTGATCCTGGAGACCCGGGATCGAGTCCCATATCGGGCTCCCTGCATGGAGCCTGCTTCTCCCTCTGCCTGTGTCTCTGCCTCTCTCTCTCTCTCAGTCTGTGTCTCTCATGAATAAATAAATAAATTTTTTTTTAAAGGAAGTCATGAGGATGGGTAATACCTGAGTTCACCGAGTAGAAAAATCTGGACCTTAGCTACCACCGAGCTGTGGGGACAGGGCATCAATGAGTGGGGAAGCAAGCACAGCTTCCCAGGAAGAAGGGGGCCTCAGGTGATAAGAGGGGGTGCGAGCTGGCTACCCACTGGCTCTTTGCTGTCATCTCCAGTTTCTCCCTCTCTCCCATAGCTTGGGGGCACACCAAGCTTACTCCCATCCAGGGCTTTTGCACTGGCTCTTCCTTTTGCCTGGATGAGCTCCTCTTCTAGAAACCCACAGGGCTCCCCAGTGCTTGCCTGGCCTCTAAGTGTGTCCTCCTCAGACAGCCCTGAGTGTAAGGAAGCCCTCCTATAGCTGGTCCTGTTAGTGGTCAGTAAGGCTCTGCAGAGAGACCCACGGAGGGTTCAAAAGTTGCTGGGATGAATAAGTCCAGAGTAAGCAGCATTTTATCTAAACCATTACTTCATTCCTGGCACCAATTTACTCCTGTATCTCAGCCTTTACTATTACTTATAAGAAATAACTGCATAGATATTAAATTCTACTTCAAGTTTTAAATACTGTGTTCTGTATCCTTATGTTTGTTTCAAGGCTGACAAGGTGCAAAATGCTGTTCCTTATTTAGCACCTATAGTATTTTATATTTTCGCCATCTGTTCCATGCACACACACGCTGCATGGATATGAGGGTAGGCAGCCCTCAGTAGTCCTGTTTCCTAAACTCTTTCCTACAAGGTCAGCTTTGGGTCTTCAACACTTGACCAAGGCAACTTTTTAAAAAATGTCCAATACTTGAACATGAGGGCTGTTCCTTTTTTTTTAATGGTAGAAATTAGCTTCACTTTTAGATCAAGTTATGCTATATTCCAATACAGAGCAACTATCACATCTTCCATATACAAGCACGTAACATTCAACAGCATGTACAAATGCTAAAGACCTCAAAATCAAATTGACCAGGAAAAGAAGTCGCTGAAATCAGAGTAGACTGCCTCCTCCTAAGACATCAGATCAGAACATTTCCTTCCATTCCTCCTTCCCTTTCTGACCATCCTTTTCCTAATTCTTACATCATGGAAATTTTTTTTGATGCTTTTGTCCACTTTTTGCCTTTCTCTGGCCTGGAAAGAATGCCATGGTTCACAAATCTCAGGCCACAACTAAGGAAGATAATCAGATTACCTATAGTTCTGATTTCCACCACCTCCGTTTCTCTGGGACAAGCTCACTGGATAAACACTTCTGGGGAAGTGAAGACACAGCGACATGAAATACATAAATAGGCTAACTGACTCAAAGAAATATCCCTGAGGTATCAATCAGTGTCAAGTTTATATGGTAGCACCCCCCTCTTACCTAACACCCCCAGTGGAGGTCTGAAACCATGGATAGTACCAAACCTTATGTATACTGGTTTCCCCTAAGCATACATACCTATGATAAAGTTTAGTTTATAAATTAGGCACAGTAAGAATTTAATAGCAATAATGAATAATACAATAGAAGAATTATAGCATTATATTGTAATAAAAGTTATGTGAATGTGGTCTCGCTTGCTCTCAAAAATATCTTGTACTGCACTTACTCTTCTTGTGATGATGTGATATGGAAAAATGCCTGCATGATGAGATGCAGTGACATGAATGTCATATGCATTGTGACGTAGCATCAGGCTACTGCTGACCTTCTGACATTGGGTCAGGAGGAGGATCATCTGCTTCTGGACCACAGTTGTCCTTGGGTAACTGAAACAGTAGAAAGCCAAACCATGTATAAAGGGGGAACTACTGTATTTGTACAAGACATAGCCTTCTCTGTTGCTTTTTTGCAAAGATGCTTCCTTTGTAACTTTATGTTAGAATTGTTGTCCTCTTTCTCTTCTTCCTACGCCTTGTCACCTTTGTTTTAAATAAACTCAACGTTTATTTTAGTCATTATTCTTGATCCTTAAGGAAAACTACAATGTAATTGGAAAATAATATATTTATGTCTGCTACAGTATCAAAGAAACATTTTAATCCAATCTCCACTAAAAACCCCAACAAGAAGAGCCACTGCATGATTTTGGAAAAGTGAAAATTAATAGAAAGAGGCATCATGAAGGCCAAATTATCACCAAAAGGTGGTGCTGGTAGTGGCACTGCTTCCTATCCATGAAAGCTACAACATGGTTGATAATCTTAGCACTCAAGAAAATATCTGACAGAGAATTACTTTTATATTGTGGGCTTCCTTAGGGCAAGGATATATTCAGATTCTAATACAGCACTTAGACCAACAGTAAATGCACAATAAGTACTTGTTGTATTGACGTTTCTTTTATAATTGATGTAGTGAATTCTTAGTAACTCATCTCTTATATAATATCTTGCAGTTAGGTTATTATTATTATTATTTTTTAAAGATTTTATTTATTCGAGAGAGAGAGAGAGAGAGAGGCAGAGCACAGGCAGAGAGAGGCAGGCTCCATGCAGGGAGCCCGACGTGGGATCCGAACCCGGGTCTCCAGGATTTTGCCCTGGGCTGAAGGCAGCGCTAAACCGCTGAGCCACTGGGCTGCCCCAGTTAGGTTATATTGAAGGACATTTTGCACCCCATCCCCTCCTCCTCTGTGGCACTTAACATCTGAAAAATATGAATGTATTGTCTCTTATTTAGCTCCTTAACCCTCAAGAATATAAGGGATTCCATTTGTTTTGTTCAGTGCTGCATCCCCAGCACCTAGAACAGTGCCTGGCACATACAAGGTACCATTGAACACTCATTGTATGACCAGATGAATGTATTGAAAAGGATTGGACTCAGCTGTGAAAAACATTTACTTTGCCATGTGTTAAAGAGAAAACATGAATTTAAGTGGATATCATGAGCTAACTCCACTGAAAGGAAGTGGAGAGGGATGAACGGGGCAGAGTAGGGAGGGAGATGTAAGTAGAACCAAACTCTCCATGTCCTTGGAAGGAATTCCATCATTTAGTCAACATTTAAAGTGCAAAAAGCAAGAAGTAACAGTGTAGGCACCTTACTTAGAATCAGAAAAAAAAATAACAGAAGGAAGACCCAAAAGGCTTAAATGGGAAGCTTCTGGGGCAGAGGCTACCATTTTTCTTTATAAACCCTGTAATGTGTTTAAATGTTTTAGACAATTTTTGCATATCACATGGGTAAAATCTGAAAATTAACTAATGAAAGATAACTTGATTTGATGCTTTATGTCATTAAATTCACAGATTTGTTCAATTTTGTTAAATCAAAGCAACTTTTTGAGTACTTTTAAAAATTAAACTTTTTATTTTGAAATACAGATTCACATGCAGTGCTAATAAATAATACAGATAGATTTTGTGTACCTTTTACCTATTTCATTCCAATGATAGTATCTTGCAGAACTATACTACAATGTCACAATCAGTTGACATTGATACAGTAGAGACAAAACATTTCCATCACCACTAGTGTCCTTCATGCTGACTCTTATTGTTACACACTTCCCTTCCAGTTCCCTGAGGAGAGGAGTTTCCTGACCCCTAATCCTACCCCATCCTTAACCTTTGGAAAACACTAAATTTGTTTCCATATCTAGTATTCTGTCATTTCAGAATGTTACATAATGTAATGTTACATAAATGTAATCATAAGGCATGTGACTTTTGGCTTTGGCTTTTCTCACTCAGTGTAATTCTCTAGAGATTCATCCAGGTTGATGGCTGTATCAACAGTTTGTTGCTTTTTATTGCTGAGTAATATTCCATGGCATGCATGTGCCTTTGTTTGTCTGACAATTCATTTATTGAAGGACATCTGGAGTATTCCTGGTTTTCAGCAACTATCCAAAAAAAGCCCAAACCCCCCAACCAACCAACCAACCAACCAACCAAACAAACAAAACTGCTATGTACTTTTTTGAATGGATTTTTGTGTAACCACAAATTTTCATTTCTCAGATATAAATGCCCAAGAATGCAGTTGCTGGGTCATATGGTAGTTGCATGTTTAGTTTTTAAATAAACTACCAAACCATGTCCTAGAGTGGCTGTACCATTTCACATTTTCACCAGCAACGTATGGTTCCTTTGGCTATAAACTAACCTCAAAGTGGGTTTATTGGATCAGTTTCTCTGCATCCTCACCGGCATTTGGTGTTATCACTATTTTCTTATTTTAACCTTTCTGATCAGTGCATAGTGGTTTTTGTTTACATTTCCCACTGGTCAAGGCTGTTGAGCATCTTTTCATGTAGCTATTTGCCATCTCTTTGGTGAAATGTCTCTTTATGTCCTTTGACCATTTTCTAATTGGATTATTTCTTTCACTGTTGCATTTTGAAAATTCGTTGTATGTTTTAGACTACACCTTTGTCAGATATATGATTTACAAATATACTTTCCCAGACTGTAGCTTATCTTTTCATCCTCTTCATTGGATCTTTTGCAAAGCTAAACTTCTTCACTTTGATGAAGTCTAGTTTATCAGTTATTTTATTTTATTTTATTTTATTTTATTTTATTTTACTTTATCAGTTTTTAAGTGGATTGTACCTTTGGTGTCAAGTCTGAGAATATTTTGCCTAGTCCTAGATCCTGAAATTTTTTCCTTGTTTTTTCCTTGTTTTTTCCCAAAAGCTTTATAGTGTTAAGTTTTACATTTAAGTCTATTATTCTTTTTTATATTAATTTTTTATTAGGTGTGAAGTTGAGGTTATTTTTTAGGAGGGAGGTTTTAGCTATAAATGTTTTATTTCTCCAGCACCATTTGCTAAAAAAGCTACCTTTCTTCCACTGCATACTTTGGTACCTTCATCAAAAATCAGTTGGACATGTTCGTATGAGTTTATTTGTGGGTTCTATATTCTGCCCCAGTCATCTATGCAACTGATTCTCTACCAATACTACACAAGTCTTGATTATCATAGTTACATAATGTCTTAAAGTCACATACACTGATTCTTCCCACTCTAGTCTCTTTTTCAAAATTGTCTTAACTATTTCAGTTCCTGTGTACTTCCATATTGATTTTAGAATTATCTTGTCTATATCTACAAAAAAAATTTGCTGGGATTTTGACAGGGATTATGTTAAACCTGAAAATCAATTTTGGAAGAATCGTGATCTGTGCCATGCTGAGTCTTCCAATCCATGAGTACAGTTTGTATCTCCATTATTTATACCATCTGTCATTTCTTCCACTAATGTATGGTAGTTTCAGCGCACAAGTCCTGTACGTTTTGTTTGATTTACATCTCAGCATTTCATTTATTTTCATGATTGTAAGTGATATTTTATCTTTTCCAGTTTTATTAAAACATAATTGCCAAAAGAAGTGTATATACTTAAAGCAGCAACATGAAGCTCACTCTGAAATGATTACCACAATTAAGTTAATCCACACATCTATCACCTCACACATTGCCTTTTTGCATGTGTTTGGTAAGAAAGTTTAAAATTTACTCTCAGCAAATTTAGAGTATACAGTACAGTATCATTATTATAGTCACGATGCTGTATATTAGAGTCCCAGAACTTATTCATGATATAACTGAAAGTTTGTGCCCTTTGATCAACGTCTCCCTGCTTCTCCCACCACCATCAGCCCCAGACCCTGGCACTCACGGTTCTACAGTCTGCTCCTCTGGGTTGGTCTTTTTGGTTTTTTTGTTTGTTTGTTTGTTTTGTTTTGTTTTGTTTTTTTTGAAGACCCATACACGAATGAGATCTTAAGTTTTTGTCTTTCTCTGTCTGGCATATTTCACTTAGCATAATGGCCTCCAGATTTACCCATGTTGTCACAAATAACAGGCTGTCCTTTTTTTATGGCTAAATAATTATATATATGTATACCACATTTTCTTTATTTGCAACACTTAGGTTGTTTCCATATTGTGGCTATTGTAATGCTGCAATGAACACTGAAGTCCAGACATCAGTGTCAAGATATTGATTTCATTTCCTTTGGCTATAAACCAACCTCAAAGTGGGTTTATTGGATCATGTGGTAGGTCTAGTTTTAATTCTGGTGTCTCTATGTCCATGCTAGTATATAGAAATACATTGGATTTTGTATGTTTATCCTGTATCATATGACCTTGCTGTTGGTCACTTATTAGTTCTAAGAGGGGTCTTTTTTTATTATTTCTTGTAATTTTCTATATAGACAATCATGTCACCTGCAAACAGGGACAATCTTATCTTTTCCTTCCCAGACTGAATGCCTTTTATTTCCTTTTCTTACCTTATTGCACTGTCTAGAACCTTCAGTACAATGCTGAATAGAAGTAGCAAGGGTGGGCATCCTTGCTTTTTTGTTGACCTTAGGAGGAAAACATCCAGTCTTTTACCATTAGGTATGATGATAACTGTAGGTTTTCTGTAGATACTCTTTACTAAATTGAGGAAGTTCCCCTCTGTTCTTATTTTTCTAAGAACTTCATCATGAATGTGCTGTCAATATTTAAAAACTTTAATGTTATAAAATACACATAATTTAAAATTTATCATTTTAAGTGTTCTAAAGTGACATATGGGACTTTCACTGCATTGTGCAATCATCAGTACTATCCATTTCCAGAACATTTTTATCATGCTGAAAGGGAACCCCTTACCCATTAAGCAGTCATTCCCCATATCCTCTTTCTCCCAAGGGTGTTGAATTTTGTCAAATGCTTTTTCTGCCTCGCTTGATGGAATCATGTGATTTTTCTTTTTTAACCTGTTAACAAGGTGGATTACATTGATTTTCACATAGTGAAACAGCTTTTGTATCTCTGGAATAAAACCCACTTGGTCATAGGGTATAACTGTTTTTATATATTACTAAATTCTATTTGCCAACATATTGTTGCTGATATTTGTATTTATATTCATGAGGAATATTGGATTGCAGTTTTCTTCCTTTTTTGTACTGTCTTAGTCTGGTTTTTTGTCAGGCTAACATTAGCAATTACATTGGGAAGAGTTTGTTCCTGTTCTCTTTCCTAGACGATATTGTATAGAATCAAAAGTAACTTTTTTTTTAACCATTGATATCATTCTCCAGTGATACCATCTGGACCTGCAACTTCCTCTTTTGGGAGGTTTTAAACTATGACTTCAATTCCCTTAATAGTCATGGGCTATTCAAATTATCTATTTCAGGGCAATTGCTGGGTTGTAGGGCAGGTCTATTTTTAATTCTCTGAGGAACCTCCACACACTTTTCCAGAGTGGCTGCACCAGTTCACATTCCCACCAACAGTGCAAGAGGGTTCCCCCTTCTCTGCATCCTCTCCAACATTTGTGGTTTCCTGTCTTGTTAACGTTCCCCATTCTCACTGGTGTGAGGTGGTATCTCATTGTGGTTTTGATTTGTATTTCCCTGATGGCAAGTGATGCGGAGCATTTTCTCATGTGCCTGTTGGCCATGTCTATGTCTTCCTCTGTGAGATTTCTGTTCATGTCTTTTGCCCATTTCATGATTGGATTGGTTGTTTCTTTGCTGTTGAGTTTAATAAGTTCTTTATAGATCTTGGAAACTAGCCCTTTATCTGATGTCATTTGCAAATATCTTCTCCCATTCTGCAGGTTGTCTTTTAGTTTTGTTGACTGTACCTTTGCTGTGCAAAAGCTTCTTATCTTGATGAAGTCCCAATAGTTCATTTTTGCTTTTGTTTTCTTTGCCTTCATGGATGTATCTTGCAAGAAGTTACTGTGGCCGAGTTCAGAAAGGGTGTTGCCTGTGTTCTCCTCTAGGATTTTGATGGAATCTTGTCTCATATTTAGATCTTTCATCCATTTTGAGTTTATCTTTGTGTCTGGTGTAAGAGAGTGGTCTAGTTTCATTCTTCTGCATGTGGATGTCCAATTTTCCCAGCACCATTTATTGAAGAGACTGTCTTTCTTCCAGTGGATAGTCTTTCCTCCTTTATCGAATATTAGTTGACCGTAAAGTTGAGGGTCCACTTCTGGATTCTCTATTCTGTTCCATTGATCTATGTGTCTGTTTTTGTGCCAGTACCACACTGTCTTGATGACCACAGCTTTGCACTGCTGGGGATTTACCCCAAAGATACAGATGCAATGAAACGCCAGGACACCTGCACCCCAATGTTTATAGCAGCAATGGCCACAATAGCCAAACTGTGGAAGGAGCCTCGGTGTCCATCGAAAGATGAATGGATAAAGAAGATGTGGTTTATGTATACAATGGAATATTCCTCAGCCATTAGAAACGACAAATACCCACCATTTGCTTCAACGTGGATGGAACTGGGGGTATTATGCTGAGTGAAGTAAGTCAATCGGAGAAGGACAAACATTATATGGTCCCATTCATTTGGGGAATATAAATAATAGTGAAAGGGAATAGAAGGGAAGGGAGAATAAATGGGTAGGAAATATCAGAAAGGGAGACAGAACATAAAGACTCCTAACTCTGGGAAATGAACTAGGGGTGGTGGAAGGGGAGGAGGGCGGGGGGTGGGGGTGAATGGGTGACGGGCACTGAGGGGGGCACTTGACGGGATGAGCACTGGGTGTTATTCTGTATGTTGGTAAATTGAACACCAATAAAAAATAAATTTATTATTAAAAAAACAAATTATCTATTTCATATTCAGTGAATTGTGGTCATTTGTGGTTTTTAAAAAACTTATCCATTTTATATAAGCTGTCAGATTTCTGTGTGTAGAGTTTTTCATAGTGATTCCCTCAATCTCCTTTGGTATCCTCAGGGTCTGTAGTGATACCTTGTTTCATTCATAATATTGGTAATTGTGTCTTCTCTTTTTTTTTTTTTTTTTTTGGTCAGTCTTGCTAAAAGTTTATTAATTTTATTAAACTCTTCAAAGAATCCACTTTTTGCTTTATCGCTTTTCTCTACAGGTTTTTCATTTTCAATTTTGTTGATGTCTGCTCTTATTTTTATTATTCCCTTCTTTCCACTTGCTTTGAGTTTGTTCTTCTTTTTCTAAGTTCCTGAGGACGAAGTATAGATTTCTGATTTAGTATGGTTCCTCTTTTCTTTCTTTTCTCTTTAAACTCCAATTTTATTTTATTTTTCAAGTAGGCTTCATGCCCAACGTGGGGCTTGAACTCACTATCTTAAGATCAAGAGTTGTATACCCTACCAACTGAGCTAGCCAGGTACCCCTGTTTCCTCTTTTCCAATGTGTGCACTTAGTGCTATACCTTTTCCTCTTGGTCTTACTTTAGCTGTATCTTACTAATTTTAATACATTACATTTTTATTTCATACAGTTTCACTTCTTTTGACATTTCCTCTTTGACTTATGAGAGTCTGAGTCTGAATCTCCCTGTGTGGGCCCCATTGGCACGATGGGATGAAGGGGGCTCATTCTTGCCCAGTGGGAATGACTATCCTGGTTCCCTACTTGGCCCCCTATTACACTACCTAAGGGGGGTGGTGGTGGGAGCACCTCATTACAGCCTGGTAACAGTGGAAGTCTAGCCTGTGAGGACAAGAATGACAATGGGGCCATCTTTTGTGTAGTATTTGACTAGAGTCACTGGTTATTGTCTCAAATTTTCTGTTTTGTAGAGAAGGAAATAGAGAATTGGAGAAGGGAGACCCTGTCTCAGGCCTCCCAGCTGGGAGAAATAAAGCTGTGTTGATAGCAGCACCTAGCACCTGCCCAGGTCGGTGAGCTCCCCGAGGAGGGAGCTGCCTGCAGAGATCTGTGCTTGGGTAGTGCAAGGCACCAAAGATGGGCAAGAACAATATGCTAGTTCCCTGCTGAAAAGCCACTTTTGGCTTCTTGTCTCCTCCAGGAGAAATTCTTGCCTCCTTAGGCTGGGCAAAGGACTGGAACGGAGGGGGTGGGTCCCTCAGTCAGTCAGTCCTCAGAATGACTCTTCTAAAAGGATCACCTAGGTCAATGCTTGCTCTGAACCCTAGTGTCGTCTTCTTAGAGTGGAACCTAAGCCACAGCCTCATGGAGCCAGCCACGTATTTCTCTGGCCTTTGTGTTTTCCTGGTTCACTTGACTCTGTGGTGCTCCTTTCTTCCTCTCACCTAGAACACTCCAAGCCCGTTTCTGCCACAGGATGTTTGCTCTGCTGCTCCCTCGTCCTACACAGCTGTTTGCACAGTTGGCTTCTTCCTGTCATTGTCTTAGAGGCCTACCTACTTTTGTATGATGTCCCTACTGTGACGATCCCAGTCACTCTCATTCCCATTACCCTGTTTCATTTCTTTTTTTTTTTTTCATTTTAAAATACTTATTTGTTTTTCATAAGGCCCTGCTTTCACAATCTGTATTCATACTGAAAATCAAAATCAAGCAAGCTTTTGCTCTTCTGCTTTGTGGGCGCTGTTTCATTTTCCTCATAGCATGCATCTCATTCTGAAATTTCTGATATGCTTATTTGTTTATATGTTTTAGTCTCCTCTTTGGGGCCCCATGGGACAGGGTGGTCTGGTTTCAGCGTAGGCTCAGTAAGCAAAAAACAAATAGATGCATGTGTGCTCAGGGCTGGCTGGCTCCAACCTCTCAGACATCCCTGGGTGCTGTTTGCTGGCCCATCTGGAGCAGGCCAGACTGACCAGGGCCCCTGCCCTGCAGGAGCAGCAGCACATGCCCAGAGGCCAGGCTTGTCAGCAGGAGACCCACTAAGGCAGAGGAACTAAGTCTTTCTGTCCTTCCCTGTTGCAGCCTCAACCAGAGGGCAGGACTCTCACCTCTTCCAGGGAAAATTAGCTGTGACCCTTCACGCACAGATCAGTTCTGCGTCTAATCCCCAGCTCCCTGCCTAGAACAGGCAGTCCGAGCCCAAGAAGTACAGGGTGCTACCAAGACCTGGGTCCTCATCTGGCTCCTGCACAGTCAGCCCACATGTCCTGCCTTTGCTGGCCTCTACCAGCTGCCCTGGGAAGTGAGACACAAAGTTCCCACAGCTCTTCAGGCACATGCACCACCCACTGAGCTGGCTAAGGCTGTCCAGAGTCCATGGCCTGGGCAGAACCTTGGTCAGCAGTGCCCGACAACTGCTCATTAAAATGGGAGACCTATCGTGGGGGGAGCAGGGAGCTCTGTCTTCTTCTACCAAGCTCTCTGAACCCAGACTAGGTCCACACCCTTCCTGGACACCCACCCCCTCCGTTCCTGTCTGTACCATGGGGTAGAGGTGGAGTGAAACTGGGTCCCATGGGGTTTATGCCGCCCGAGGGGCTGGGTGCCCAGCAGGGTCCAGTGTTGAGTAGGAAGGAGCTTCATTTGCATATGTCCCACTCCCATTGTTTAGACATTTGTCTTCACTTTGTCATCTCCTAGGGGATGTAAGCTCCAGGGTGACAAGGGCCCTGCCTACATTCTCTGGGTAACTGCCCAGTAGCCAGATGGGATGCATTGTGGACACACCAACACGTGTCATATCATGGGTAGATGGAGTGACTATAGGTAAAGATGCCCTGGTAAAGGGCTTATGGTTATTATTTAAAGGCTTAATGATAATTAAAGTTTGTGATTATTATTTGAAGTTCTATATCTGTAACCATCTTGCTATCGCACATATGCTTAGAAAAGGAAGAAAGTGTACAGAAGTTTAGCACACTACCAAAGGGTAGATCCAACACGGAACCCTGTGCATTGTGGAGGGAAAGTACAGGCAATGAGGACTGTGTATGTGTGTGTGTGTGTGTGTGTGTGTATGTGTCAGTGTGTGTGTGTCTGTGTGAGGCAGGGGTGGGTGGGGTGCAGCACTGGTCAGTAGCTGGGGAAGTAGTCCTGCTCAGGAGGGACTACTGGGCCCCCAGGGTTCTGCTCCTGGATATACACAACCTGCTGCTGTCCACACCCGACATTTCCCACTCAGAGCTTCCTCAGCCAAGGGAAAGTGGGGGTGGGAAGTGTCACTTCTCATTTCCTTTGACCAGCTCAAGAAGAAACAGGGCTCGGTTTTCTGAGAGGCTCATAATTAAATGAATTAAAATGTTTTCCCTCACGGTGACTTTGCCAACTCCCGTCCACCTCTCCCTGGCCCTGTTCCCAGCAAGCGGATAGAGCCTGGGAGGACGCAGAATGACATGTTGTGCGCCTCCAGAGCAATTAGCTTGTGCATCGTCATTTTGGGGAGAGATTTATGGCTGGCTTTTGGAGCATTCCAGCCCAGACCTCTGCGGCCTGGATTTGTCTGCTGGGGAAGTTCCTGGAAGCGGAGCTTCAATATTAATTCCAATTACAGTCAGATGAGAGCCCATTCATAAGGATTGCCTTCGACAGGCTCCTCTCCTGTCGCTCTGGTCTGACCTTGAGCCACCATTGCTGCCGCCAGCCTCAGAGAGGGAGGAAATCCCACTGGGCACAGCCCTGGTTCCCAGCAAGCTGAGGGCGTGCTGGACTTTGACGGGGAGAGCTGAGGAAGCACATGGAAGGGGACTGTGGGAAGGCTAAAGACACCTCTGCACCTTTAGTATCCTCCTAGATGCCTGTGGGGGATGACAATGCAGGGGACATGGCACTTGACTTGAGATCTCCCAGGCCCTCAGACCATCCTTTGACCTTGTTTCTGAAGTGGACCGGTAGTCCCAGAGCAAGGGCCCAGGCCTTTGACAGACCCAGGAGGCATTGCAAGCATTGCAAGCCTGACCTCCCAGTGGCCCCAGCCTCCAAAGGGTCCCCCGTGGGTGCAAGGGCCAGTGTCTACTGTCTCACCATCAGTGTCCTCTTGGTGAGCTGTGCTCCTGAGGGTTCCTTGGGTGAGCTGGGCTGTTGGTGGCCATGTTAGCACATCTGCAGATGGATGTTCCTCATGGCACCAGGACCCCAAGGACTAAATAAAAACCCACAAAAGTAATTACCTGCATATTGATTATGGATTAGGTTAACGACATTACTAATTACATCTAAAGATGTATATCCACTGTATCAGCCTATTAATGGCTTGCATGAGGTATTAAAGCACTAATTAGGAAAAATAGCAGGTTTATCACCAGCTGTAGTTATAGGATTCGTGGAGAAGGAAGGTGGTTGAGGTGCTCAGCTTTCCTTTCCCTTACCCAGGCTTCCAAAGACCTCCCCACCCCCACCCTGCAGTGGAGACCTCAATCAAGAGCCAAGTCCATCATTCAAGACTGGATATTTCCATCCATCTGACAGATGCTCCTGATATCTTTTATGAAGGAGCCTAGGTAGGCAAAACTGGGCTGAAGTGCCACAGGCTGCTGGGAAGGGGACACGGATGTGTGCAGACAGGACAGTATGGTCCCAGGATGGCACTCTGGGGATTTTAACAATCTGAGAAGTCTCAAGTCTCTTCCAGATAAATCGTCTGGTCTAGATCCTTCTTTCAGACACAGAGAGGCGGAGTGGGCACCCTGGGCACCCTTCAGTGGGTGAAGTGAGGCCTGGGACCAAGCCTCCAGTATCCTACATACAGCCTGCCCCCCTTTCAACCATGGTGGCTCACAATAGGCAGGATTGGGCTGCCTCTTCTTGGAAGCCTCCCCTGCATTCTCCTAACTGGGCCTGTAGAGGCCCCTCCTGGGACACAGCATGATAGAAGGCTGATGTCCATCTTCTTCTCCTTAGACTATAAGCTCAGTGAACAGTAACTGAACAGACCTGATTGGATAAGAGGGAGCCAAGTTATCTCTCTCTCTCTATCTATCTATCTATCTACTTAGTTACTTATCTAGTTATTTATTTGTTTGGCTTTTCAGAAATTCCTAAGCATTCTATGTATTTTTAATGTTACAGGATACTATATTGAATAACATATTTTCCTCATTAGATTTTCTTTTAAGTTACTGTATTTTAATTACCCAAGGAATACACTAATGCATTTTTTGGTTAGAAATTCAGACCTTGTGGACAAAGTTAAATCCCCCTTTTGCCAGCACCCACAGCCTCAGAGGGAGCACAGGTATAGGTTTGGTATAGATTCTTCTAGACCTTTTTGTGTGTTTTTGTATGTACATTGGTACCCACAGAAATAGAGAATGTTGTTTTGTGTCCCTGGGTATGTGTATGGATGTGTTGGCCATGGTGCATGTGCCTCCTGTCCTGTGCACAGAAGCAGAGCATGACAAAAATGGCAGGAGGACAATCTGAACTTGTCATGGATGGTTTTGACCATCTTGATAAAAAATGAAAAATAATAGTACTGGACTGTCATGAAATATAATGTTGACTGTGGTTTATATTCTCAATTGATGTTTTCAGTTGATACAGCCAATTAAGAGAACACTACACAACATTGCCAACAGTTACTGTTTTTTCCCTTTCTGGGACATGCATTGGGATGTTGGGGAGCCCACTGAGGTTACTGAGATCACAGGCTCCCAACTCTCCCTACCACATCTCCCCCTACTTTTTGTCCAGCCTATTATAGAACAAGTCTTCCTAGTACCTAAATAGTCCTGGTATACCCAGTAGGTGCTCAATCAATGCTTGCCAAGAAATGAAATAAATCCAGGGAGAGCCATGTAAGAACAAGCAGCATCCGGCCAGTGGCACCAGTCAGGACAGCACAGTCTAAGGGGTTGGGAAGGGGCTAAGGAGACCAAAAGAGCAGTGACTAGTGGCTTTCTGAGGTGTAAAGGGAAAAAGGCAGGTAGCTGTCACCCTGGAAATAGCGCTTGACAGAAGCCAGACATTTGGTACAGAGTCCAACCAACCATGACAGAAGAATAGGGAGAAGAAATGCTCCCGGTCACTCTCTGCTTCCTGTGGCTGCCTCCCAATGTCTGAGCTAAGCAGGAGCCTGAGGTCAATGAGGCTGCTTTGGGACAGATGTGCATGGATGACATGTGGCAAGCCCAGCTCCTTGGAGCCATCCACAGGGTGCAAGGAGAGGGAGGTCTGTCCCTGACCTCCCAGTGGCCCCAGCAGTAGGTATGTGCCCTTTCCGAGGTCTAGCTCAGAGCTTCCACCTGCAACCCCAACCTGGGTAACATCAGCCACCTCAGGGCTGCCCACCATCCTCACCACACTCCAGCAACAGTGGGGGATGGAGTGTACACCCGGGCATTTGGCCAGGTTCAGGAAGGTGGGGACATTGAAGTGTGCTTCTGTTCCTCTACATTGGTGACATCAGCTAGTGACATCACTGGGCTGGCCCTGCAGGTGGAGGGCGTCAGAAGTTCAAATAGCTCACTGGGGAGGGGGGTGAGGGATGGTGTCAACAGTAGGGGCTGTGCCAGGAACACTCCTGCTGATTATTGAAGGCGCCTGGGCGGGAGGACAAAGCCTTGTGCAGCTGTCTGAGGTCATGACCCTAGCTCTGTGCTCAGACAGGGTCTTTGCACAGCTGGGCTGTCTCTGAGTGTGTGAGTGTGTTGGGGGGGGGGGGGTTATGTGCCTAGGCCCCAGCATGTGGGTCCACACGGTTACTGCAGATAAAGGGCATCAAACTCTCCACAGGTGTATGCTTTTAGCAGGTAAGGCTTGCGGGGTGGGGGGGGGGAGCATTTTTCTTTTTTACAGATGTAAGACCCCACCCCACCCCCTGTCTTATTTGGGCTAGAGGTCAGCCCCCACCTGCCTTCTGTAGCCCAGGTGCCTCCTTTCTACCCTGAGACCATTCCCCTCTTCTGCAGCCTCCAGCTTCTCCCCTCTGCACCACCCTCTACAAGGCAGGGGGCGGGGGAAGCCTGCAAGACAAAAGTCCACACCCACTCGGGCTCTGAGGGCTCCCTCTGCCTCAGAATACAGTTCAGAGTAGGGGCAGGCAGGGAGAGGAGACTGCTGCCCATCTTGCTGCTCTGAGGATGCGGCATGTCCTGCCTCGTCCCCTTGAGCCCATGGCCCAAGGTGAGGAGTGGCGGTGGTGGCCTCCAAGGCCTGAGCGCTGCCCCCGTGACCCCCTTCCCCACAGCAACGGGCACCCCCGGGGCCCTTGCTGTCTCTTCCTTCACGCTGGCGCGTTGCCCTGCGGCCACTCAGTGTCCCGCTGTCCCATAAAGTTCGGCCCTACAGCCCCAGCTCCCCCGGCAATCGCGGTTGCCCTGACCTTCCCAAGGCCTCTCCTGAGACGGCACCTTAGCCTCCACTTTCCCTTGCCTCAGGGACCTGATTGGTTACCTCCGTGCCTCCTGCAGAGAGGCCACGTCACCACCCAGGGCAGGTTTGGCGCCAGGGCCCATAGGGAGTGACGCAGCGACCGACACAGGGGCGCCCAGAGGCTGCTCAGGCCGGCCACGGCAGCCTGGCCCGGGGCGCATGGGTGTGAGCGGAAACCCGCGTGTGCACACCAGCCTGCGGGGCTGACCGGGCGTGGGGCCACTCGGCGGGGTGAAGACGCAGTGTCGAGACCCGTGCACAGGTGCACGAGGCCCCAGGGCAGCGGTTAACGCGGACCGTGACCAAGGCTGCAAGGCGACACGGACTGCAACGGAGTGGGACACGCTGTGGGCAGGGGATCAGGACGGAGCGTTCAGCCAGGGCGCTAGGGGGACCCGTTACCGGGGAGCCGGAGCCTGCTTTCCTCTCCCAGGCCGAGGGCCCGCCCGCCCCCACCCCTCCACCCCCTTCCCCCCTCACCTGCTTCTCCCACCCTCCACCGCGGACCTGAGGGCCTCCGAAAAACTGAAGTCCTGTGTGCGCTGAGCAGTGACAGGTGAAGGTGAACAGCTTGGGGTGCGGGGAACCTGGGGTCAGAGCGGAGGACGCGGGATCAGAGAAGGAAAGCAGAGCCTCTCCGGGAGGCCTTTCAGCCGCTTGCAGAGACGGTCAGGATTAGCATCAGGTGGGCACTGACACTGGGTGTTATTCTGTATGTTGGCAAATTGAACACCAATAAAAAATAAATTTATTATTAAAAAAATGACAGGGGATTCATTAACAGAGGTAATGACAGGGGAAACCTGACTAAATAAATTATTACATGCAAAAAAAAAAAAAAAAGATTAGCATCAGGTGGCTGAGGAGGCTGCTCTCCTGAGCGCAGCACTTCTCGGACAGGACGGGCGCTGAGCACCCAGGGGAGCTGACCCCGCACAGGCGGTTCTGGTCCTGCAGGTCCAGGACCCTGTTAGGAAGGAGCCCTGTATGATGCAGGCAGGACAAACTGCTGCTGCTTCTCCCTCCTGGGAGAGAGCCGGGACCAGAAAGGACACAGCAGGGATGGGGTCACCACCTGGGTTTGCTGGGCTGGCGCTCTGGAATCCCACCCTAGCTCATAGCCTTCCTGCCTCCTTGTCTGACTCCAAGATGCCCCAGCCCCCCAAGGGACAGGAAGAGCACAGTGACCAGGAGTGACCCCAGGGAGGACTGCTCTGGCCACTGACCATTCACCTCCCAGCACCCCCTGAACAGGCTGTGGGCCCTCCCCCAGTGCCCACATCTCCTCCTTCGTCTTCCCACCTTTGGTCCAGATCCTTTTAGGCCACCCTCCAACAGCCTAGAGGGATTGTCCCTGGGAGTGACCGTTCACAGGAGTGTGTTCTACGGATCAGGACCCACAGAGTCCCATGTCAATGGAAAAGGCTATGCACCCCCCTCCCCCACCATACTTCTCAGTTTACTGCCACCTTTTCTTCTCACTTTCTAATGTAGATTCACTAGATAAAAGGCTCTGAAAAGTCCTGCAGGAGATAAACATTTATTTGGGAGCCACACAGTATTTTCTATATCAGTTTCATCATAGGGTCCTTTGTCATCCAGCACATTTTGAAAGCTAACTAAAGTATAGGTCTGATCATTTCTTCTTTCCACACCTGAGTGCCCCCTCGCACCTGTGCTTTCAGGCCCAGACAGTCACCCTGTTGACCTTCATCATTCCTGCCTTGCCTTCAGGATGCATTCATCGCCTGCCCTGTGGGCCCTCCCCAGCCCAGCCTTGGACTCCCAGCCTGGGTTCATCTGCTACCACACTCCTCACAGAGGCCCACAGCCCACCACCCCACCATGTGCTCTCTAAACACAGCATGAGTTGTAGGCCTCTGAGCCTTGGTTCCAGCCTTTCTCCAGAGCCTTCTTCCTTCAATCTAATGCATCAGTGAAATCTCAAATGCTGCCTCCTCCATGAAGCCTTTTTTGATTTCACAGTCAGGATGACTCACTCCAGATGGGCATTGCTTCTTTATCACAACCCTTCCTGCCTTCAGCCAGGTACTCTCCAATTCCCTCGAAAAGTATCCTTGAGGGAGAGTTCCAGGTCTGACTGATTCTTTATCCCTCCCAATCCCACCTCATCCTGACCCCACACAAGGCTGGTCTAATGATATTTCTATCAAGCAATCAATAGATGTGGAAATCACTGCTCCCACCTCTCCCTCTTGCTTCTGGGAAGAGCCATAGTGAGCCAGAAAGAACACATGTCTGGAAGTTCCTTTCACAGGAGCTCCGGGATCATGGCATCATCATGTACAGGCTGCAAGGGGTCATATTTATCAGGGTAATGAATGTTGCCGATTACATCTGGGGGCTCATTAGAAACATGTATTTAATGAAGTATGATGCTCAGCCCTGAGATGAGCCATCATCTAAGAAACTAATGAGGCTGTGCAAGGGTCAGCAGAGACCTGGGACCCTGAGGGCCAGCAAAGAGTACTCAGTGAGGAGTGGTGAGAAATGGGGATGGGAAGGAAACAAAAGACAGTAAAATAAAAGGGCCTAGAGAGGAGAGAGGAAGAGTCACCGGGAATCCTGATGTCCTCTGGTTTTGTCAGACATGATTGGGAACATACAGGAAAGGGCTAGAACAATATAGTACCCTTTCCCATGTCTTTCTGATGATGTTGGCTCTATGTGCACTCTGCTCTGGTGAAGTCAGTGGGATAATGTGTCCTGTCCTGAGGACTGTGGTGTGGGGGCCCGGTCCCTAGAATAAATGGCAAGGACAAGCCGTGCTAGTGCTGAGGGGGGCAAATCTCTACAGTCCCTCAGGCTGACATATGCCGCATAGGAGCATTTGCCAACTGCAGGGTGCTGCACGTGAGAGGTGGAGGAGGGCAGGGGAGAAGCTTTGACCTACCCACTATCCACTATCAGTCCTTCATCAATCACAGCTGTGTACAGGGAGCCTCCCCTTTCCTGGATAGACTTTTCTGAAAATGAATTTGTGAGTCTAGATATCCTCTCAGGCCTTGCTCCTCAGTATGTGTCCTTAGAGCAGCCACATAGTTGGCACCGTGAGCCCAGCCTAGCCCCCAGATCAGGATCTGCATTTCCTTCAGGATCCCCTGGGATTGGTGGGCAAAGGTGTGAGAAGGGCTGGTCTCAGGTACCATCCACCCAGTGTGACCCTCCCATCCATGTGACAGAGCAACTTGAGGTACAAACCCATCTTATATATCCTGATTCTCTCTGCCCTCCCCCAAAGCCACATACCCAAGTTGGCCCTAAGCCTGAAGGGTGATCAGTGCTCAGTAAGGAATGAATAAAGGAAGTGAGATCAGGTAACTGGTCTCAGCACTTTCTTAGGGTCTGAAAAACCACAGTCACCCTGATTATGGGAAACTGTAAGCTGTAATCAAATACTTGCACTGGCAACTCCACTCTCTGGTCACCAGCTGTTAGAACTCCAGTTGGACAGGAACCCAGGTCCTCCTTGACCAACTAGAAGAAATGGCAGGGCTTGGTCTACCCCACTGCCAGAGGGATGAAATTCTTGCTTGTTTCAGAGGTTTTGGAGAACATCGCCTGCCCCATGTAAATGCAAGCTGAGAGCCGCCAACTATTGTCATGCTTTCATTATATGTCTTGGGATTCTGACCAGAAGAGTCACACTCCACAGAGGCAGCTGTTCTCTGCAGGTGGAGCATTTCCCTGACGTCACTGGCGCTGGAGGCAGATGATCTCCTGGACAGCCAGGCACAAGGGCGGTGCCCTTCCAAGAGAGCCACCTGCCACAGCCTGACAGACTGACGTAAGGAAGGTGAAAATGGTCTGTTCCTGGCCTTGTCTGACCAGCAGAAGAGGATTGAGAAATGTGTCTGGCAGTGGTGCCACATGAGAATGCATAAGTAGCCAACTCACTTACTGGAAAAGAAATGACCTAATCTACCAAGCCACCCTGAATCTTAATAGGAAGACTATGCAGTAGAGTAGGAAGACTAGCAAAAGGGCTTTGTCTGTGCCCAGGGCTGTGGGTGCCAAGTACCTTCTACCTCATGCTCTGGAAGCAGGAAGGCTCCTTGGAAAACAGTAGCAGTTCTGAAAACTCCACTTAAGCCAAGAACCAACCTGGAAGAGCAAAATGCACCCAAGAAGGTATGAGGCTTAGAATGAGAGTGACCAGTGGGAACCGAGACTGCAGTGACCTGGCCAGCCTGCCCCCTTTCAGATGGAGAGAGCCAAGGAAGTTTCAGTGACAATGAAGCCCACTGATGTGCTTTTTAGAAAGCATCCATCCGGGATCCCTGGGTGGCGCAGTGGTTTAGCGCCTGCCTTTGGCCCAGGGCGCGATCCTGGAGACCCGGGATCGAATCCCACGTCAGGCTCCCGGTTCATGGAGCCTCCTTCTCCCTCTGCCTGTGTCTCTGCCTCTCTCTCTCTGTGACTATCATAAATAAATAAAAATTAAAAAAAAATTTAGAAAGCATCCATCCCTCTCCTTTCTTCATCATGGTAACATACATTTGTTACAAATAAATAAGCAAAAAGGAGAACTAGAAACCCCCACAGTCCCACACAGAGACATTGCATCTGAATGACTGCTGGGCTACAGTGCGCCAGAATCTCACTGCACACAGGAATGACCTGGTGGCTATGCTGGGCAGAGGCTTTACATTTTTCACAAACCCCTGGATGGCACAGGCTGCTGGTCCAGGGACCATGCTTTGAGTAGCAACACCCTGCCAGATATTTTTTAAATATACCTGTATATACATTTCTGTTCTAAAATTTGTCCATGGGGTACATACTGTTTTGCAACATGACTCAATAACTTACTATGACTCCATTTCCATATAAAAAAAATAAGAAATTGTGATGGCTACAGAGAATTCCAATATAGATAAGTTCCAGAATTTAGCCCCTCTCCTATTGTTGGACACATGGGTTGTTTTCAACTTTTTTTCCAATATAAGTAGCACTTGCAAAGATAAGTCTTGTGACTAAACCTTATCATATATCCTAAATTATTTCTTTAGAATTTCAATAAGTAAAAATTAAAGACATGTGTAATTTGGGGACTTCTCTTAGAGATTACTAAACTGTCCGCCAAAAAGGTTTACCAACAAACATAGCCACCAGCAGTGTGCCAGGCACTTTCATCTAAAACAACTCTCTAAACAAATAAAATCAATGACAGCCTCCAGTTTCTATCTCAGCTTTTGCTCCATCAGGAAAGACATACATTTTCCTAATGAAAGAGCATAGATTCTCACTCCCTCATTTATTTCACATTCACCCACTACCTAATATGCACCGAGGAGTTGCAATAGACAATGGAGAGGCACAAACCCTCGTCCAGAGAAGAACTAAGAGCCAATAAAAATGGTCTGGTGTCCCCAATTTTCTCCAAATACTTTTAGATCTTGAGAAAGTTACTTCCTTAGAAGAGCCTAGTAGGACAGTCTATCTGTTGCCCTAAATTTGTTAATGGAGGCTGGAGCCAAACAACCAGGTTGGCACCCCTCACAAAGGTACATCTCAGTTCTCTCCCATCTTCCAGCAGGAAGATTTCCTACATGATTCATTGGTAAATCTCACTGAGGTACAAGGCTATGTGGGGTGCTAAGGGTAGAGACCTCCAGAGAGGGCTGGTGTGGCCTTCACCAGGTCCATGAGCTGAGGAGACTTAGAGAGGGCTGTATGAGCCAAGAAGACGTACTGAACTCTCTAGTGACTGTGAGGAGGAGGATCTGTTAAAGCCACTGGAGGGAGCAAGCCAGTGAGAGGCCATGATTCCAGACCAGAGCCAGGACCAGGACAGAATAAAGGCCCAGCCAGGAGGGGAGCCTTAGAAATGCAGCAAAGGCTGGCCGAAAAGACCCATGCCTGACATGGTAAGGAGGGAGAGCAAGGTGTCCAAGGTGATGCGACATTTCCCCCCTAGGTATTATAGGGAATAGAAAGAGTGATTTTAGGGGCAGAAGCTGAGAGAATAATTTGGGACATGGTGAATTTGAAATGCTTCTGAGAAAGCATAACGGAGATGCTTAGTAGAAGCAAGGGAACAAGGGAATCCAGTAAAGTGGTCACTATGATAGTTAATTTTATATGTGAGCATAACTGGGCTAAGGGATATCCAGATAGCTGATAGAACATTATTTCTGGGTGGATCTGAGGGTGTTTCCAGAAGAGACTAGCGTTTGAATTGGTGAACTGAATAAAGCAGATTGCCCTCTCCAGTGGAGGCAGGCATCATCCAATCCATTGAGTACTCAAATAGAACTTAAAGGTGGAGGAAAAGTGAATTCACTCTCTACTTGAGCTGAGGCATCCATCTTCCCTGCTCTTGGACATCATTGTTCCTGGTTTTCAGGCTTTCAGACTCACCACCAGGCCCCTGATTCCCAGGCATTCAGGTTCAGACTGAATTCTATCACCAGTCTTCCTGGTTCTCCAGCTTGTAGATGACAGATCGTGCGACTTCTCTGCCTCAACAACTGCATAAACCAATTCCTATAAAAAAAATCTCTTTACATATATCTGTATCTCCTCTTGGTTCTGTTTCTCTGGAGAACCCTGATCAGTATAACCCTTACCCTCTATGAGTCCCAATTACCTCCTGTGTAAGATGGGACCCAAGAGAAAGCTGGTCTAGGAGTCCTTGGTAGCCAAATGCCTTGTGTAGCAGGAAGGATGGGTGAACATAGCCCAGGGAAAGAGCAGCCTCAGAGCAAGGAGGGCTGACCAGAAAGTCCCAACTCCCCAAGGGTTTCTAGGCATTCAGTGAACAGGTGGGAAAGCACCCAGGAAGACAGGTTGCAGAAGAGGGTCAGAAAGAGGAAAGTAGATACATAGCGATAAGCTATCACCAGAGCTAAAGGAGGAACATTGGCTTTAAAAGACCCATTAAAACTGTAAATGCAGTTTCCTCTTGATCCACAAATCCACTTCTAAGGACTTGCCCTTCAAAACCACTTTTATGCACATGCTTAAATAGGCTGACAAAAATATTACTATTTTCTGTAAGAAAAATTGGAGGCAACCCCAGTGCTTAAGACAGCACCTGGCATGCAGTAATGCTTCGTACCATTCATTCAATGAAGAACAAACTCAATTTCATTAACAGGAATATTGATTACTTAAATTATGGGAAATCCATTCCAGTGAGAACTCTGCTGCCATAAAAAAATAGACTTATATTCAGAGATGTCTATGGTATACTGCTAAGTGAAAAAAGCAAATCAAATGGTTCAGATAAGCATGGGCTCCTTTCTGAAAATATCTATGTGTATTTATGCATATATACCTATGTATTATACACTACACACATACATTTAAGTGAAGGGGTTTGTTGAGTGCTCTCAGGTGGAATCCATCAGAGATGAGGGAAGCAGGGAAGGGCAGGGGAAGAAGCCAGGCAAAGTCATGGGTCCAACCTCACCTGATGCCACCTAGAGCTCTGGCACTTGAATGACACCACAGAGCTGCTGAACTCATAGCAAGGAGGTCAGACTTTTTTTTTTTAATTTTTTTATTTATTTATGATAGAGAGAGAGAGAGAGGCAGAGACACAGGCAGAGGGAGAAGCAGGCTCCACGCACCGGGAGCCCGACGTGGGACTCGATCCCGGGTCCCCAGGATCGCGCCCTGGGCCAAAGGCAGGCGCTAAACCGCTGCGCCACCCAGGGATCCCGAGGTCAGACTTTTGTACATGTATTATTCAGTCATTGGTTGGGGGCTGCCCCATGGGATGGGCAAGAATTTCCAGATAGTGCTGGATATGGCAGATCATATCTGCTGAGGGTGATTCTTCAAAAGAGAATGTAACTCTGGACCAACAGAAGTTTGGCTGGGTACACTGGCCAGAGGAAGAAAATCTAGACAGCACCAGCAGTATCTAATACAGATATACAGGTATGTGTATGTGTATGTGTATGTGTGTGTGTGTGTGTGTTTATCTGCAGATGCACAGAAAATAATCTGAAAAAACATCTACCATCGTGTCAATAGTGGTTATCCCTGAAAATGGAAATCAGGGTTAAAGGAGGGCAATGTGAAAAGAAAATTGTGTATTTCACTTAATATACTTCTGTATTAGTTGCATTTTCCTGTAACTGGCATGTATTGCATTTGTAATAAAAAATAGAGATAAAAGCTTCAGGCCAACCCCTCCAAAAACGGAGCAGAACCCCAGCGGGTTGCATCATGAGAGCTCTCTGACTATAGGTCCCAGGGAGTCAGGGCATGGAAAAACAGAGGACAATAAAATAGGGCTAGCATCAGGCAAGGGGTATAGAGAACAGAGCAGGCAGCCAGGCGCCACACCTCTGGGGCAATAGGAAAACCCTCAGCCAAGTCACCCTTTCCAGGATTGAGACTCCCCATGTCACCTCACTCCCAGCATTCACTCTGTAATGAATGATTTTTCCCTTCTCTTGGAATGGATGACACATTGGAAGTTGTAAGGAAGTTATGCCAAGGGCTGGGTGTTCCTTCCCAGAAGATAAATTGTACAGATTGTCATGAGGGAGAACAGGAACTTGTCAGGAATTATGCTTGTTTGCTGCTTGAGGTTTCTATTAGAAACTACAGAGCCAGAGCACTTGGCCTTCTCAGAAATAGGTGGCTGGGGAGGGGGTGGTGACCAGGTGGCCTCAGAGGAGACTAGCCCCGTGGGTGTCAGAGCCTTTGCACCTATTCCCCCACCACAGTCAAGCTTGCCCAGGGCCTCCAGCCCAGCAACATCCTGGCCATCATCAGGGGACAGGAGCAGATAGTCTGACTACCAAGCAGGGAGGACACAGACAATGCAGCAAGGAGTAGAGCCCTGAAGAGCTCACTCAGTGTCTGCTGACTCCAAGCAGGGGCAATCACCTGCTGGCATCTATTTCAGTCAGTTTGGGCTGCCATAACAGATTACCACAGACTGAGTGGCTTAAACAACAAACATTTCCTTCTTAGAGTTTTGGAGGCTGGAAGTCCAACATCAGGATGCTGGCATGGTCAGGTTCCAGTGAGGGCCTGCTTCATGGTTTATAGACAGCTGCCTTCTCATTGTATCCTCACATGACAGGGAAAGAGAGAAGCCTAACTTATTTCCTCTTATTATAAAGGCACTAATCCATCATGCAGGCTCCACACTCATGACCTAATTACCTCCCAAAGCCCCTACATCCTAATACCAGCCTATAAGATTAGGGTTTCAATATATGAATTTGGGGGGAAAGAAATGTTATACGGTCCATAACAGTGGTGAATTTCAAAGACAGTAAATCTTCAGGGGAAGACAACTTTGTGAAGGTTCTTGACAAATTTGGAACAACATGTCATATGACAATGAAGGCACTTAAGCAAATGGCTTTGGTAGGATCTGAAAATATAAAGAGTGCTAAAGAATGTGTTCTGTTGAAGTGGATGAGTCTGTAAATATGACTGAGCAGAAGGGTTGCTCTTCAGGAAATAGATGATCCTAGAGAAGGCAGCCATGCCCTTGCATTAGTTACTCAGGAACCCTCTATAGAATATTTCTATACCTGGCAGTCCTGTTGAAAAAGCACAACATCAAGAGAAAGGAAAGGAAATGTTAATGGTGGATGAATTAACATAATGAAACAAATATCTATGATAGGTGCTATACCCTAAAATCTGAATATGCAGAGCCAACTCTTCTATCTGTTGTTAGGAATGACAACATAGTTGAGACTACACAAAATGATGCCTGAACAGGGACACATGGGTGGCTCAGTTGGTTGAGCATCTGACTCTTCGTTTCAGCTTGGGTCATGATCTCATGATCTTTGTGGGATGGAGCCCCTTATCGGGCTCCACACTCAGTAGGGAGTCTACTTGAAGATTCTCTCCCTCTGCCCCTCTTTCCACATGCATGTATGCATGTGCATGCTCTCACTCTAAGGAACATAAATCTTTTTAAAAAGTGATGCTTGGACATATGAAATGGATGGTTGGAGATAAGCCATTGTGGGTGACTGTGGACCTAGTTTAGAAATGATGGCTGTGGGTGGATGGATGTGATAGACTATAAAAAATTACAGGGTAATGGAAAGAAAGTATAGACTCGACTCCATCTTCAGCAAAAGTAGGACATGGTAATGATCTATAGACTCAAAATATTTATAAGGACTATCAAACTAAACTGACATGTGCTCAGAAACCACATAGGGCAAGTGCAGGAGAAGCTGAAGCTGGAGAGGAGTCATTTCTAGCAGCAGATCTCAGGAGAAAATAATAAAATCTCCTTTCCTATGGGTAAGGGACAGACTAGAAGTGATACACCTACATCCAGACCCACAACAATGGCTGTGGAAGGGAGCATGAGCTCCTGCATGAGCAGGAGGCAATGGATGGAACCAAGGAGGAAATGCTATAAAAACATCCAGAGAGAGAGGCTGGCAGTTCCCAGAAAATGCCAGTGAAAAACATTCAGATATCTAAGCAAGGAAATCCGATCAAGACATCATAAGATAAAAGGCTGCTGTCATGGTATCAATACAAAGATAAAACCAGGGGGAGAAAGTCAATAAGATCAGCAAAACTTAACAGGTAAAGAATATCAATCTGAAAAATGTTGCCATAAAATTGTCAATAACAAAACATCTTTCTATGAATTAAAAAAAAAAAACAAAACCTTATAAAGCAACAACATACATGAAGAAAGAACACAAAGCAGAAGTACAAGATGTGAGAAAATTAAAGAGAATACAGGAAGTGTAGACATGAGTAAAACATATAAAGGGACATGGAGAGACATGAGACAGGCAGGGTGCCTGGGGGGCTCAGTCAGGTAAGTGTCTGCCTTTGGCTTAGGTCATGATCCTAGGGTCCTGGGATTGAGCCCCATGTCAGGCTCCCTGATCTTCGAGAAGTCTGCTTCTCCCTCTCCCTCTGATCCTCCCCCTGCTCATTTTCTCTCTCTCTCTCTCTCGCTCTCTCTCTCTCAAATAAATAAATAAATAAATAATAAAATCTTAAAAGAATAATAAATGAGACAGGCATCAAAAATGACATACACATGAAAGAGCTAAAAAGAATTTGAGAGAAAAGAACCATTTGAGATGGAGCTCAGACTTAACATATCTGGCCTACAAATAATTGCAAATGAGTTCCCCGATCTGTTTTTTTAGAAAAGAATTTTAATAAATCACAAAGTGAAACCCAACTCAACACTGAATAGAAGAGAAGAAGCAAAAGACAGACAAATGTATTAGGCAAATGTAAATAAATAAAATCCTGTGATCATACACTTAATCTGTTAAGCATATTCTTTAAACATGTCTCACAGGAGAATGAACTACAAGAACCACATACTTCTAAACACAGGGTTTCACAGAGAAGACTCTATGCTTATCTTCTCATGTAGTGTTTAAATATGTCTCATAGTGTCACCCTGTAAAACACTCTTTAGAAGTGTTGGTTCTCCTTGTTCAGATGAGAATGTAAAATGGTATAGCCATTCAGAAAACAGTTTAGCATTTTCTTAAAAAGTTATACCTAGAGTGTATTATGCTAGCTAAATAAGTCAGACAAATACCACATGATTTCACTTATATGTAGAATCTAAAAAAAAAAAAAAACCCAAGTGAATAAACAAACAAAAAGCAGAAACAGACCCCATAAATAAAGGACAAACTGATGGTTGCCCAATGAAATAGAGAGGGTGGAACTGGAGGCAAAATGGGTGAAGTGGGAGATACAGGCTTCCATTTATGGAATGGATAAGTCACAGGAATAGAAGGCACAGCATAGGGAATATAGTCAGTGGTATTGTAATAGCGGGTTTTTTTAAAAGATTTTATTTACTTATTCATGAGAGACACAGAGAGAAGCAGAGACATAGGCAGAGAGAGAAGCAGACTCCATGCAGGGAGCCCGATGTGGGACTCGATTCCAAGACTTCAGGATCATGCCCTAAGCTGAAGACAGGCGCTAAACCCTGAGCCACTCAGGGATCCCCTGTAATAGTGTTGTATGGTGACACATAGTAGCTACACCTATAGGGAACATAGCATAACTTACAGACTTGACAAATCACTATGCCATACCTTAAACTAATGTAACATTGTGTGTCAACTATACTTTAACTTTTTTTTTAAAAAAAGCTATATGTATATTTACTATGACTCAACAATCCTACCCTTGAAAATTTATCCTAGAAGAAAGAAAACAAGCACCTGTATACAAATGTACCTAACAGCTCTATTTATAACTGGCAGAAACAACCCAAATGTTCTCCAGTGCATGAATGTGGTACATCCATAAAATAGACCACTACTTGGCAATAGAATGAAATAAAATATTGATACCTGGAACAAACTGGATGAATCTCAAAGGCATTGTGATTAGTGTAAGTAGCTGGTCCCAAAAGGTATTATATGCCATATGATCATGTAAATATGTAATTTTCTAAAAGATAAAATCATAGTGATGGACAACAGATCAGTCATTGACAGGGGAATGGAGGATAAAGTGCAAATAGCATAAAAGGTTTTGTTCTTTCAGAGCATAGAACATTCTGCATCCTCATTAGTGTAGTGTTTACACAGATCTATCATCTATCTATAAAATTCATAAGCGCCAAAAGTATATAAAAGTTAATTTCACTGTATAATTATTTTTTAAATAAGTGCATTTAGTCACTTAGAGAAAGACAATTTTTAAAAATACCACAAAGAAGAAATAACATGGGAGGCAAAAGCCAGAAACAGAAAATTTAAAGAATCATAAAGATTTACTTGGTCAATTTGATTTAAATATTTCCTGAGTTATATCCTTTAAAAAAAAAAAGATTTATTGTTTGTTTGAGAGAGAGGTGGGGGGGGCAGAGGGAGAGGGAGAAAGAAACCCTACGCAGATACGTAGACTCTGCACTGAGCTGGAAGCCCCACATGGGCTCCCCCACCCTGAGATCACAACTGGAGCTGAAACCAAGAGTCAGATGCTCAACCAACTGTGCCACCCAGGCGCCCCTGAGTTATATATCCTTTAATAACAAACTGGTGATCCAGTAAGTAAAATGTTTCTCGAGTTCTATAAGCCACTCTAGCAAATTAATTGAACACAAGGAAGAGGTCACTGGAACCTTCAATTTATAGCCAATTGGTCCAAAGCCCAGGTGACAACCTGGACTTGTGATTGGCAGCTGAGGTGGAGGAGGGAGGGGGCAGTCCTGCAGGACTGAGCCCTTACCTTCCAGAATCTGATGCTATCTCTGGGTAGAGAATGTCAGAATTGAGTTGAACTATAGGACACATGGCTAGTGTCCAAGAATTGCTTGGTGGTATGGGAAACCACACACACACACACACACACACACACACACTAGAATTGATTTCAGAACCTCTAATACCCAAGAGAATTAAAAACATATGTCCACAAAAAACTCGTATATAAAGGCTCATAGTAGCATTAATCATAGTAGCCAAAAAATGGAAATGACATAAATGTCTATCAACTAATAAATGCATAAAAAATGTGGTATAGTTGTACAATGGAATATTACTTGGCAATGAAAATGAAGTACTGATGCATGCTACAACATAGCTGAAATTTGAAAACATTATGCTATGCAAAAGAAGCCGGTCACAAAAGACCACATATTGTATGATTCCATTTGAACTCTTGACTATAGTTCTGCATGACATATCATTAGACATAACAGCCCTGTGCTGTTTTTCATTTTCTTTTCATCCATTCCAGGGAATAGGAAAAATAATATTCACTCTGGTTGGAGTACTTGGTGTGACAGGCATTTTTTCTGAATCAATCTTAATAACAAAAGTGACATACCTCCATCTATTTGTGGGTATCTTCAATTCTTGGTTTCAGAAAGCATTGTTTATTGCTTTGCATGAAAGTTTAGAATTTGCAGGCATTTCTCCAATGACCAATATTTTTCTGAATAGCAAATGTATGCCCTTTGCTCTATTTTCATGTCTTTCTGCATTATATTATTATAACTTTTATAACTTTTCATTTCAGTGCCAAATCATAACATAAGCTTTTGAAAACATTTTAAACAGCAGTTAAACTAAACATATATAGTACCGACAATGCACATAATTCATTTGAAGTAATGACAAAAAGAACAGCTATCATTATGTTCACATAAGCACCAGCAATGACAACTAGGTCACATCTGCTGCCTCTCCGACAGCAAGTATAAGAAGCAACTCGATTTAGAGATGTTAAAATGTGGAAAGATGCCTGACTTAGAAATAATGAAATATGGTATTTCACAAAATAGATTTTAGGATAAAATACTAGGAAAAACTAAGGATGTTATAAACTACTTAAGGAAAAAATTGAATATGCATATTACAATCATGAAAATGTGTTCTTACCAGTATAGCAGTAAAACATATAAGGCAACAATGGATAAAATAGCAGATAAATACACAGACCAATAATTATGATAGGATATTTTAACATACCATTTCAGAAACTGATAAATCAAGCAGACAAAATAAAATAAACACATATATCAAGATCTGAACATTATAATAGATAGACAATGTAGAGAACGCTACCTAAACCTAACAAATAGATGATACACCCTGACTTAGGGCACAAATGGGACAATTACAAAGACTGACTATGCATTAGGACATAAAAGAAGTCCCCATAAAATCCAAAGGATGAATTTCATACAGAACATGTTTCCTAAACATAATATAATATAACTCAAAGCAATATAAGAGATACTTTTCTTTAATCCCACATTTTTGGGAAATAAATAACATTCCCAAATAGACTTTGAGTTAAAAAGGTATTAGGGTGGGGAATCCCTGGGTGGCTCAGCAGTTTAGCGCCTGCCTTCGGTCCAGGGTGTGATCCTGGTGACCTGGGATCAAGTCCCGCATCAGGCTCCCTGCATAGAGCCTGCTTCTCCCTCTGCCTGTGTCTCTGCCTCTCTCTCTCTCTGCATCTCTCATGAATAAATAAATAAAAGCTTTAAAAAAAGTTATTAGGGAATACTTAAAACTAAATGATAATAAAAGCACAATTTGTCAAAAATCATTTTACAGAGGGAAAATTATAACTTTAAATGTATTTTTTAAAAGAAAGATTAAGAACAAACAGGCTAAGAATTCAATTTAAGAAATTGGAGAAAGAGCAACAAAGTAAAGCAAAAAAAAAAAAGAAGAGAAGGAAACTATCACTGTCAGGACAGGGATCAGTTAAATACAACAATGAAGACTAACAAAAGCATAAATGGAATTATTGTTAAAATTAATAATACTCATCAAGGAAAAAAGACAAGTATAAAAGTAAAACATGAGAGAAAATACAGACCAAAAGAGGCAATAACTTCTTATTTCTTCCATAACTCTTACTTCCATTTGTGATCCATGAATATTTTAAAAATTATTTTAAAGGAGTACTTTATTATATGTGAAAAAATCTGAAACCCTAAATGAAATTGATAAAATCTCATAAACATATAGTAATCCTGAGGTGCATGAGAAGAATATGAATAGGTAAACCAGGTAACAGTAACAAAATTGAATTGGTAGTCAAAATTCTCTCTTTTATGCCCACTCCCACCCCCAAAATAAATAAATCCAGGCCAAAATTGTTTTAAAGGTAAAGTCTACAAATTTTTCAAATTATATACAAATGCTCAAGTCATACAAGTTGTTCCAAAATATATATACAGAGATAAAGCTTCCCTATTCATTTTATTTTTATTTTTTTTAATTTTTTTCCCTATTCATTTTATAAGGCAAATATGATTTTGATGCCAAAGCTAGTTAAGGACAACCTTAAATTGTTGTCTAATCTAAATTGTTGACTATATCAGAAAGGGAGACAGAACATAAAGACTCCTAACTCTGGGAAACGAACTAGGGGTGGTGGAAGGGGAGGAGGGCAGGGAGTGGGGGTGAATGGGTGACAGGCACTGAGGGGGGCACTTGACGGGATGAGCACTGGGTGTTATTCTGTATGTTGGTAAATTGAACACCAATAAAAATAAATTTATTATAAAAAAAGTAATAAAAATAAATTGTTGACTAATCTAAACAAAATAGTCAAATCTAGTAAATATTATAAAAATAAGCAGTATAACCTATAAAGTCTGTTGGAAGAGTCTAAGGGTGGTTTAATATTATAAAATATTTCAATGTCATTTAACATGTAACAAATTGAAAGAGAAATATGTGATTTTTGACTGATGTAGAAAAGCCTTTTGATAAAGTTCAACACTTATGAATTTAAAAAACACTGTTTAGCCTATGAGTGTTATGGAATTTCATTAACTTGGTAAAGATTATATATTAAAATCCTGCAGCAAACATCAAACTTCATACATCCTCTTTAGTACCAATAATAAGAAAAGGATGAAGTTCCTGCTTTAGACTATAAGGAAATAAAGAGAAGTAAAAAGTATGTGCCTAGAAGGCAAGATATAAAGCTATCATTTGCAGAATATATATATTCTTTCATAAATAAAGAGAGAAACAGGCAGAGAATTTCTTAAAAACTATCAAAAGACAAGATGATCTGAAAAATGAAGAGACAATTCAAGCTCTGAGAGGAGACAATATTAATTGTCAAAATGTCAATTCTCTACTAAGCTACAAATTCAATACAGTCCCAATAAAATGTAGTTATATTTTTCGAGAAACTTGGATAAACAATGTAAAATTTATATGAAAGAATAAAGGAATATGAATAAGATAACTTTATAAAGGAACAATAAAATAACTTGTTTTACTAAATAGATAATAAGGAATATTACAAAGATATATACCGTGATATTGATGCAGAAACAGACAAACAGACCAAGGGAACAGAATAGAAATCTCAGAGATAGACCCATGTATATATAGAAATTTTTATTTATTTATTTATTTTTATTTATGATAGTCACAGAGAGAGAGAGAGAGAGAGAGAGAGAGAGAGAGAGAGAGGCAGAGACATAGGCAGAGGGAGAAGCAGGCTCCATGCACCGGGAGCCCGACGTGGGACTCGATCCCGGGTCTCCAGGATCGCGCCCTGGGCCAAAGGCAGGCGCTAAACCGCTGCGCCACCCAGGGATCCCATATATAGAAATTTAAATAAACAATTTCAGTTAGGCAGAGAGTATTGGGAAAGCTGTTATGAAAATGATGAAATTAAAATGATAAAATTGAGGGGCTCCTGGGTGTCTGCCTTCAGCTCAGGTCATGATCCCAGGGTTCTGGGATCAAGCCCCCTGTCATGCTCCCTGCTCAGTGGGGAGTCTGCTTCTCTCTCTCCCTTTGCCCCTCACCCTGCTTGTGCGCTCATGCTCTCTCTCTCTCTATCAAATAAAGAATCTTTAAAAGAAATTTAAAACTACAATGATGAAATTGAATTACTACTTCACACAATACAAAGATGAAGTCCAAATAGATAATAGACAAACTATAAAATGTTAAACTCTGAGGCAACAAAATAAAACACAAAGGATATATTTATGAAAAAAAAAAAAAAAAAAAAAAAGGATATATTTATGACCTAATGATGGGAAAGGACTTCTTAAACAAAATCTCAAATCATGAACCATATGCCAAAGTTGATGAATTTATGTTTATCAAAATGATAAATTTTTTTAGGGAAAGATAGGAAAATACCAATAGTAGGGGACTTTAACATACAAAACAGATCAAGTGGACAAAAAAAAATTACTAGGAATAAAGAAAATCTAAGCAACATAATTGATAAGGCAGATCTTACAGATAAATAACTATTACACCTTGACAATGGAGGATATACCTTCCCAAGTGCACATGAAACATTCACAAGTGATCATATGTTTGTTCACAAGGAAAGTATGGCCACCAAGTTGAAAACCAACACTTTCTATCACTTTGCAATAAAAATTGGATATTAATAGCGTATTTTCTAAAAAGCCTTTAACTCTGACAATTCTAAAAACTTCTCTTAAGCTACTCTTGGATGAAAGGAAAAATAAAACCAAATAAAATAGAATGTCTAAAAAACAGCAGAAATGCTTTACCTAATGTATTGTCAAAGGATAATTCATAATTAAAAGTAGTGAGTAAACTAATTCATAAAGCTAAAACAAAGTCACCAGAAATAAGCATAAAGATTAAAACAATAAAATAAAAAGCAAAAATCATAGAGGTTGAGAACAGGAAAACAGTAGGACTAATTAATAAATTAAAATTCTAGTTATTTAGTGTAATTTTTTAAAAAACAGAAAGCTAACAAAGTAAAGTAAGAAATAAGGCATGGAAAATTAGTGATATGGAAGAAATATTAAAGATTGTAGGAGATTACTTGCAAATAAATTTTAAGGTTTCTTTAGGGAAGAAACTCTGGAACTATTTTTATGTGTATTTTAGAACTGAGCAAATGAGTGTGTATATTACTCTTTTGGGGATAATGAAATAAAAAGATGGAATGAGGCAAAGAGAAGAACCCTATGAAAAAAAAAAAGAGAAGAACTCTATGGCATTGGATTGAAATTATAGGTAATCAGATAAGACTCCCAGTTTAAACAAACAACCAAAAAACCCCATGTAATTCCTACCTCTGTTCACTTAAAAGACCTAGAAGGATGATATTCTGGGACCATTGAGTACAACTAGAGCCTAGATGACAGTTTCTAAATGCCATTCCCCTACTAACATAAATCAAGGCTTCTCAACAAAATGGCTAAATCCAAGACTGGAACGGAATAAGAACATTGTGAGTCTAGAATGTTATGCTGTGCCAGAAAATAAGGAAGTGCTGGAAAACTGATTAGGGTATGACACAGGCCACAATATCCACATTGAAGAGGTCCCCAAGTCTAAAATCATCTCAGCGTGAAAATGAATAACAACAGAATGAATTATAAGACAGCAAGTAAAAACAGAATACATGGTATCATACTGTTAGTATAAGTAAAGAAATTAATAAGTGAATGAAGGAATGATGTAGAGTTAAAAAGCCACCATTGTAATTATTGATTCAGACAAGAAATATCAATAGGTACTAAAACCATTAGATGGAAGTTAATTGATGAATAGATTATTTCTGTAGATTGCTTATTAATTTTAAAGGGGAAGAAATTTCTTTGTTATAGAAAAATCTGGCAGACACTACCTTGACATTGGCTTAAAATTACTAGTAATAAGATAAACCAGCATGATGAGGAATGCCCTAAGAAAGATATAACATCATTCCTGGAATTTTCCTGCAGGAAATGTATAACCTGTATCTAATCATGAAGGAACATCAAATTCAAATAAAACCAGTCTACAAAACAACTGGCTTGTACTCTTCAAAAATGTCAAAAAAATCAATGTTAAATTAGATAATTATATTATGGTTATATAAAAGAATGTTCTTATTTTTGGAGACACACTGAAATACTTAGGAATGGTTGTGATATCTGCAACTTATTCTCAAATGTTACAGCAAAAAGAGAGAGGAGAAACAAGTAGGACAAAATGTTAGCTGATGACTCTAGATGAAGGATATACAGAGAAGGAATGTGGAGTGCAACTAAATTTCTCTTTGTCAATTCTAAAACCAGGGAGTCTATAGGGATGCCTGGGTGGCCCAGTGGTTGAGTGTCTGCCTTTGGCCCAGGGCATGATCCTGGGGTCTGAGAATTGAGTCCCCATTGGACTCCCTATGAGGAGTCTGCTTTTCCCTCTGCCTGTGTCTGTACCTATGTCTCTGCCTCTCTCATGAATAAGTAAATAAAATCTTAAAAAATAAATAAATAAATAAATCCAGGGAGTCATCCTAGCTCAGGGGTCCCGACTGCTTGAATATTTGAAGCCAGCTCTCACACAGAATACAGGCCTGTAAACAATGCAGGTGATATCTAAATATAGCTTACTACTATCTTGGCTAACAATGCAGACTCTGGAACTGAATTATTGAATCCCTATTACACTCACAAGTTTGTTAACTGTTTAGGTTGGTCCAGTGTACTCATCTGTAGAATGGGTATAAAAGTAGTAGCTCCCTTCTAGGATTATTCTGAAAATTAACATGAGTCAGTATATCTATAACGCTTACAAGAGTGCTTGGCATACCATAGCAGACACAAATGCTAATTATTATACTTATTATTAATTAGAAGGGAAACAAAGAGAATCCTTTAATCATCTCTGTCTCCTAGTGATCTAAAACTTCTATATTATTCAGAGACTTTGGGTAAGTCCTCATCCAGACAGTGAGTCCTCTTTAATTTTAGAAAGGTTTTAAAATACTGGGTTCTAGTCCCACCAGGATCTTCTACTTGTCCTTCCTAGAGAGGAACTAAACCAGGGAGGTGGGTGGTACAGAGATAAATGAAGAGAGCAGCAAAATGATTATACCTGAAAAGGAAAGAGGACACGGGGATGCAGAACCTGGCAGCATCTTTCTTCAGCTACTATTAGATAGCTAGAATGAATGAGACTCCCTTATTAATAATTTTTGCATCGATGAGTAAATTTGGAATAAAACAGCTCATGATAAAAACAAAATATTTCAGAGTCAAAGGAAAAATGCCAAAGCTTTTCTCAGTAGTATATTAATAGGTTTAGATGGCTTTAAAATTTAAAAGAGATTTTCATTAACCATTACTATTACATTTTGGTTCTTCCAGAGTGCTGCTTAGCTCTTAGCATGCTTAAATGGCAGAGTACTTTGGCACCTTGGAGTAGATGAAATCTTAGACCTTGGAGGAGATGACAAAAACATAACTATGATAAGAACAACCTTGATTTATCTGTTAAAACAAAGGATAAAATGACCTCTTTTTTTTTTTTTTTTTTTGACCAAAATTTTGAAGGGGCATCCCTAAGGATTCATGTGTAGGAGGTACTCAAAAAAGATTACAGACTAAATAAATAAGGCAATGCCATTGAAAACCTTAAGGATCTGGACTACTCTTGAGTAACTAACATATTATTAGTTAGATACCGCTGTGTAACAAGCCACACCTAATCCTAGTGGCTTAAAACAGCAACCACTGATTATTTCTCATGAGTCCAGAGTTGGTGGGGTAGTTCTGCACTCTGGGCAGTACTTGGATGACTGTGGCTGATCAGCTGATAGGCTGGCTAGGAACTGTTCAGTCAGGCTGGCTTTAGCTGGGATGACTCTGCTCTCTTCCACATGTCACTTACCTCCTTCCAGCAGGCTAAGTCAGGCTTGCCCTCCTGGTGGTGTGGTGGCAGAAGTACAAGAAAAGAATGAAAATGTGCATGTGCTTTTCTAAGCCTCTGGTACTGCCCTTCTGGCCAAAGTAAGTCATAGCACCAAGTCTAGCATCAGTTTGGGAGGGCCCTTCTTAAGTCTGAGAAACGGCCTGATTCTGCAACTAATTTACCACGACTGAGCACCAAATAGATATGTGTCTTGGGACAGACAAAGACATTCTGTGTATATCATCCAAATGATATACACAGAATCAAAAAATGTATAGATAGCTTCTCATTAGAGTTGATTCTAACCTAGTTGTTAAATATTTGCCTTATCTCACTCAATTCCACACAGCTATTGTTACACTGCATTCTTCTTCTTCATCTGTGAAGAAAGATGCCATCTCAGCTTTCAAAAATATATATAAATCAATAAATTGAGCCCCTTACCCCACAACCCATACTCATGTATATTAAAGACTCAAATGTAAGAGGCAAAATTCCAAAACCTTCAGAAGACAACATGAGAGGATCTCCTAATATCTTCAGAATAGGAAAGATTTCTTAAACAAGACACAAAACGTACTACGCATATAGGAAAAAATTTAAAGATGAAAGCACATTAAAATTAAGAACTTCTGTTAATCAAAATTTACTCAGAGGAAATGTTTTTAAAAGCCACAATATGGGGTAAAATATTTGTAGCACAAATAATTAACAAATGACTAGAGCCCAGATACAAAAAAAAACCTCTTCTAAGCAGTGGTGTGCTGGAAAAGTTTTAACAACAGCTTCTCCAGGCCCAAGAAGGTCCTGATTTGTAGCATTTTCTGATCTTCATGATGTAAATATTCTCATGCGACCAATTTCAAGCCACCAGTGTGAGGTCATGAAATGCAGAGATGGGAAGAGACAGGCACAATTGGTTCTCATGAGCCTGTATAAGGAGCTTCATCCCAAAATCCAATAGGAAAAGAAAAATCACCCAATGGGAAAATATGCAAAAGACTTGAGAAGACTGTATAAAGTCATAAAAGAGAAAACCTGAACGAACAATAAATATGAGAAGATGCGGGATCTCTGGGTGGCGTAGTGGTTTAGCGCCTGCCTTTGGCCCAGGGCGCGATCCTGGAGACCCAGGATCGAATCCCACGTCGGGATCCTGGTGCATGGAGCCTGCTTCTCCCTCTGCCTGTGTCTCTGCCTCTCTCTCTCTCACTGTGTGCCTATCATAAGTAAATAAAAATTAAAAAAAAATATGAGAAGATGCTTAACCTGTTACTGATAAGAGAAATGCAAATTAAAACCCCAATAAGATACCATTTCACACCCTCCAGACTGAAAAAAAGTTTGTAAGTTTGACAATACAGGGTTGGTAATGTTGAGCAATGGGAACTCTCAGCTGCTGCTGGTAGAGCCTAAGGTGGTACACAACACTCTGAGACATAGGGTGGCATTATCTAGAAGAGACGAACTGTGCATACCCTACAACCCAGCACTTACTCTCTTCTGAATACACTGTACAAATATATATACTTCCTGCAAATATATATAAACACATATCTTAGAGAAATTCTTGACCGTGTGTCCTGTAGGGTTTGTGGGAGCACTGTCAGCAATAGAAAAAAAAAAAAAGGCAAAACAATCCATATGCTCTTCAGCAACAGAATAAACAAACTGTAGTATGCACATATGATGGGATACAATTTCACAACAGTGAGAAGGAATGAATTATAGACAGATACATGCATTGACAGAGATAAATTCCAAGAACTTCATAGAGAGTGAGCATCACAGAATACATGTAATTAAATTGCAATACTATTAAGTTCATTATATACACTAACAGAAGATCAAAGATGTTTATCACTAAAGTCAAGACAGTGATTTCCTCTGGGAGGAGGAGAGCATATTCCAAGCTACTGGAAATATTCTTTTCTTAAACTGGGTGCAAGTACAGAGGTAGTCACTGTGATATTATTATGTAAACAGTACATTTGCATTGCATGGATTCTTCTATATATTTCACATGTGTTATATCAAAAGAGATGTGTGTGTGTGTGTGTGTGTGTGTGTGTGCACATAAGGGTAATCACAGTACAGCATGACCAGTGTGGCAACTGGAGAAAGGCCAGGATGCGTGGTGGCAGAAAAGGGGCACCTGTCCCACCAAAGGTGGGAGTGAGTGTGAGAAAGAGCTTCTAAACTTTGTAGATAGGAATTAGCCAAGCCAGGAGAAATGGGGGCATCTCTCAAGTAGAAAGAGCATCCTGTGCAAAGGTCCAGAGGTTACCTAGCTGATAGGTGAAGCTTCAGCCTGTCTAGTTCCACTTTCTTTTACTCCTCACTGCCTGACCTAAAACATGCATGCATGCAGGGGCCCATGACAGAGAGATCCCAAAGGGGGTCACCTCTGCCAAAGGAGATAGATTGATGGGATAGACAGAGTGGGAACTTGAGGAAAGCAACTTAAGTGCTCAGAGTCATTAAGGAGCATATTGGGAACACAAGCTTAAAGGCAGTTATGAAGGTAAACCAGTTGGAGATGGGTGTGAAAAATATACTTGGTTAAATGGACTGTAAGATTTCACTAAGAGACTCTTCCAGACTGCATCAGAGGGGATAGAGGGGAAAGCATAGGAGGAAAGTTAAGAGGTGTGGAAGACAGAAAAAGAAGCATCCCTGTCCCTATATACCAGGGGTTCTGGAAGGAGAAAGAAGAGTGAATGGGGAGAAAATATTTGAAGGAATGCTGACAGAGAAGTTCCAAGAATTACAGAAAGACATAAGAGTTTAGTGTTTGTCAAGTGCCAAACAAACCAGCAGCAGAAGAGTTAGAATTCAGGGGGAAAACGCGGTTACAGACGAGCAAGAGAGCCCTAGACCTCTCAAGACCACAGAAGAGGCCCAATCCGTCGTCAGGCCTGTGGTGAGGCCAGGATGGTGCAGCAGGCAGGAGGTGTGTTAGGGACGCATGGGTGCCCATGAGAAAGGGAAGGACCAGGATGAAACCTACAGCCCCACACCATGATTATGAGCCACAAAGGCCCCTACATATGATATGATATTTTATATTTCCCTTATCTACTGATAGCTGAAAATAAATGTGTGGCATGGGGACTTGAGGGGGCAGGGACATCTGAGTAATGGGTATGGAGATGAGGAGTCAAGGGGGAACAAACACCAACAATATCCAGTACTGAAGTGGGCCATGTGGGCTGATGATGGTGAGGAGGGAGGGGGAGGAGCAAGGAAAGAGGATGAAGAGGGAGGAGGAGGGGAGAGGAGAAGGAAAGGGAGAAAGGAGTGCTCCACGAACTGAGGAGTGCTCAAGTTTGTACATGTGAAAGCCACTAAACACAAAAAAAGAAGTGCAATTAAAACAGAAATAGGTCTTATAACCTCTAGACCAGCAGGGGAGAGAAAGAAAACAGAATCCACTAGGAACAAAGGGAAAAAAAGCTAAAAAGTATGGTTGATAGAAAATAAGACAAAGCAAATCAAAATACATCATTAAAAAATAGGGGTGCCCATGTGGCTCCATCGGTTAAGCATCAGACTCTTGGTCTCTGCTCATCTCAGAGTCATCAGATGGAGCCCCAAGTCAGTCTCCGTGCTGGGCGTGGGGTCTGCTTGGGATCCTCTCTCTCTGCCCCTCCCTCCACTCACGGGTGCTTGCATGTGTGCACATACTCTCTCTCTCTCTCAAATAAATAAATAAATAAATAAATAAATCTTCAAATATATATGTAATTATTAATTATTTAATTATATATATAAATTAAAAACAGATTCTTCATCTAGATTTTTTAAAAGCAAGTATATGACACATATGAAATTTACTGACCTATCAAAGTTAAAAGTGAAAAAAAAAAAAAAAAAAAAAAAGTTAAAAGTGAGGTGATAGGAAAATGAAGGGACCTGCCAATGCTACTCCCAAAGAAAGTCATTGTAGAAAAAGGAGTTAAGGCAGGAAGCAGTGCAGGGGTAAAAGGGCTATAGTGACACAATAATTGGCAACATGGTGATGACACAGATAATGCACCAAGAGGCACAACGGAGCCAAACAATAATGGAAGCTCAGAGTGACAATGACACACTTAGGAGAAATTAACCCACTCACCAGCATGGTTGGGAGATTTAATACACCACTCTCAGAAAGGTGATACATCAAGCAGAATAAAAATTATAAAACTAGGGAGATTTGAAATGCACAATTTTTAAGTTTGATATATTGGGCAGATCCAGAACTCTGCAACAGATGGAATGTTTGTAAAATTGACTGTGTAGTCGGTCACAAAGAAAGCTTCAACAAATACTGAAGATAATATACAGAACATGCTTTCTAATCAAAACACAATGATATTAGAAGTAAATCACAGGAAAATCCACAAACCCAGATACATCTGGAAACCAAAATAATTCATGAACCAAAGGAGAAGCGATAATGAAAAACCAAGCAATAATAGAAGCAGCAGATATTGACTCTCATGGGATACAGGTAAACTGACACTGGAGGGAAATTTTTTTTTAATACAGTTCAAGTCAGAATTTTTTTCATTTGCTTTTATTGAAGTTCAATTTGCCAGCATATAGTATAACACCCAGCGCCCTCAGTGCCCATCACCCAGTTACCCCAACCCCCTGCCAACTTCCCCTTCTGCAACCCTTTGTTCATTTCCCAGAGTTAGGAGTCTCTCATGGTTTGTCTCCCTCTCTATTTTTTCCCACTCAGTTTCTGGAGGGAAATTTATAACCTTAGGTGCTATGTTAAGGAAAATATAGAATGAAAATTAATGAGCTCTATATTCCACACCAGACGTTTGGAAAAGATGCATAGAATAAACCAGGGATGAAATTGGAGACAGAAGAGGATGGGTTGATCAGGAGAAGGGAGAGCCCAGTGAGGCCCAGGAGCAGGTGTGGGGCCAGGAGGGATGCTGGCTCCCATCATCTGGCCTGTCTTCCCACCTCTTGGACTCTGCTGGACCTCAGTGCACCTTTGGTCTGCTCCTCCCTCTTTGGCCCTCACTCAGTCCCCTATTTTTCTCTGACTCCCACTTCCTCATCCTATTGCAGCTGACTTCTTAGCAGAGTGCGTGCCAGCTCTTTCCACCCACACCTTGATTACCACAAACTCCCCAACTCTTGTGGAGCTCATGGTGGTGCCAAGGTCCAGCTCTGGGTGGTCAGCCAGAGAGGAGGCTCGTTTAGCAAGATAAATTCAGCATTTCCAAACTTAACTGATTGTTGTGCTGCAACATAGCGCCCTTCTGTCCCGAGGAATCCACTGGGGAAACCAACATCCACACCCGCTGTCTCCACTGGTTCACACTGGTTTCTTTGTGAAGCAGCAAATTGGCAAAGCTGAAGGATACCCTTTCATCTGCTGTTGCCTCCACCCCCCTCCTTCTCCATGGGTCCAACACAGAGCTGCTCAGCTCTCTGGGGGAATGGATCCCATCTACCCTCCCCTGGACACCTTGCCTCACCCAACACCTACTGGGTCCTGAGTTCCTGGTCTTGCCCCCTCCATGTATCCCCTGCTTCCCCCACTGCAGCCCAGTTTAAAAGCCTTCAAAGCCTGGCTTCTATCACCAAAAGCCTCCTGACTCGCCCCTGCCTTCCCCTGTCCATGTCTTTGAGCGCAGCCTCAAAATCTTTCAGAAGCACAATCTGACCTGTGGGCCGCTGGATCAAACCTTTCTGTGATCCACCACTACCCGCAGCGGTCAAGTATAAGCTCCTGGGTGTGTTTTGTCACCCTCTGAGCCTGGCCTGCTTTTCTGGCCTCTCCTCTTACCGGAGGGTAAACAGTCCCAGTTGGGCCAAGATGGAGCGCTTTCCTGGCCTATGGTGCCTTTGGTGCTAAAGCTGTGGAAGTTCTGGCCAGAGAGCCAAGCTGGTTCCTACACCCACCATGTTCCCTGCCCCCTGGTGTTGTGCTAGCTGTTGTCCCCTTTCCCCCAAGGCCTGGGCTTGCTGCTCCAGGACCCACTCAGGAGAGCTCGGTGCCCACCAACACCCCCCCCAGGGCAAGGCCCTGTGTGCCCTCGCATCCCTGAGAACTTGGCGCCACCTCCATAGGCCTTGTTTCCACGGTTGTTAACTGCATCCCTATCTAGCTGGCCTGCAGGCGCAAGGAGATCCTCACTGACAGCTTGTTCAAGAAGCACAAAGCTAGGGGGCGGCATGTTAAGTCGGGGCAGAAGGGACGGAGTCCCTGGAGCTCGAGCTCAGAGACAAATCCCCAAGCGGCGCTGGAGGTCAGATGGCCTTGCGTGTTGGAAGGGACGCGCCGCCTGACCTACGACGAGGGCAAGGCCCAGGTAAATGGACACTCGCCGACGTGGATGTCCACCGCCGGGGAGCGGGGAAGGGGAGGTCTGGTGGTGCGCAGGGGGGCCTGCGTGGAGGGGCAGCTGCGTGGGTGGGCGGTGCTGGGGCGCCCCCCGGGGCAGAGGCTGCGGGGGGGGGGGGGGGGGGGGCGGGGAAGCCCGCGCAGGTGCGTCCTTGGAAGGAGCCTGTCCCGCAGGGAGAACACTGTAGCCCCTTCCTGTCCTCACTTGTACACAGCAGGTAATGATGACTTTTTCTCATTGTTCAAATAAAGGAAGCAAATATACCTGTCTGGAGAGAAAAAAAGCAGCAGCAGCAGCAGCAGCACAAAGATAGGACACCTGGGTTGCTTAGTCGATTAAGCATCCAACTCTTGATTTCCGCTCAGGGTCCTGAGATAGAGCCCAGCATAGGGCTCTCTGCTCCATGGGGAACCTCTCCCTCTGCCCCTCCTCCCAGCTCATGCTCATTAGCTCCTTCTGTCTCTCAAATAAATAAAGAAAATAAAATTTAAAAAGAAGCACAATGATAGATCTGGTGTGTCTGTCTCTGACCTCAGCCCTCAGCCTCTCTTGAAGGAAGCAGAACCACAGAGAATGTGGTGAAGATCAGTTCTAGCTTCACACGACTCGTGTCCACCTACAGGGAGAGGGCAAGGTAGGGAAAAGAGGGAAACAGGGCAAAGGTGATGCCCCTGGAGGAGGCTCTTAGCCTGGGCCAGGAAGTATGACTGTTGCCCCTGAGAGCCTGGGCAGGGTGTGAGGCCTGAGAGAGGAGCCCCTGTATCTTACCCCTGGGTCCCTGGGGGTGGGGCAGACACACAGAGGACAGGGCCATCTGCCTCTCCAGTGAGCAGTAGCACTCAGTGACTCAGAGCTCCAGGAACGAGGTCTGGTAAAGACAAGGGGACCAGACAAATGGTGTGCATCTAAGCTGCCTCGTCCTCTCTCTCTCTTGCCCCAGCCACAGACAAGGATGGTCCTGAACAGAGTCTGTGGGCAGTACAGATGGCCCCCTGGCCCCTGCAGAGAGAGTAAGCATTGTCCCACAATGCCAGACTGACCCCACCATCCTCTGACATGAGAATGTGCCACATCCCAGAGGACATGGGACACAGTTCCAACCATACCCCTCACCCCCCTCCGTTTCCAGCAGCCCAAGGGCTGCAGCTGCCACCCCTTAACTAGTTGATAGAGGCACAGAGGGGGGTTAGGGGAGGAGCAGGAGCTGCCCCATGAACCTACCAGGGGTGATCAGTGGGCCAGTCCCCAGATGATGCCAGCTGAGGTGGCCATAGGGCTCATCTCCAAGCACTATAGCACCCCCAGGGGTCTCTCAGTTTCCACTGGGCCAGGGCCATAGATCTCTCACCAGGCCCTCGGTGTGGCCCACATTCCCAACACCCATTAGGGGCAAGGCTGCCTGCAGGTAACACTATGGGAAAACCAGGTAAAGGAATGCAGCCTCGCACACACTGGGCCCTCAGAGGTGGGGGGGGGTGGAGTGTGATATTGTCACGTGGAGAGGAAAATGGAAGACACTCCAGGGCCCTCGGAGTCCGTGGGCCAGGGTGTCAGGCCCTATTAAGGCTTCAGTGCACCCTGCACCCTGAGCTGCCTCTGCCCTCGGTTTCTTCCATAAGCAGCAAATAAGACCCTGAAGATGCAGTCTGCCTGCCGAGCTGAGCTCCGGCTGCCTGGACCCGTGGGGGTGGGTGTCCGTGCGTCTGGCAGCTCTCCCATCCCTGCGGTTCTGCAGACCTGCCGAGCTTCTCCCACCTTCCCGAGAGGTGGGCAGTGCCCACAGTGCTCTGGCTCTGTGCCCTGTGCAGGGAAGCATCCGCCCTCAGCCCCCAGCACCATGGCCTTGCTGGTGCCCGCCCTCCGCGCCTCTCTGCTCACCCACTGGGGGACAGCCATCTCCCACAAGTACCCGAGACCTATGAGGCTGGAGAGGTGACTGGTCCACCCCTGCAATTCCTCAAGTGTTTGTGAGAAGAACAAAACGGAATGATTAGTGCTTACAAAGTCTTCCTATTTAATTCCATCAGGGATATTTCATCTGTGTTTTGGTAACTGGCCAGGCTGTAGTGACCCCCTTCACATCTGTATTAGTCAGTGTTCTCCATAACATAAAAAGAGGTTTATTATGAGGAACTGCCCCACACAATTATAGAGGCTGAGTTCCCCTATCTGTCATTAGGAGAGCCGGTGGTGTAGTTCCATTTGGAGTCCAAAAGCCTGAGAATCAGGAAGCCAATGGAGTAAGCCCTGGTCCAAGGGCAGGAGGAGACAAGTCACAGCTCAGTGGGTAGGCAGAAAGGGAACAAACCCTCCCTTCCTCCGTCTTTTGTTCTATTTGTTCTATTCAGGCCTTTGATTGATGGTATAAGGTCCACCCACACTGGGAAAGGCAATCTGCTTTCCTCAGTCTACCAGTTCACATGCTAATCTCTTCTGGAAGCACCTTCACAGATGCATCCAGAAATAATGTTTAATCTGGGTACTCTGTGGCCCAGGCAAAGTTGACATATAAAAATTAACCATCATGATATTATAGTTCTCCACACCTCCTGCATCATGACTGGTTAAGTGTCCTGGTGAGACAGGCTGCTAGAATTTCAGGCACACTGACAACCGAAAGGACGCTTCATCTATCAACCTAAATGCACCACACATTCTGGGCTCACATGGCCCTAAGAGGACAGCTTAGAGAGGAGAAGCCATACAAGCTTGATGGCAGGGAGCTGCAGTTTGAACGCAGGTCCAGCCAGCATCAAAGCCGAAGCTCCCAACCACTAGTCCATGGGCTGTCAAGGGGCACACCAGCCTGGGACTGCTTGCAGGTCCCCTCAGGCACCCAGTGACACCATGCCAGGCACTGCAGAGCCCTGTGCACGGCAGAGGTGACATACACTAGGGAACACTAAAGAGGCTTCTGGAATCCTGCAGCGAGGGACCTAGATATCCTTCCACCTTTATTTATCTGAATGAATTTATGGCAATTCACAACCTAACACAAGCATAAGAAAACCAAAAACCATCACGGCTAGGCAATGGTTGTGTGTGTGTTTATGTGATCATATCACACAAATACCTATTTGTTGACAAATGTAGGCGCACGCATGCGTGTCATCCCCACGCCCCAGCACACACAGGTCTGCCAGAAATGGTGCAGGCACAGCCTTTGGAATTGCTGGGAAGATGACCATCAGCATCTGGCTTGCTTTACATTTGGAAAATGTATTTGATGGGAAGGTCCAGGAAAAGAGAATGGCAGTATGAGGCTTCAATGATTTCTTAAGGACATGTTGTTAAATGATTTAATCCCTTCCTGAGACACTGCCCATGAATTGATGACCCCTGCTTTTCCTTTCTCCAGTCTGATGAGCAATGGCTTTTCTGACAGGCCAGTAAATTTCTCCCATTGCTTCTGCTAAGAAAAAAATTGTTTAAAGAGGATGAGGAGAAAGTGCTTTATTGCAAAGCACTCTGCACCCCACCCCCTTTCCTCACAGAGCATAAAGCCACAGTGGAAGGAAGGACAAGCCGGTGGCAGTACTCCCAAGATGAGCCGACTCCCACTAAATTAAAACAAACGAAGGCGACTTCCAGATGGTGACTCATACACAAAGGAGGCCAAAGACAGAGGGCGGCTGGCTGCCTTCCCAAGATTTGCCCAGGCTCTGCCATGAGGCAGGAAGGGAGCAACTCTCAGCTTCCCGCCCCCCCCCCCAAAGCATCCTGAGACTCTACCTTCACATCCGAAGGAGGCCAGGGGTTCCCAATACCTCATTTGTCTGCCAGGGCCTGGGGTTTGACCAGCCAACAACAAATTCAGTCTGACAACTATCCACTGTGCCTTTCTGTAGGCCAGGTAATAGCCAACCTGTGCCTGTGGGGACACCTCTACCGGGAAGTCCTCGGGATGCCCCTCCAGGAAGTACAGTGCAGAGGCCTGGGAATTAATTGCAGAAGGCGGCAAGGGAAGCCTTCTGGAGGAGGGAACAGTGCATGATCAGCAGTATTGACAAGTGACTGAGGCACCCCGAGGGGCAGGAAGCTGAGGAGATGTTGGACATGAAGGTCTGCAGAACGGGAAGAGGTAAAGGGGGTCTTTCTGAGCATGTGTGACACAGCCCCTCCCTGTCTCTGATTGCACAAAACCCTCTGCAGAGGGTGAAGTGAGTGCTCACACTACACCCCCAGGATGGCCCACAGCTACATCCCCAGAGGCTCACCAAGCACTTACCAGCACAGAGGGTGGCATATGACCAATGAAGGGCATGTCGCTGGGACCTGTTTTCTCTGGTATGGGAAGGTCTTGGAAAGCTCCATGGCCCAGGAAAAGATTGGTTGTGGCCACCCTCCAGGACTGAGCTGGTAGCTCATCTACCCTGGTCCTTCAGACCCGAGGTTGATGCCCTGCCAGCAACCCTTGTCCAGGTGTTGGACTTGTCCCTGCTCTCAAGCCTCTGGGGCCCAAGAGGTAATAAAGCACAATGCAGTGTCCAGATACAGACCTCAAATGCACAAGCTATGCCCCAAAGCCCACTCCCACCCGGGCATGGCAGCCGCTTGGGGGGTGCCCAAACTGAGTGAGGAACGACAACCAGCCAGTTCCCTTGACTTAACTAGAAAACAATCTGAACTTCTGAGGAGGGGGGGACACTAAAAAAAGGAGGAAACTGGCCAGAAAGATATTTGTGTTAAACATGGCAGACCTATAGCTACCATTGCATTTAAAAATTCCCTCAAATGTTAATGACTTCATCAAGTCCTTGATTGATAAAGGTACAATGGGCATGAATAGAGAGTTCATGAGAATGAAACACAAAAAGCAAAAACAAAGAAACAAAAAAGACAACAGAAAGTAAGCAAACTGTTCAACCACATAGCAGCCAAAGAAATTCAGATTGAGTGATAAGGTGCAGTTTTGTAGCAAATTAATGTCTTCATGGCAAACCCAATAGTATAAGTTTGGGGCCCAGGAACAGGCAATGTGGGGCTGGTGCCCTGGGAACTGGCCAGGTCCTTCGGGCCAGCCACACACCCTGCATTCAAATGCTCATACTCTGGTGTGGTAGTTCCACATTCGGGTGATTATCCCGTGGTAATGATGTAAGAGAAGGAAAAAAGCTGCATGCATGAGCAGGTTCACTGTAGCACCATCTTCATCAGTGAGAAAAAATAGGGATAACTTAAGTGAGTCCCAACAAGAGGTAGGGTAAGACACGAGTGCATATGGAGCCTGAGTCTTCTCCTTCTGGCTTAAAGCTAGAGAGCAAAGCACAATACAGACACATTCAACATTGCCTCAGGGACACGTGCCAAGACAGTCAAGAAATGGGAAAGCAGCGACACCTGAGTAAAGGGCATGGAGCCGTCGATGGGTTTTCCCTTCTGTGCTGTGAGGTCTGTTGATGCTAACTTGCAACACTTCTGTTTATTCCATGTAATATGGCACGTTGAGATGTCACCATCGGTGTCTGCTCCTTGACACCTGTTTCCCCGTTGCCACCCCTGAGGCCTCGGTCCTGTGTCCTCCTTGTCAGCCCACATACCTCATCCATCCTCAGCAGAGAGCCCTTCACTGTTGCCTGCCTCGCCCATCATTGCTCACTCACTCTTTATGCTGTCTCTCTCCAGAAAGGATGTCCCGAAATAAGCAATAATGAGAAACATGTACAAAAGTCAAACAACAGGCTCATGTGATGAAGAAGGGGCAGGGACCAGGGCCTGTACCAGACACCCAGCCCAAGGAAAGTAGCTCTGGAGTTGAACATAAAACTGAGCTTCCTGGAAGCTAAGGTAAAAAGGAACACAGGATATAATTTAACCCTTATTATCCAGGACAAAAAGCCATAATCATTCGTTGGGAAAGACCAGTGTTTTCCTAACCCTAATCTAGGAGACTTGCTATTATGTGTTTGCTCATGTAAAAGTCCTGAAGACATCTCAGGGTTTCCAATGGTTTCCCAGCTAATACAGGAACAGTCTTTGTGTGATCTGATCTCATCTCAGCCTCATCAAGATGCTATGTCAAGCTTTGGTTCTCTGACCATTTCTGTGGGAACTCCATGAGGAAACCAAGAGAGGTCACTTTCTGAATTGATCCAAAAGTGAATATTGTCAGAAATGGATGGCAGTCTTGGCCACCACCCCTAATTTCCTGACACAGCTTTATTTTTTGTTCTGTGATAAGCATGAATGTAAAGGGGGGGATTAAATGATAAGGGCAGCAAAGAGCACCCAGTCTCTTGGGCCAGGAGGTGGGTAGATGTCTGCCTCTCAGGGATCCTGGTCCCTTCTGAGGCACAGAAGTCCTTGCTGCCATGTGGCCTGAAAGTGCCCAGAGGACTCAGGCTGGCAGCAGGAAGGAGAGGGGCTGGAAGGACATGGGGACACAGTTGTCCCAAGAGAGTTGACACTGTCCTCCACTGACACATTTCACAGCTCAGCCCCTTGGAGGGAGGGCAGGGGCCCAGAAAGACCTGGCTCCAATCCCAGCCTCACTTCAAGTAGGCTGTGTCATCTGGAAAAAGCCACCTGTGGCCAGCCACTGATTTTATGGTATGTAAAGCTACTGGCACACGATAGTCTCTCAATACATGTTAATGGTATTTTTTTTCTAATTTCCTAGATTACCTTGACCCAACAGAGAGAGAAACTGCTCATTAAAGTGGGGAGTTTTCAGGAATAAGAAAGGGAAAAAAAGTTCCAGGTGGGCCTTAAAGGGGAGGAAATTAATGATTATGTGACTGTGTCACCATCACCCTCCTTGCCATTATCTCCCCCATATCCAAGGCCCTGACAATTTTACATTCAACCAGTAGCTTTCTGTGAAGTCAGGCAGTGGGCCCATGGGGTGGGTTTGTGAGGAATTCTACTGAAGCCAGTGAGATCTGTCTGGGGACCCTCAGCCCATGGGGCAGATCCAGGCCCAGAGTCCAGGCTCTAAGAAGCCCCCTGGGGACAGCTGACATGGCTGGGCATCTCCATCTGGACAGCTCCACTCACAGAAACCGTGGGGTGCCAGCCAGAAGGTACAAGAGTGAGGAAGCCAGGCTGGTTCAGAGGGAATTCCACTTGACCCCACATGGAAAGGGAACATGGAGCAGGCAAGGCTTCCTGTGCCCTCAAGAACCATATTCAGCCACTCAGATGCACTTGGACAAGTGCTTCCTTTGGCCATCGCCTGGGAAACCTGCCCTTCCCTCAGTGATCCCTTTCCTGCAGCAGCCTCACTGACAACATCTAGTCCCTGCCTTACTTGGAAAGCTCAGACACTCAACGCAGCCCCAGACCCTGACTGCTGCCCACCCTGCACTGTCCCCACGGCCCCCACTCACCCAGACACAACTCATGCTCACCCTCTGCCTGGAAGGCCCTGTCCCCATGCTTTCAAACTGCATGACACTGAGTTGCCTCTGAGGTCAGACCTGAGTGTAGCCTGGGGTGAGCAGGTGGGGATGCAGGAAAACCAAGGGGCGGGATCCCTGGGTGGCGCAGCGGTTTAGCGCCTGCCTTTGGCCCAGGGCGTGATCCTGGAGACCCGGGATCGAATCCCACGTCAGGCTCCCGGTGCATGGAGCCTGCTTCTCCCTCTGCCTGTGTCTCTGCCTCTCTCTCTCTCTCTCTCTCTGTGTGACTATCATAAAAAAAAAAAAAAAAAAAAAAAAAAAACGAAAACCAAGGGGCAAGATGCACCTCCTACCCTCCCTGTATCTGTTTCCTGCCATATTTGACCTCATCAATTCCCTCACCTCAAATCCCAGAGTCTGTTGATGACACATTCTAGGCAATCCTGGGGAGAGAACCCATGAGAATTAACACAACTCTTTGGTTCTGATTACAGCTTATTATCATAATGGAAAGAATTTCTGGACTGTCCCCAAATTTCCTCGTCTTAACATTTTCAATTAAGAGCCTAACCTTAATGGAAAATGGCCATTTTCTGGAATGTTCTCCAAAGTGCTGATTCCATCACAGAGTACTTTTTCTAAATAGTTGAAGACCCTCAACGATTCTGAATAAAATCAGAGCCAATGACCTCACTCCGAGAAGGGACGAGAGCAACAACAGGAAACTCTGGTGAGGCAGCCAGTCCTTGTCTCTGGACATTGGCATGGTCAGTGGAGGGTGCCAGGCCCTTCTAGCCTGGAGAGACACTGTGAGCAATAGAGCAGCATAGATGTCCCGGGAGCCAGGCCCGGCTGCCAGCAAAGCAGCTGAAGTCTTGAAGAAACTTCCTGATTGCATTAACGAGGTGGCACCACCAGGACATAATCAAATCTCCCTGGAGAACGTGGTTTCCAGAAGGGCTGCTGCTCACACATGGCAGAATTAGGGCAACCAGGGCCAAACACAGCAGATGAGGGAAGCCCCATGCTGGGATCTGGGGCAGGAGGGGAGAGGGGCCGCCGCCTCAGGCCGTGTGGGCAGCACATGGCCAATAAGCAGTGCTCACCAGGAGGCAGCCTTTCCCAGACAGCACATGTGCAGGCACCCAGCACTGAGGGCCTAGTTCCTCACCAGCGGCCCCATGTCATAGGCCCTCCTAGCCTTACAGGTAAGGGGCGGTGCCTAGAAAAGCTACGCGCTGCAGGTGGGGACGGGTGCCCTCTCATAACCAGGGCATGGGCACCCTGCTCTGGGAAATGAGCTATGTATGGCTCTGAGGAGGGAGAAAGCCAGCTCTCATTCTAGCTCCCTGCTCCCAGCTCTGGTCTGTCTGTGCCTCAGTGGGGCAGGACCAATCACATCTGCTTGTCAAAATTGCTGGAACACAGAAAACTCTGGAACAGAGATTATATGATTTGAGACTGTGGCAATAAGTGTCAGAGTTCCTGGGGCTGGGCCAACCTTGGCACTGTCACCTTCTAGCTAAGAGACCTTGGGGAACCTACTTGACCTCCTTGGGGCTCAGTTTCCTTGTCCACAGAATAGGAATAATCATAGGGTTGTTCTAAGGTTCAAAATAACAGAATATATGCAAAGCACTAAACACAGAGGCTGGCCTAGAGAAAGCACCCAGTAGGTGAGAGTGGCTACTGCTAAGTTTATTGTTGTTAGAAAGAGAAGACAGGTCCACTCTCAGCAGAGTGAGTGGCTGGGGCATGAGTGGTGATCTCAAAGTCTGTTCCGTCACTTTTCGGTTTTAGCACCTTCGGGGCACAACTCCTACGAACCCAACCACAGAAGACTAAGGGATACACCCAAGGCCAACATCCTACAAAGATGCCTCCTACTTTCTTTTCTAACTCCCAGGGCAGCTAATCATATTCCTATGTCCTGGGCCATGGAAAGAAAGTATATATGAGGATTTCTTAACATAGGTTCGTTGAACAAATATACAGGCACAGGGATGAAAGAACGCGCCTAGAGACCATGTCACAGAGCAGCTCAGCTGACCTGCTGGTGTGACGCGGCAGCCCACCGGGGCCTCCGTACCCAGCTGGACTCCTAGCTTCCCTGTCCTGTCCAGCAGAGCCTCTGTCGCCTGGGCCAGCCTTCGTCCTGCCCTCCTCCACCTCCACCTCCAGCCCCCTTCCTATGCTCTCCCCAGCTCCTGCTCCAGGACTCCAGGATGCCCTTGTTGGCACGCACCGCTCCCCGCTGCCTGCTCCCGCACTCCCGAGCCGCACACCTCCCGAGCGTGTGTCCAAGCCTTGCCCACCCGAGCTCTGGGAGAAGGCTCAGCTAGGAAGCCTGAGTGTGAACCCAGCTCGGCCAGATGGCCTTTCTGTGCCTCAGTTTCTTCTTCTGTCCGATGAGGTTCACCTTGCCCTGGACTCACAGAGGATTCTGGGCTTGGCTCATAGAACATGCTCGGTAGCTGCGCCAGACACAGGAGGTCCTCGCCTTCACTAAACGCCTCATGAATACTTGGTGGCTGAGGAGAGCATCACGTCTTCTAAGAGGAGGGGAAGGAAAGAGGACCGGAGATTCTGAGATGGGTTTTGAGCTGGCTTTGAAGGATGGGCAAGCAGGCAGGGGGGCTGTAGTTCAAGGCACAGAGACAAGAGTGTGTGTGTGTGTGTGGGGTGCACGTGCGTCCATGCGTGCGCCAGGGCAGGGGCCGAGTGCACTGTGAGGCTCACAGAACAGGATCTCTCTAGGACTTTACCCTGAGCCTAAAGCCAGCAGGACAGATGTCTCTTGGACGGGCACTGCGGCTCCCTTCGAGGGAACACGCCCCGTGCAGACCCCGCCGAAACCCCGCGGGCAGCACGTGCGCGCAGTCTGCAGCCTCGGACGGGAGAGCCCAGGCAGCTCCCACCTCAAGGACGCCCGGGGGCCGAGGGTGCAACAGAGCACCCCAAGGCCCCCGGTGGGCCCAAGGAGGTTCTGGTGGTGTCTCTGGTAAGATCAGAAGGCAGTGGGTGTGGGGAGAAGGGTTGGGCTGAGGGCACACGGGAGAGGAGAGGATGGAAGTGGTGAGCCCTGGTCCTGCCAGCGAGCCTCTGCGAGCCGCGGTGCCGCACCGATCCGCGATCCGCGGGAGGCAGCCACGCCTCCCTGCCCAGCAAGAGGCCCGACCAAGTGCGGTCAAGCTCACGGAACTGGAATCACTGCGTGGAAAGCTCCGTGTCCATGCCGAAGGGATGGCGAGGATGCTGACGGAGGCTGGGACGCAGACGGCAGAGCAGCCCGCAGGGGAGCCGGGAGCCGGTGCCAGCCACCGGGGGCCTCCCAACACCAAGAGCAGCATGCGGAGGAGCGGACGGCCAGTCACGGCGGATTCCAGCAACGGCAGTAGCAGGACTAAGTGGCGTCTTTTAAAAAAAAGATCCGAGTATTAAAATTAAGTGGATAAGTAAAGATTGCTTAGAAGCACAACTTTCCATAAATGCAACTATGGGGAAAATGTACAGGCCTGAGAAAAAGCACGGAAGGGTCTATGCAAGTTCACGTAGGTCCGTAGACCCCGTGGTTGCGAGTGGGGACTTTTCTCTCTTCCTCAAACCTGTTTGTGGTGCTTGTGTCCAGGACAGTCTCAGGGCCCTGTGATTTCAAAAGTTCTGTGTCACCTGTGTTCCTCTCTCTTCACTCAGGGCGCCCGGATGTGCAAGCCATCCACACCTCAGAGGAATTTCTGGGGGCAGTGGCAGGAGAAGCCAACCCCCAGCCACCAGTGTGTTCTGTGTGGTCCTCAGTCAGAGGCCCTGCGGTCAGCTACTTATCCACCCCTCATTGTGTCCACTCCATCACCCCTGCTTCCTGGGATCACTCTCAAATTCAACACTTGATCACAAGGCTTTTGTGTTTTCCTTTTTAACATTTAAAGCTTTAACAGCTAGAATTTATTTTGTAGTGTGAAGAGTGACTTGATGTTTTTTTCAATGGACTGATGAGTGTCCCAAGCATACCTGTTGAGTAATTCATCTCTCTCCAGTTTCAGTAGTGCCTTGAAGTGGCACCACCACTGTGGTCTGCCTGCTGGTCCATACCCCAGGGGCACCCTTGTAGGGCCCTGTTCCATCACCTGAGCACAACCCTGTGGCAGTCTCCTCCCCAAGGGACAGTTTCCACCCAGGCACCAAGATGCCTTTTTCACCACCTGTGCATATCCTGATGCTTCCCATTCCCACTTCTTTCTATAAGCACCCTCTCTGGCTTTTCATCTATGCTCCTTCCACCTCTCCTGAGGCATAGGACTGCCCTGGGCCTGCCCTTGGTGCTCTCCTCTCTGTACTGTAAACGTGCTCCCTGGCCTCTCTTCTGAAATACGACCCCCAGAATGCATCTGGATCTCATCGTCTCTCATGGGCACCAAATTCCTGGTGTCAACTGCCCTCCGGGCATCTCCCCTTCACTCCCCAACTCCATCCCCTGGGGCTTTAACGTACATGTGCAAACACACACACTCACATGGGCATGTACATGTGTACACATTTATGCACATATTCCCATATATCTGAACACAGAGTTGTGCTAAAAAATCTCTTTTATGTAGAAAAACCTCAGGCTGAAAGATGTGTCCAAAGTCACATGACTACTGAGAGGCAGGACTCAGGGCTTTTTAGTGCTTTTAGCTCTACTCTGGGTGTTTTTAATAACAGATTTACAAAAATATAGGGTTCCATAATAGGGAAATAAAACAAGAAAATCCACATAATGCAGTCAGCCCAGTCCTGGGGAGTATAAATACTAAATAAGCAATAACTGTAGTGAGTAATAATTGTTATTGTCATTGTCCGCCAGAGGCCTGGATCAGAGACAAGGGCTCCCAGCTCCATCCCAGTCAGGCAGGAGGTGGAGCTGAGAGCCCACCCGCTGCCTTCTGCATTTGTTTGTCTTTGGTGCCCCCTCCTGGCTTCTGCATGTAACTCCCGGTGATGAGGACCAGGAGCAACACTCTTACCGCAGGACACTGAACACCCAGTCACTCAGGCAGGTCGGACAGTCCTCCACCTCTATCCCTTAGGATCGTGAGAGAAAGGAAGTCTTCCACACTGCTGGGAGCTGAGGCTGTTTCCTGTCTGAACACACACATGCACACACCCACGTTCCTCCACAATACATGCACACACTCTTGCACTCTCCCTCTCACAGGAGAGGGTCCCCTAGACTTATACTTGGCTTGACACCAATTACCATCATAAAGGCACACTGTATCAGAGCTATAATGACATCATTTGTTGACTACACAGATGGAGAAACTGAGGCCCCAAAAGAGGACACAGTATTTGCTGACTGTGCACCAGGGCCACATGTTAGGGCAGCAAGGAATATGCCATTTGTGGTCAGTTTCCAGTTCAGAAAACAGCGCCCTGGGGCCAGGAAGGACTTTGTCCAGGACCTTAGCATCCATAGGAGAAGCAGGTGTTTCAACAAACAGACACAATAAAGTATCAAGAGATATAGGACGGACACCTTCTCAGAGCCCTCAGGAACCAGGACCCAGCGGTCAGGGGCTGATGGAGGGGACTCTGGGGTTGAGTGTGAAAAACAGGGTGTTACTGGAGATCAAGAAACAAGCAGAGCACAATGGGCAGGGAGGACGGTGCTGAGACTTGAGTGGGAGGGGAAGCATGGCCACACACCCCTGGAAGAAGGCTGGGGATCAACAGGATGGTAAACTGAGCTCCCTTTCCAACCCCCACACAAGCACCCAGGAAAGGATGCAGCATCCATCACCGAACACGGAGCCAGGAGCACAGCTCTGCCAGTGTCAGCCTCCAGAGCTGTGCTTTAATATAGCTAGTATTCCCACTTTACAGATGAGGACTGAAGCGCAAGGAGGCTCAGGAGCCTGCTAACAGCTGTACAACTTAATGGCAAAGGCAGGATTTGAAACAGGCGGACTGTCTCCAAAACCCATACCCCTTTTTAAAAAAAATTATGGTAAGATATACATAAAACTTACCACTTTAGGCATTTTTAAATGTACAGTTCAGTGGTATTATTAAGTGAATCCACACTGTTCTACGACCATCATCACCATCCATCTCCAGAACTTCATCTTTCCAAACTGAAACTCCAAATCCATTAAACAACAGCTCCCCTTTCTCCCTCCCTGTGGCCCCTGGAAACCATTGTTCTACCTTCTGTTTCCATGAATTATCCTATTCTAGGTATCTCATGTAGATGGACTCATATAGTATTTGTCCTTTTGTGTCTGGTTTATATCACTAAGCCTAATAACTTCAAGGTTCATCCGTGTTGCAGTGTTTCAGATTTTCCTTCCTTTTTTAAGGATGTCTAACTATATTACATTTTGTTCATCCATTCATCCACCAACGGGCACTTAGGTGGTGTTCCCCTTTCAGCTATGAGAATAATGCTGTTACGAACATGGGTGCACAAATATCCTTGCTTTCTTTTTTGTAAAGGTTTATTTATTTATTTTAGAGAGAGAGAGTGTGTGGGGGGCGGGGGTTGAGCAGGGGGAAGGGCAGAGGGAGAGGGAAAGAATCTCAAGCAGAGTCCATGCTGAGCATGGAGCCTGATGTGGGGCTTAATCTCATGACCCTCAACCATGAACTGAGCCAAAAATCAAGAGTCAGATGCTTGGGCAGCCCCTGTGGCTCAGCGGTTTAGCGCTGCCTGCAGCCCAGGGTGTGATCCTGGAGACCCTGGATCGAGTCCCGCATCGGGCTCCCTGCATGAAGCCTGCTTCTCCCTCTGCCTGTGTCTCTGCCTCTCTCTCTCTCCTCTCTGTGTATTCTCATGAATAAATAAATAAAATCTTAAAAAAAAAAAAGATGCTTAACTGACTGAGCCACCCAGGCACCTCCAAATATCCTTGATTTCAAAAAAGTCTACACTCTAGCACCATGCAGAATCAGCTCTCATAAACTCCAGGGAAGATGGGCATCAGTGTGGAAGGGCAGAGAGTGAGAGATGAGAGAGCAGACGAGTTTTGGTGCAAGAGAGAAAGCTGTAGGCTGAGGAGGTGCTCTGAAATACACCACAGAAGAAGGAAAGCCTGCTAGGAAACAGGTGTGTGGGGCCTACCTCCCAGAGATACCCTCCGTGTCAGAACAGCAGTGGTCCCAGCAATGGGGGGTGGGTGTTGGCAGCTTGCAGAAGCCTGTGTTCCTCTTTATTTCTGCTTATCTTCACACAGTGGGCTAGCCAGTAGCCCAGGCCAAGTGGAAGGCAGCTGACAAGCAAAATCTATCAGAGAAATAGACAGTCTCCACTATAACAACAGAGGCAGGATTCCCTCCGACCCAGGGCAAGCATACCTCGCTGTGCAACTACTGAAAACTGCACTCACTACCCTCTCTGAAGCCGGGGAGCATTTAACCTGGCAAAGCACGATGAGAGCAAATGAAATTTTCCAGCCTGGACAAACAGATCTCTGGCCTCTCTCCACTCCCCTCAGCCTAAGCAAACAGAGAAACATCATAGATGTTAAAAGATTCACGAGCTCCAAAGATCTGGGCCAACTAAACAGATGAGGCTGTTAAAAAACAGGAGACTATCTAACTCGAGTTACAGAAATATTTGAACTCCTATCCAACAGAGAAGATGTATTCTCAAGCTCATGTAGAGCATTTGGAAACACTGGCCCCGTACTGGGTGAGCAAGGAAACCACAACACCTTCCACAAACCACAGTCTCTCACCAGGTTCAATAAAATGAGAAATAAAAAGAAGACAAGGTTAAAAATACATCTTAGAAACAAAATTAATTTCCACAATGGAAATTATAAAACATTTGGAACTCCATGACAATAAGGTATTCATATAAAAATTATGGAATTCAACAAAACTGATAGAAATTTATATCATCAAATGAATTTGTAATAAACACGAAGAAAGGGACAGAAGAGAAAGCTGAAGGCAAAAAGCTGATGGGTGAAAAAGAAAATAAAAACTAAAGTGAAAACAGACTACTATATGGGGCACTTGGGTGGCTCAGCGGTTGAGCGTCTGCCTTTGGCCCAGGGCATGATCCTGAGTCCCAGGATGAGTCCTGCATCGAGCTCCCTGTAGGGAGCCTGCTTCTCCCTCTGCCTATGTCTCTGCCTCTGTCTCTGTGTCTCTCATGAATAAATAAATAAAATCTTCTAAAAAAAAAAAAGAAGAAGAAGAAAGAAAGAAACAGACTACTATAAAAGCATGACCTGTTGAATATGCCCAAAGAAGTATTCAGGGGAAATTGGATAGTTTTAATATGCATGTATCTAAATAGTATAAGAAAGATATAATTAAGCAAATGATACAAGAAGATTCTAAAAAATGAAGAAATAAAGTAATTTAACTTAAAAAACAACCATAGTAAAAGTAGACTTGATAAAGTCCAAAACTGACTCCTTGCAAAGATCGTTAAAATCAGCAAATCTCTGGGAAGCCAAGCAAAAGAAAAAGGTATAAGTTTGAAAACATTAGATTAAAATGTGGTATGACTACAGATATGAAGGACATATTTTTAAACCACAAGAAGAAAGTAGATACAGCTTCATTCTGATTTTGTTTTATCTGGATGAAGAGGAAGATTTTCTTGGAATGCATAAATCACCAAAATTAGCTTACCAGGAGGCAGAAAACCTGAAAAGAACAATAAATATAGAATGAACTAAACAGGTCATGAAGGCATTACAGGGACTCCTTTAGCCTGCAGGGACAGGGGATCGCCATTATGGAGTTACCAAAGCACAGAAGAAAATGGGAAGCTCCCCAGGCCTCTCTACAAGATTAACAAACCTACAGGATCTCTCTCACACACACACATACACACACACACACACACACACACACGCCTGCACACATGAGTGTACACATGAGCACACACATACACATGTATGCATATATATACACATGCAGGCACACATTGCAATGATGTAGAAAGGTCCCCCAAGACACGTATAATAGTTAAAAATATCAAGTTTCCAAACAAAACAATTCTATGTATTTGTTTTTTAAAGACATCATATGGAGGAAATGGCAGTATGTAAATATAAGTGTCTAAAAGAGATATGGAAGATACACATCAGATCAGCACGGTCAGCTGTGGGCAGGATAATGAGAGGTTCAGGAGGGAATTACAGAGGAAACTGGTTCTGTTTACACTATTCCTATACTGTTGGAATGTTTACAAACTGAATATATTCATATATTACTTCAAAATATTTTTTTTCAAAATAATTAAATGTTAATCAATAAAAGTAAATAAAACCAATAACTAGTAACTTGTAATATTAATTTGAAAAGAGAACTAATAGTTTTTAAAAGATTTTTTTAAAGTAATCTGTACACCTGATGTAGGGCTCAAAGTTACAACTCCAGGATCAAGAGTTGCATGCTCCACAGACTGAGCCAGCCAGGTGTTCCAAGAAAAGTAAGAGTTTAACAATTACTAATTATTTTTAGGCTAAAGAACAAAAATTAAAAATTTAGAAGACATAAGGAAAGATCTTTTATAATAGGCAATATTTAAAATAGAAGGTCATTTTTTAAATTAAAGGGTAGGAATGACTCCCTCAAACAGGACACAAAACCTCAAAGCAGTAAAGGAAAATACTAGATTTGATTGTATGGGCATTTAAAACCTCTATATAAAGAAAAGCATCATGGATTTGTTGAAAGACTAGTATGTGTCATACTAGGGAATATAAGATTTGTAAACAACCATAGGATTTATATTCAAAATATATAAGGAGGTTTTACAAAATTAATATGGCAAAACAACCCAACAGAAAAATGAGCAAATGATATGCACAAATCACAGATTATGAGAATTGGCCCATAAACACTGGAAAACATGCTGAAGCCTTCTGGTTATCTAATAAAAATGCAAATTTAAGCAATAATGAAACATTTCTTGTGCCTACCAGACTGGCAAAAATTAAAAGTATTGAGCACATTTACCACTGGCAAGAATTAGGAAAATTCTCAATTATTTTTCAAGTAATTCCTCTTATCTATTGATCTTTTTTCCTCTCCTGGCACTTGTGTTAGATGAATGTCTCTCTTTTAACTCTCTACCTCCTTGGCCTTTCCTCATCTCTTCTAGAAGAGCCCCAACCTGATCCCCATTCATTTTTTTTCTTCTGCTCTTTAAACTTCCCGTCAAGTTCATCATTTCAGCACAGTTCATCATTGTGCTCATACACAATATCCCCAGCTGGTTCTTCCTCATAACTGCCTCTAGCCACCTATTTCCAACAGCCTCCTGAGGATATTTATTATGCACACATAAATGCTTTTCCTGTCTTGTCTATTTATCTGTTCCCTCTGGAGTTCAGTTTGTGGTCTTTTCCTCTCCGGGTTTACTCTTCTCATGCTCTATCTCCCCAGGGGCTTCTCATGGCTTTTCATCTTAGGTTCTGGGCTCTATCAATTAATTATCCCTTTTGTGACATCTGTAAGGTTTGGGTTCATAGGATATACAGCTAGCAGCCCATATTAATTCATCATCTTATTAGGAACCAGAAGCATTGACAAACAAAAGTCATAACATCAGATGTTTTCACTGGTAAAGAAAATGGGTGTATGCAGGCATTGCTGGTGGTGGAAATATGAACTGTTACGCCCTTTGATGGAGTTGTCAAGGTATTGTGGCAACATATTCCAAATGACAAAAAAAATCGATTGGATGTTCCATGATAGGATGGTGTAGAGTTGCCTGTCTCTGCTCCCTCCCTCTAAATATTGCTAAATATGCTGGAAATAATCTAACAGACAATCATAAAAGGACTCTATAAGGTGGAAGAGGAAGACAGACTGGCCAGGAGGCACAGGAATGATTTGAGGGGTAAATGCCTGGGTTTTCCTTTTATCTCTCATTGTCTTAGTCCATTTGGACTGCTATAAAAATACCATAAACTAGGTGGCTTAAACAACATAAGTTTCTTTCTCACAGTATTGGAGGCTGGGAAGTTTAAGATCAAACACTGGTAGAAGGTGGGGGGAGTAGAGGAAGGGGATGTAAGGGGTAGGGAGGTGAAGATAGAGAAAGGACTAGGCAAAGCATTCTTAGACTTGACACCAAAAAGCACAATCCATAGAAGGAAAAATTGAAAAACTGGACCGCATTGGAATTAAGTTTTTTGTTGCTCTGCAAAAGATCCTATTAAGATGATGAAAAGAAAAATTACAGATTAGGATAAAATACTTGCAAATCATATACCTAAGAACTTGTGTCTAGAATATATAAAGAACTCTCAACATTAACCAAAATTGAAACTGCACGAAAGAAATGAACAGATATTTGGCCAAAGAGAGTATACAGATAGCATAAGGACATGAAAGGATAGTCAACATCATTAGCCATTAGGAAGTGGAGAGCCCCAGGGAACAGGAAAGTCCTAGGGAAATCATGGAGTGGGAGGAGTTCAGGACAGTGTGTATGAGCACCTGCACTCCCTCCTGAGCCGTGCATACATAGATCTGACCCTAAACAGTGTATCACTGACTATGAGAATGGACCTAAAAGATAGATCAATGTCCAAATAACACCATCAGATCTACACACACACACACACACACACACACTCACTCAACCACTGAGTCACCCAGGCATTCCCCCATTAGAGCTTTATAAATGGAACTGAAAACTGTCAGAACTCACAGAAGGCTGGTTGGGACTTGCAGCTAAATAACATTTACAAGGACTGGGATGCCTGGATGGCTGAGCAGTTGAGCGTCTGCCTTTGGCTCAGGGCCTGCCTGATACCAGAGTCCCAGGATCGAGTCCCACATCGTGCTTCCTACATGGAGCCTGCTTCTCCTCTCCCTCTGCCTATGTCTCTGCCTCTCTCTCTCTGTGTCTCTCATGAATAAATAAATAAAATCTTTTTTTAAAAAAAGCATTTACAAGGACATGTAATGCATTAAATCTTCTATTAGAAAAGAAGAAAGGCCTCAAATCATTAATCTAAGCTTTAACCTTAAGATGTTAGAGAAGAGCAGAATAAAACCAAGGTAAGCACAAGAAAAGAAAGAATAAAGAACAAAAACCAATAAAATTGAAAACAGCAATACAGAAAATCAATAAAACCAAAAGCTCATTCTTTAAAAAAAAATCAATAAAATTAATAAACCCCTAGGAAGACTGACAAAGAACAAAAGTACAGAAGACACAAGTTACCAAAAAAAAAAAAAAAGACACAAGTTAGCAATATTAGGAATAAAGGAGGTGTTATCACTATAGACCTCAAAAATGATAAAATGGTGGTAAGGGAATCCTACAAATAACTCTATGCCCATAAATTTGGCAACTTAGATGAAATAAACTAATTCTATTTAATAATCTATCAAAATTCACTGAAGATGAAATAGACTATCTGAATAGTCCTATAACTATTAAAGATATCAAATTTATTGTTAAAAGCATTTTTAAAAAATCTCAAGGCCTAGGTGGTTCATTGCCAAATTCTATCAAATATTTAAGGAAGTAACATCAATTCCACATAATCACTTCCAGAAAATAGAAAGGGAAAGAACATTTTCCAATTCATTTTATAAGACCAGCATTACTCTGATATCATAATCAGATAAAGACACAAAAACTCTACAGTTCCATATCCTCTACAAACACAGAATGCAAAAATACTCAATAAAACATCAGTGCATCAAATATAACAAAATTCTTTCCACATATGAAAGAATACTATGCCATATCCAAGTGAGGTTTATCCCAAGAATGCAATGTTGGTTCACATTATTTGATAAATAAATCCATGTAATCCTCCACATTAACAATCTAAAGATGAAAACCACATGATTATACAAGTTGGCACAGAAAAGGCACATGGCAAAATTCAACACTTATTTGTGATTAAAAAAAATTCCCAGGTAACTAGACATAGAAAGGAATTTCCTTAAACTAAGAAAGAGAGAACATCTACTAAAAAACTGGAAACAAGGCAAAGATGTCCACACTTATCACTCCAGTTCCACATATGAAATGTCCTACCTAGTCCAATATATCAAGAAAAAAAGGCATACAGTTGGGAAGGAATAACAACTGTCCCTATTTGCAGACAACATGATAGTCTATGTATATTCCTACGGAATCAACTAAAAACAACAATAACAAAAGATCTAGGACTGATAAATGGTTCTAGTAAAGTTGCAGGATAGAAGTTCAACACACAAGAATCAATCATTTCTTTTTTTTTTTTTGGGAGAATCAATCATTTCTATAAAAACGAGCAGTGAACAATATGAACACAATTTTAAGTAATTGGTATTATTTGCAATGGCTCCAAATTATTAAATTATTAAAAACTTAGACATAAATCTAATAAAACATGCATAGGATCTGTACGCTGAAAACTATTAAATAGTGAACAAAACCAAAGAAGTTCTAAGTAAATGGAGAAATATGGCAAGCTCACAGACTGGAACACCCAACAGAGCAAAGTTGCCAACTCTCTCCAAATTGATTCACAGATTTAATGCAGTCAAAATCACAGAAGGATTTTTTTTTTTGTAAATGTAGGCAAGTTTATTAAAATTTATATCAAAAGGGAAGGGCCCTTGATGAGCTCCAACAATTTTGAAAAAGAGTAATAAATTTAAAGGAATCTCACTACCCCATTTTGAGACTTAATATAAAGCTACAGGGATCCCTGGGTGGCGCAGTGGTTTAGCGCCTGCCTTTGGCCCAGGGCGTGATCCTGGAGACCCGGGATCGAGTCCCACATCGGGCTCCCTGCATGGAGCCTGCTTCTCCCTCTGCCTGTGTCTCTGCCTTCCTCTCTCTCCCTCTCTCACTCTCTCTTTCCCTGTGTCTCATGAATAAATAAAAAAATAAAAAATCTTAAAAAAAATAAAGCTACAATAATAAATTGTGTGCCAAGGAGTTAGACACCTCAATCGGTGGAACAGAAGAGAGAGCCCAGAAATACACCTTCACAAATGTGCCCAACTGATTTTTTACAAGGATATAAAGGTATTTCAATGGATAGTCTTTCAACAAATGGCATCAGAAAAACTGGTTGTAAGTTAAAAAACAAAAACCCATCCCAATTCAAATCTTATACCTCATACAAAAGCTAACTCAAAATGAAAATCATAAAGCTCTAAAACCTTAAGAAAGAGAACAGGAGAAAATCTTTTTGATCTAGGACTAAAAAGAGTTCTTAGTCATGACAGCAAATACACAACCCATAAAAGAAAAAAAATTAACAAATTAGACTTGATAAATGTTAAAACACTTTGCAAGAGGCACTGCTAAGAGAATGAAAAGACAGCTGTGGACCAGGAGAAAATGCTTGCAAATCATGTATCTGACAAAGGACTTTGGAATAAAATGTACAAAGAACTATTTAAATCCACATTAAGAAAACAATACAAATAAAAAGAAGGTAAAGGCTTGAACCTAAACTTCACCAAAGAGGTCACTGTATATGAAAGTCAAGTAAGCATATGAAAAGATGTTCACTATTATTGGTCATTAAGGAAATGTGAATTAAAACCACAACAAGTACCACTACGTACCCACTAGATGGCTAAAATGAAAAGTACTGGTAGTAACAAGTGACAGGGAAGAGGCAGAGTACCTGAACTCTCTCTCACACTGGTGGTGGGGAAGCAAAAATGGTACAGGCATTCTGGAAGAGTCTGACCTACTCTGACACCTAGGTATTTACCCTGGAGTAATGAAAACTTATGTTCACACAAAAACCTCCACACAAATGTGTATAGCAGCTCTATTTATAAATTGTTCCAAACTGAAAAATTCAGTGTCCTTCCATTAGTGAATGGATAACCAACCGTAGTACATACAGTTGCATACTCTTTAGTAATCAAAAGGAAAGCATCACTGATACACAGAACAATTGGGATGAATCTCAAAGACATGATGCTTATCGAATGTAGCCAATTACAAGAGATTACATGCCTCATGATTCTACTTACATGGCATTCTCAGAACAAAGCTGTGGTGGGGAATAATATTTTAAAACATATATTCATGCAACCTCTACTGCAATCAAGATACCAAATGATCCTGTCTCTCTCAAGTACTAACTTATGCAAGGTAGCCCTCCTAACCATCCCTCACACCACCCTACTAACTACTGGCATGTTATTGGACACCACAGCTCTGTTTTGAGAATGTCATGTAATCTCCTTCTAAGATCTACCTCAGAGATACTCAGGAACTTGCCCAGTCACATCACAGTGAGTGGCAGAGCCCAGAGTCCACTACCCAGACCCTAACTACACTCCAGCACTTGGGATGGTCAAGTCTGCCTACAGTAGTGTAAGGACTCTGGGAAAGACAGGCTGTCCTATTTGTTGATGTCACTTACACGTCTAGCTTCTGTGCACAGCCTTGCTTAACTAAACTTGCTCAGCTCTAGTCAAGTGAACTGCAAGATAATTACTGGGCTTCTTGGGCAGCACTGCTCTGCTTATATGGGTTGGACTTGGTGATTTTAAGGTGTTTAAATACTGAACTAATAGGAAGAATACTAGACTAAGATCCACCTGTGTTCAATTTTGACCCCTCACTAGTAACAGTCCACTTCCAGGAAGGTGTTGATGTCTCTTTGGAATGTATCTTAAACCCAGACAGTGTGTCAACGTAAGCTTCAGACAGTATTCCTAACTACCTCCTTCCAGGATTTACCTCTGGATTCCCTCCATTCTATTCTCTATCCAGCAGTAAAGAGACATTTTCAAAAATACAAATCTGACCATGTTTTTCAAGCTAAGCATCCTCCAAAGGGCTTTCCAGTATCTTGGGATAAAACACAGTATCTTAATGCAACCTCATCACCTGCCTCTCCATTTCCTTATCTACCTTCCTCTGCACCTTGCTGAAACCCTCTGCCCATCTTGGCTCCAAACACACTGGCTTACAGGTATTGTGCTGCCTTGTGCCACAGAGCCTTTGTACATACATTCCTGCTAGCTGATACACTCTTCCCCTTCCCACTCCTACCTTTTGCCAAGTTAACCTGCTTCTTCAGATCATGCATCAAAGGTTACTTGCTTCCTTTAAGGGAGCCTTCCCAGACCTCTTACACTATAGAGCCACACTGTACTCAACATAGCCACTGGGCTATGCAAACTATCAAGCAAATGAAATGTGTGACTTCTGAAGAACTGGACGTTTAGTTTTAATTGTAATTAATTTCAATTTAAAAATGATAGTAAGTTCAATTATATTTGAAACTAGGGTATGTGAATCTTAGTTTTTAAACTATAAATTTAATGAAATCTAACTATAAATCAAGTATTTTTCACAAAATTTAACATCTGAGTTGAGTTGCTGTAAGAGTAAAGGACACAAATTTTAAAGAAGGCAAAAAATAGAAATGCCAAATATCTCATTAATGATTTTTCTACTGATTGTATGTTGAGATAACATTTTAGATATATTGGCTTAAAAATAAAGGTACTAAATTTGTTTCACAAACAATCCAGTCAAGAAATGGGCAGAAGACATGAACAGACATTTCTCCAACGAAGATCTACAGATGACCAACAAGCAAATGAAAACATGTTCACGGGATCCCTGGGTGGCGCAGCGGTTTGGCGCCTGCCTTTGGCCCAGGGCGCGATCCTGGAGACCCAGGATCAAATCCCACGTCAGGCTCCCGGTGCATGGAGCCTGCTTCTCCCTCTGCCTGTGTCTCTGCCTCTCTCTCTCTCACTGTGTGCCTATCATAAAGAAAAAAAAGAAAAAGAAAAAAAAAAAAAAAAAAAGAAAACATGTTCACATCACTTGTCATCAAATACAAGTGATGTATTTGATAATACAAATCAAAACCACAATATCACTTTACACAGTGAGAATGGCTAAAATTAAGATGAAAACAACAAATGTTGGCAAGGATGTGGACAAAGGGGAGTCCTTTTATACTGTTGGTGGGAACGCAAGCTGGTACAGCCACTCTGGAAAACAGTATGGATATTCCCCAAGAAGTTAAAAATAGAGCTACCCTACAACCCAGCAACTGCACTGCTGGGTATTTACCCCAAAGATACAGAGGTAGTGAAACGACAGGACACCTGCACTGCAATGTTCATAGCAGCAATGTCCACAATAGCCAAGCTGTGGAAGAAGCTATGATGTCCATTGACAGATGAATGAATGGATAAAGAAGATGTGATATATATATATATATATATGTATCTTGTATGTGTGTGTATATATACACATACATACATACACACAATGGAATATTACTTAGCCATCAAAAAAATGAAGACAATCATCATATGGTTTCACTCATATGTGGAATATAAGAAATAGTGAAAGAGACCATATGGGAAGGGGGGGAATCTGAGTAGTGAAAAATTAGAGAGGAAGACAACCCATGAGAGACTCCCAACTCTGGGAAACAAAGGGTTGCTGGAGGAGAGGTGACTGGGGAGATGGGGTAACTTGGTGAGGGGCATTAAGGAAGGCATGTGATGTAATGAGCACTAGATATTATACTATACATTGACAAAATCAATTTAAATAAAATTTTAAAAATTAAAAATAAAATAAAGTCCGCTTCACCTGTTTCTTCTTCCTCTGCATTAGTTAATGTGGTAGTATCATATTTCTATCAGATTCAGAAGGCACTGTCCAGAGGGGAAAGCCTGCCCATGCTGGCCCGCCAGCCTGCGGTTCTTGCTGCCTACCCTCAGTGGAGAGCAGAAAGTTGTGTGGGGCGGGATCTGTCTCCTTGAGCTGAGCCAGCCCTGTGTACCAGGTCAGTCTTCAGTTCTGTCTCTTCAGTCAGGAGTCCATGGGAGGGAAAAGAAATTTTAAGATGATGGTAAAATAACTCCACTTAAATAACAACTTCCCTATGAAGATCTCATTACACAGTTAACTTTGCCAGAACTTAGTTTGTAAAGCACACTATCACATTTAACTTTGCCAGACAGAACTTAGTTTGTAAAGCACACGATCACATTTAAGTCCCCCCAACCCTGAGACTGGCAGGCCACCTACTGCCTGGTCTTGGGCAGGTGAAGTGTGTTTAGAAAGGTACAGGGAAGAGGCAGAAAGCTCAGCAGCAGCTCTTTTTCTGTCTTCCTGTACTCTAGCTGCCAGGCCATAGCATCTTAGCAGCTAAGGAAAAAATCGAAGTACATTCACAGTGATAGAGCAGGAATTTAATTAATTCATCCCTGCATTTACTGTACTCCTATAAGGTGCCTAACTCCTAGCATTAAGTTCTGGGTACAGAACTGTGAGCTGGTGAGCAGCACAGGAGGCCACCTCAGGAGGGAGTAGTTCAGGGTAGCACTTTCCAGGTATTTGGATCTCAAGATCTTTATACTCTTAAAAATGAGGACTTCAAAGACTTTTTCTTCAAGTAGGTTGTATCCATCAATTTTCACCATATAAGAAATGAAAGCTAAGAAAATTTTAAAGTATTTTTTATTTGTTTTATTTTTTTTTTTTAAATTTTTATTTATTTATTTATGATAGGCACACAGTGAGAGAGAGAGAGGCAGAGACATAGGCAGAGGGAGAAGCAGGCTCCATGCACCGGGAGCCTGATGTGGGATTCGATCCTGGATCTCCAGGATCGCGCCCTGGGCCAAAGGCAGGAGCTAAACTGCTGCGCCACCCAGGGATCCCTATTTGTTTTAAAAGTACAAAAACTTGCCCATTACATGGTAACATAAATTAATAGAAGCAGCTGAATTCTCTCATTTATAGTCAGCCTACTGTGCTATTGCACATCACATGGCCTCTGGAAAACTCAGCTATGCAATGGACCATATACTCTTTTCTAAAATTTTATTTTTTATTTTTTTTTAAATTTTTTTTTTCAATTTTTATTTATTTATGATAGTCACAGAGAGAGAGAGAGAGAGAGAGGCAGAGACATAGGCCGAGGGAGAAGCAGGCTCCATGCACCGGGAGCCCGATGTGGGATTCGATCCCCGGTCTCTAGGATCGCGCCCTGGGCCAAAGGCAGGCGCCAAACCGCTGCGTCACCCAGGGATCCCTTTTCTAAAATTTTAAAGCTAAATTTTCAAGTTAATACTTTCCCCCCTCTGGAAGGGGAAATCATCATGAAAGTGGCAGAATGAGCAATTGTCCACAATCCTCAAGCATTCATCCCTAATGAAAACTATTAAGCCAAAATTAACAGGAAAGTATTTTAATGGTATTTTTGTGAGCACAAAAATTAGACAGGTAAGAGGAATGTGAAGGAATCTATAAAAGCATAAATAATATTCCTTTAAATCTTGACATAACCTAGAGGCTGAGAATGAATAGGTGTTCTATCAGTAGAGTTTCCATTTATCTTCTCCAAGGCACAGTCTAGGCAACAAATCCAACAAAGGTCTTTCTTGGGCTCTAGTGCCCTGCTGTCAGTTTACAAATACTGTCATATTTGAAACCATCCTTCTCTGCAGATCCAAATGACAGTATCTGTCTGAAGCTCATTTTGATAGCTCCTCAGACCCCTTCAGGCTGGACTTTTGATTTTTCCTTTCTTTCTGACCCTGAATTCGGAAGAGCTTCTTCCTGAGGTCCTTCTGTCGCTTCAGTTTCTCTTCTTCCTCCTTCTGCTTCACTTTGTAGTGTTCTTTATTGTGCAAATGTCGTTGCTCCTTGGCCTTCTTCATCTTCTGACTGTGCACTGTACTCAGAGCATCCAACAGTGCAAGGATCTGACAAGGACAAAACCCAGTGAGCGTCAGAATACTCAGACATCGTGCATTCCTTCCAAGTTTCAGAGAACCTAAACACCTCAGCTGATGTAAAGCTAGAATCAATCCATGATCCAAATGAGTATTAACTCAGGGAAAATTTATACGGAACCAGGAAATCATATTGCATGGAGGCGTAAGTAGGAGTGTATTTACTGAGCAAAATACTGAAATAATGGCCTTCACCACAAAGTCACCTTTGTTAATCACTTTGGACACTGTACAACTAAAACACAGTGATTTGCTAGCTGGGTACCTATTTCTCTCCATTAAAATGCATAAGACACAGCATGATTAAACAAAAGAAGGGAAATGGACTCTGGCCTTTCCTCTAACTTCTGGTTCTGGTGCCTCGAATAAGTCTGGCTCTTCTCCTTTCCTGATGAAAATGAGAATGCAATAGAAAAACCAAGTGTGCTTCTGAAAGCTTTATTTTCACATCTAAATGCAACATGCAGGAAGCCATCCATCAACAGTACCTTCCTCTCATGAGGTTCCCTTATGACAGCTGGTCTCCGCCTGTCCTTCGGTATCTTGCCTGCCTTTGCTTGCGTCTTAGGCTTGTTCTTAAATGGCAGGGCCTTCTGCAAGGCTTTTGGAATGTGCAGTGAATTAAAATGTTTCTTTTGCCTCACGATTGGCTAAAAAGAAAAAGAAACACCGCAATGTTATTTTAATTATGATCTATATGCATTTAAAACATGCCAAAAATCTTCTCAATGGATTGACTTTTCCACATCATCAGTAATATCAGAGTCTACTAATCATCAGAAATGAGGATTCAATCATCCATCAAATGTGATTGCCTCAATGGATGTACACTGTTGTAGGCAAAACAGAGAAATACACAGAATATACTTAAATTCTCCCAAAAAATCAACTGTGTCCACATTTATGGTATGAACTATGGGGAGCTCAACAGAGCAGATAAACAGATCCAAAGTTTCTTTTAATGGAAAACCCATTAAAACCCCCTTTTTTTTGGGAGGGGGGGCACTGAGGTGGTTTCTTCTAGCCTAATAACCTAGGTGTTCATCTTCACTATCTACTTCTGTGGATTTAAAGACATAGTTCCTCCTCCAATCAGCAGCAGCTCAAGTGTCCCCCTACCTGATCCTCATTGAAGTTTAACTTTATTCTGTTTCCAATGGAAGGCCAGCTGAGAACAAGGAGATTTAAATGACAGATAAAGGCCAAACATTCTCTACATTCAATTTTTAAGGTTATCTAATTCCTAAGCTTAAATTGAGAAGACCAAAATTTTTACCTGCCTCAAAAATAATAAGTGGAAAGTCTTGCCCTAGATTTTTACCAAGGTCAACGTCCACTATATTGAGAATATTTCTGCTATGTCTTTAAATTTATTATTAAAGACATCATCCACAATAATATTCAACATTCTCTGTTTAGGAAGAACCTAAAATGCTTAGAATGAAGGAACTCAGAGAAATCACATTCTGAAAAAGAGTAAGCACCACACAATAGATACCATGTCCTGTAGCGTGCTTTATTAGAAATTCATGTAACATGATTCAAAATTTTATTACTGTTTTATTTAAAAAGCAATGCATGGGAAACTTCAGTTTCTAGCAGAATGGCAGACTGGTATCCTGCACCCCCTCTTATTATAGAATAATTTATATTTATCCTGCATTAAAACAAATTATTTCAAATTCATTGTCAACCTGTGAAGAAAATAATGAAAGTTCTCAACTACCAAAATCCAAATGAAATGGGATTTTGAAAGGCACTGAGAACTTAGTATTTAAAAAATACTGAATGATGCCAACTACTAGCAACTACTGTTGGTGGGAGTTTAACCTGGTATACTACACCACAATACTACAGGCATACTACAGTGAAGCTGAACACATGCATACCCTGTATCTGCCAATCCCAACCTGGTTGGGGGGGGGGGGGGGCGGGGGGCTGGAAATCTATGCAAAGGAAATGTGTGCACATATACATCAAACAAGTCACACCTAGTGTTCAGGGTAACATTTATTTGTTATTTATTTATTTAATTTATTTTATTTTTTAAAAATATTTTTAGTTATTTATTCATGAGAGACAGAGAGAGAGAGAGAGAGGCAGAAACACAGGCAGAGGGAGAAGCAGGCTTCCTGCAAAGAGCCCGATGCAGGACTCAATCCCTGATCCAGAGATCAAACCCCAAGCTGAAGGCAGATGCTCAATCGCTGAGCCACCCAGGTGTCCCCTGGGCAACATTTATAATGCCCAAAAACTGGAAATTATGTTCATTAATGAATAAACGGACACTGTAACACAACAGAATTCTACTCGATAATAACAAATGAATACTTGCTATCTTCAAGAACATGAATGAATCTCATAAAACTGAATGAATTGAAACCAGGCAAAACAGTATATGCTATATTTATAAAACTAAAAAACAAGCAGAACTAATTTACATGTCAAGAGTCCAGAGAATGGCTATCTTTGAGGTGGAGGTGGGGTAGTGACTAGAAGAAATCATAAGGGGGGGGCTTTTGTTGCGCTGGTAATTCTATTACTTGATCCAGGTGATAGCAATTGGGGTGTGTTAATAAGTTCATGAGCTTACGATTTGTGTATTTTTCTATATTTATGTTAATATTTCACTACAAGGTTTATTATAACTTTCCACAAAAACCCACTCATACTGCTTCAATAAAAATTAGCATATTGATGTTTTTAAAAGTAATACATGTATATGGTGAAGAAAAAAACAGTTCAAAAGAGTATACGGGGGGAGGGGCAAGATGGCGGAAGGGTAGGGTCTCCAAATCACCTGTCTCCACCAAATTACCTAGAAAACCTTCAAATTATCCTGAAAATCTATGAATTCGGCCTGAGAATTAAAGAGAGAACACCTGGAATGCTACAGTGAGAAGAGTTTGCGCTTCTATCAAGGTAGGAAGACGGGAAAAAAGAAATAAAGAAACAAAAGGCATCCAAGGAGGAGGGGCCCCACGAGGAGCCGGGCTGAGGCCGGGGCGAGTGTCCCCAGGACAGGGGAGCCCCGGCCCGGAGAAGCAGGAGCTGCACCAACCTTCCCGGGGCGGAAAGGGGCTCGCAGGGAGTTGGAGCAGGACCTAGGAGGGAGGGGATGCCCTCGGGCTCCCTGGGACAGCAACAGAGCAACTGCGGGCCCAGGAGAGTGCGCCGAGCTCCCTAAGGGCTGCACCGCCCACGGCGGGACCCGGAGCAGCTCGGAGGGGCTCGGGAGGAAGAAAAGGCTCCGTGCGGAGGGGGCTGCGCGGTTCCAGGAGCAGCTCTGGGGGGGTCTCTCGCGGCGGCTCCGCGGAGGGGGCTGCGCAGCCGGGAGCGCGAATCCAACAGCGCAGGCCCAGGAGCACAGGGCGCCGGGACGCAGCCCAGGATCCGGCCTCCCCCCGGGACAGGCAAAGGCCGGGAGGGCCCAGGTCTGCGAGGACGCTTCTGCCCGGAGCTGAGCAGATCAGCGGCCCCGCCCCTGAGCCTCCAGGCCCTGCAGACTGAGAGCTCCGGAATTACTGCGGGGGCTGAATCCAGGTTTCCAGAGCTGGCCCCGCCACTGGGGCTGTTCCTCCTGGGGCCTCACGGGGTAAACAACCCCCACTGAGCCCTGCACCAGGCAGGGGCAGAGCAGCTCCCCCAAGTGCTAACACCTGAAAATCAGCACAACAGGCCCCTCCCCCAGAAGACCAGCTAGACGGACAATTTCCAGGGGAAGCCAAGGAACTTAAAGTATACAGAATCAGAAGATACTCCCCCGTGGTTCTTTTTTTCTTTTTGTTGTTTTGTTTTGTTTTGCTTTTTGATTTGTTTCCTTCCCCCACCCCTTTTTTTCCTTTCTCTTTTTCTTCTTTTTTCTTTTTTTCTTCCTTTTTTTTCTCTTTCTCTTTTCTTTCCTTCTTTCTCTCCTCTCTTTTTCTCCTTTTCCCAATACAACTTGCTTTTGGCCACTCTGCACTGAGCAAAATGACTAGAAGGAAAACCTCACCTCAAAAGAAAGAATCAGAAACAGTCCTCTCTCCCACAGAGTTACAAAATCTGGATTACAATTCAATGTCAGAAAGCCAATTCAGAAGCACTATTATACAGCTACTGGTGGCTCTAGAAAAAAGCATAAAGGACTCAAGAGACTTCATGATTGCAGAATTTAGAGCTAATCAGGCAGAAATTAAATTTCATTCAATTGAATGAGATGCAATCCAAACTAGAAGTCCTAACGACGAGAGTTAATGAGGTGGAAGAACGAGTGAGTGACATAGAAGACAAATTGATAGCAAAGAGGGAAACTGAGGAAAAAAGATAAACAATTAAAAGACCATGAAGATAGATTAAGGGAAATAAACGACAGCCTGAGGAAGAAAAACCTATGTTTAATTGGTGTTCCCGAGGGTGAGGGCGCCGAAAGGGACAGAGGGCCAGAATATGTATTTGAACAAATTTTAGCTGAAAACTTTCCTAATCTGGGAAGGGAAACAGGCATTCAGATCCAGGAAATAGAGAGATCCCCCCTAAAATCAATAAAAACCGTTCAACACCTGGACATTTAATAGTGAAGCTTGCAAATTCCAAAGATAAAGAGAAGATCCTTAAAGCAGCAAGAGACAAGAAATCCCTGACTTTTATGGGGAGGAGTATTAGGGTAACAGCAGACCTCTCCACAGAGACCTGGCAGGCCAGAAAGGGCTGGCAAGATATATTCAGGGTCCTAAATGAGAAGAACATGCAACCAAGAATACTTTATCCAGCAAGGCTCTCATTCAAAATGGAAGGAGAGATAAAGAGCTTCCAAGACAGGCAGGAACTGAAAGAATAGGTGACCTCCAAACCAGCTCTGCAAGAAATTTTAAGGGGGACTCTTAAAATTCCCCTTTAAGAAGTCCAGAGGAACAATCCACAAAAACAAGGACTGAATAGATATCATGATGGCACTAAACTCATATCTTTCAATAGTAACTCTGAACGTGAACAGGCTTAATGACCCCATCAAAAGGCGCAGGGTTTCAGACTGGATAAAAAAGCAGGACCCATCTATTTGCTGTCTACAAGAGACTCATTTTAGACAGAAAGACACCTACAGCCTGAAAATAAAAGGTTGGAGAACCATTTACCATTCGAATGGTCCTCAAAAGAAAGCAGGGGTAGCCATCCTTATATCAAATAAACTAAAATTTACCCCGAAGACTGTAGTAAGAGATGAAGAGGGACACTATATCATACTTAAAGGATCTATCCAACAAGAGGACTTAACAATCCTCAATATATATGCCCCGAATGTGGGAGCTATTTCAGGAGGTAATGGGGAGATGCAAACCAAATAGAGATGCACCAAGAAAAAGATTTACTTAACTGTAGAAGAAAGAACCTTTATGAATTTAACAGAGATGAAAAAATTGTTCTGTTATAGTTAATTTCAAATCAAGTATGAGAAATTCACAAAAGTAAAAAAAACCCTATGAATATGGTGAATACAGCTGTGTTCAGTCTGAAATTACACCTGACTGGACACCAGAAACTACATTCTGGGAAGAAATCTTATGGATATAACAGGTATCAGAAAACCTTTACTTATTGATCATTTACTCCCTCATGAAATGCATGAGGTCTCATACAGGTGAGAGACCCTATTAATGTGAGCTCTACCAGAAAGTCTTTAGGAGAAAAGCACACCTCATTATACATGAGAGAATTCACACTGGTGAGAAGCCCTATAAATATAATGAATTGTTTTCTATAAAATATCACTGAAATTTAAAAAAAAAAAAGAGTATACAATGAAAAGTTTCTCTCCTTTCCCACCTATTAAAACCACTATTACAACTTTCCTGCATTCTTTCCAAAATACTCTATGAATATATATGTTCATTCAAATTTAATGGTAGATTTCCTACTTGAAAATTCAAAACATAGAAAACATTATGTACAGAGCATTTGGATGACCCCCATCTATGGAGCACATGTGTGAGTGACTGTACCTTATACAAAGAATCCTTGTTGGGCTTTAGTTTGACACCATGGGCAAGCCGGAGTTGACCAGTTGTCCGCATTCCTGACCAGGTGTCTTTCTCACCAACTGGTTTTAGCAAAGATGTTACTGGGTTATAGAAGGCTGGAATGGAGACAGGATACCAAGTTCTCATGAAGACAATATCTGGAAAGAAAGATAACTTACTTTAACATTTTCAAAAGAAGATTCATAACCATCTCAACAAACAAAAGAACAAAACATTCACCCCAAATCCTAATTGGCTGCACAGTTATTGAAAAGAAACTTCACCAAGTAAACTACTCTTAAATATCACAAAACTTTTACTGGGTGTGAACCACATGGTTCCATACACAGCATGACTTGGCATACTGCATAAGATGCTTCAACTGGGGAGAGCTAGAGCTGATTCCAATTTTCTAAAACCTGAACTACAACCTCTAATCCACACTGGCTAGAAATCAATAATGAATGGTAACACACTGTTAAGATTACGCCACAGAAAGTTATATTTACCACTCATTAGCAACTTATCCTCAAAGCTGGCCCGGAAAGCTCCTTCTGGAGCCCGGAGTGCTTTCTTGATCTGTCCCCTTATGCCACTGACAGTTCGAATCACAGCACCTTCAAATTTAGCCACTTCCAAGGCAGAATTAAACATTCCCTATAGGTATATGAAAAAAAATCATACATACAAAATCAGATATTTTACTTCTTAGTTCACAAATAGTTGGTAAAAAACAAACAAAAACTTCTTTAATGGTGATAAAATAATCAAAATGCTTTTTCCCCACTATGAGTGGAATTACTAGGTCAAAAAGAATACAATTCTATTTCATCTTCCCAAAAATAACATTAGTCAAGATTCTACTGTAGGTTCATTAGCAAGCTCATCACTGATGCCTTTGTAGAAGAAAAGATCAAAAAGATATTTATTGGACTGAACTGGCTTAGATAGCCTTTGCTGTCACCAACCAGAGCTGGGCTGCAGCTCATATCCTATGACTCAGGTGCACGTGCTCAGAAGATAAGAGAGCTGGATACGTGCTGGTGATATTATTACCTGATATTACAAGAATATTTTATGATCATCTTAACTCTGTACTTTTATGGAAACTCTAATAATAAAATTCTCAATAAATGTCACTCAAACTACCCTCCCACATTAAACTGCACAACAGAGTATATCCATTTCTCCATACCCCTGCCAATAAGTATTTTACAAAATACCTTTGTCTATTTTTCTACTGAGCTGTTTAACAAACCTATGATTCTCCCTTTCTTAATACAAACCAAAAAGGCAGGAAACAAAACCAAGTGAACGAGATAATGTATTTTCAATATTAGCTCTGTCAGTCTCACACAGAATAAGGAATAGCCCCTCGATTAGTATCACTATTAACTTCACCTTAAAATTTTGAGCATATTTAAGTAACATAGACAAGACTAATACAAAGAAGTAAACCAAAAATATCAAAGAACAAGTTTATACAAGATTGTAAATACTCTTTTGAAAACATCAGACTGTATTTTAGAAATATTTCATTCCTCCTTCAATAAAATACACATTTATAAATATGTGAGTATACAGATATACGAACCTTAATAAATGATGTATTCTTGAAAATTTTATATGGAAAACCAGTTAGCTTTAATTTCTTCACAATTTTTATGGATTTATCCAGATCAAGGATAACTCCTGTGGCAGCTATCCGGAAATCAGGCTAGGAAGAACCCCCAAAACTTGAATATAGGAATAATAACAGCAAGAGAAAAACTATAATTCTATGATGCAATAAATTACCAAAGTGCATTTCACTTACAACTACCTAAGAAAGAAAGTAGTATTTTAACAAAAGCAATCTGAAGCTATAATATATATATAAGCCAAACTAATGGTGGTATCTTGAGTATTCTTGGGAGGGTGATTTCACAATAACACCATTTCAAAACCAATGGCCAATTTGGAATGGAAAGGAATATGAAAATTTGGTTACAATGTTTAAGAAAATAAATTGCAGACCCTCAGGGCAGTTTCATCTGCTCATTATTCTGTTTTCTGTCAAATAGAGTCAATAAAACATACTGATTGATCAAATGAAGACTGTATGAACATACTTTTTGCTAAACCAGAATTACTAGCGGAGTAGTCTTATGTCTAGCTCGTATCCAATGTATCCTTAGAACCTAGTACAATGCTTAGCACATGGTGAGCACTACTTAAATTTTTAGAAAAATAAGGGTGCCTGGGCAAATTAAGCATCTGACTCATGATTTCAGCTGGGGTCATGATCTCAGGGTTATGGGATTTGAGGCCCACATTCAGCTCCAAGCTCAGCAGGGAGTCTGCTTGAAGATTTTTCTCTCTCTCTGGCTCCACTCTTTGCTCATGCGTGCATACTCTCCCTCTCTAAAATAAATAAATCTTTAAAAAAATTTTTAAAAGTCCAAAAAATGCGTAAGAATATAAAATGTCATCAGTATCCTAATAATTCTACCTCTCCCTTCTTCACTCACACATCCTACTTAAAAAGATGTAGGAAGGGATCCCTGGGTGGCTCAGTGGTTAAGCGCCTGCCTTTGGCCCAGGGCACGATCCTGGAGTCCTAGGATCGAGTCCCGCATCAGACTCCCTGCGTGGAGCCTGCTTCTCCCTCTGCCTGTGTCTCTGCTTCTCTCTCTCTCTCTGTATCTCTCATGAATGAATAAATAAAAATCTTTAAAATAAAAGGATGTAGGAAAATTAAAAGCAAAGAGAAGTTTTGCTATAAATATTAAAATGAGTCATTTTCAACTTAAAGAGTTTCATGTACATATTCCATATCCAAAACATACTTCTCAGATACAATGTGGAAAATAAAACATTCAAGATATTTACCATTATGTCACTGACAGACTGTACTGCCAAGAACCCAGTTCCCTGTGGAGTGATCGGACCTTACAGAAAATAGAAAAAAATAAGAAAGAAATACAGTGAATCACAAACTTTGGATTCTGTTTTACATATATATGTACTTCAATCCAAAAAAAAAGAGAAAATTCTTATGAATTGGGATTTAATGGAGAAAAGCAAAACTATAATGATGAAGCCTAAAAGGCTTAAATTAACCTACAAGCAAGTTATTCTAATCACATATTACCCCAAAAGGTTGCTCCACAATGCATATGCTGTGGGGTATATTTTAGAAGTCTTTGTCTTCCATTGTGGTCTTCAATATAATAGAGTGGAATAGTCTGAAACCTCCTCCACCCTACAGAAAAAATGATTGGATCTCGGGACTTAAGGATTTTCTTATACCAGCGATGTTTTTTCAGACGCATCTGAGGGGAGAAGAGATTTCAGTTAGATTACTGGTGGAAGCATGGCCGAAGAACCCAAATTGTCAAGCATGCAGCAAAGGATACCTACCTGTACATATCCAACATTGCCTTCACTATTGCCCAAACCACCCAAAATAATTGGGTAATGGGGGTCAAAGTTAAGCACAAATTCACAGGGGACATTTTCTATCTCAATTCGAACATACATCCCAGGTCGAAAACCCTCATATTGAACTCTGGCTTCATCATCTTGATCTTCAAATTCTGCTCGGTTAAGCTATATATGAAAGCGGAAAAAAAAAAAAACAATAAAAAACCCACAATGCTGTGATCTTTAATAAATATACAATTTACATTTAAAAAAATGAGCACTGTCTCATAAAGGGACATGGACATATCACTTATGCTTTATCCTAATTAAAAATAACATACATTCTTATCTTTACAGTTTGTTCAGTATATGTCCCACCTGTTTTCTTCTTTGTTGTTCCAAGGTACAGCAAATGCAAACCACTCTGAAAGCAACACTTAATGCTGGTCAGCCAATACTCTCAACCTCCCAGTCTGCACTTTCTATTCTTACTCTCCAAAAAGTTATTTCATATTTCTCCTTTCTTCAAATATCCAGTATCTCCTCCCTCATCCTCACTCTCAGCTGTTGACTGTTTCTTAATTCACTGAAAAACTAAGCAGTCTTTTTTTTTTTTAATTTTATTTATTCATTTGAGAAAGAGGGATAGACAGAGATAGAGAGTGAGCAAGCAGGGAGAGAGGAAGAGGGAGAAGCAGACTCCCCACTGAGCTGGGAGCCTGACATGGGGCTTGATCACAAGACCCTCAAGCCCCGGAGATCACAACCTGAGCTGAAGGCAGACATTTAACTAGCTGAGCCACCATGGCGCCCCCAAAGCTAACCAGTCTAAGAGAATTTCCACAGCCACCCCTACCAGGGTTTACACCCACATCCAGACTTTTATTATATCTTGTTATTATTATAATATTTATTACTTATTATATTAATGAAAATAATTAAAATTAAGTAAAAATTTTAAATTCAGTTCCCTGGTCACAGCAGTCACATTTCAAGTGATTAGTATCAACACATGGCTAGTGGCTATCATATAAGTCAGCACAGATGGACATTTCCATTATTACAGAAAGTTCTACTAGGCAGTTGCTACAGATTATTTTATGCCAAACTTCATTATGTACTAGATAATATCCACTCCTACTGAACTTCATTCCAACAGGTCTTGCCTATTATTTCTCTCTTCTTAACATCTTCTTTTGACTCTACTTCCTCCAACTATTGCCCAATTTCTCTGCTTCTCTCTGAAGTAAAATGGCTCATAAGTTTTCTGTGCTCATAGTCTCCAGTTCCTCTGCTCCCATTCTTTTAAATTCCCCCAACTTGGACTTTAACCCACATTCCATAAAAATGCTTCCCAAAATCACATAGGGCTTCCACATTCTAATCCGGTTGTCAATTTTATCTTCATTGTAGTTAACACATCAGCAGGATTTAAATACTTTATCCCTCTTTCTCCAGTGGCTTCCAGCATACTCTGTGTTCTCTCTTAGCTTTCTCTCTCTTGAACACTGCTTAATCTCCACTGCTGCTTTATCCTCTCCACCCAGCCTCTGACAATGGAGTACCCACTATCAGTCCTCTCCTGACTCCACGCTCACTTCCCAGGGCATTCCATCTATTCCATGGCTTTAAGCAGCATCAAGATGCTGAGAACTGTCCATCTAAGTCTCTGGCCCCAACCTCTCTCAAGGGCTCCTCCTTGACTACTTGATGCTCCACTTGTCTGAGAGAGACCTCCAACCTGACAGCTCTACACTTCATCTTCCTAGACAAACCTACGCTAACTAGAGTCTTTCCTACCTTACTGACAATTCAATCCTTCCAGCAAGTCATCCTTGTTTCCTCTCACATGCCCCACAGTCAAACTACCTTTGATATACCTTTCAAAAGTATATCCAGAATTTTACTCTTTCTCTTTCACTTCCACATACCTCCTTACCCCCCAGGGTGAATCACCTTAATGTTACTGAACTCTTGCCACAGCAATCCTTTCAAAGGTATGCAGGTCATACATGTCTTTCCTCTGTTCAAAACCCCCCATGGGGGATCCCTGGGTGGCTCAGCGGTTTAGTGCCTGCCTTTGGCCCAGGGCGCGATCCTGGAGTCCCGGGATCGAGTCCCACATCGGGCTCCTGGCATGGAGCCTGCTTCTCCCTCCTCCTGTGTCTGTGCCTCTCTCTCTCTCTCTCTCTCTCTCTCTCTCTCTGTATATATATATATATATATATATATTAAATAAATAAATAAATAAATAGATAGATAGATAGATAGATAGATAGATAGATAGATAGATCTTTAAAAAAGAAAAACTCCCATGGGACCCCATTTCACTCAGAATAAAAAATTCAAAGCCCTTTACAACAGGACACAAGATTCTAGGTGATTTTAAGTTACAAATGGACTGAAGCAAAGGCTTCAGAACTAGCTTTACATGTCTTAGTTACTTCTATCAAAGGCCAGTATAGAGTTGGAGCCACTATGTTAATGACTAAACAAGAGATATTTTCTTTGAATAGATGAAGGCCTAAGTTGGGCAAAGCCTGTGACCACATTTTCACAAATCATATCCTTAACCTATATAAGTGTATTAAGGTATGTTCTAGCTTACAGGAATCCTTGGGACCCCTTTGTCAAAGCACAACTCAAACACTCGCCATCAACTGCATACACATCTTTGTGTCTCCTTCAGAGGCACATCATCAACTCAGTCTGTTCTGCGCCCCGGCAGGGGGGCCAGACCATCTTCTTTTCAGTATTCCACATGTTCCCTTTATCTCCTCATCTAACCTGGCACTTGAAATATCCTCTGAACTCTGATCAAGGTAAGTTTTTATTTTTTTTTAATTTTATTTATTTATTCATGAGAGACAGAGAGAGACACACAAGCAGAGGGAGAAGCAGGTTCCCTGCAGAGAGCCCGATGTGGGACGCGATCCCAGGACCCCGGGATCATGACCTGAGCCAAAGGCAGACGCTCAAGCACTGAGCCACCCAGGCGTCCCAAGGTAAGTTTTTAGAAAAGCTTCCCTGGAGAGCACAGGTGTGTGCACAAGCACTGGTAGGTGCAAGAATCACCCAGCCATTCAAATTAATTATGGTTCCAGGGAGCAGTAATGAGAATGCTTCGGCAATGCCTGCACTAATGAAACACACTGTCTCAAGTCACTAACAGCATGAAATCCTCAACACTTGCTGCCTGTCTCAGTCATTTTTGCTTCCTCAATGCTTGGTACAAAATAGACACCGATATCTTCGCCAGTGATCATAATCAGATGACTGCATGAATAAACAGACTCATCTGCATCTTGACCTAAAAGTCCAAACCAGAGGCACAGAAGCAGGTCAGGAAGCAGAGACCTAAACAAAATTATGTATTCACAACACAATTATAGCCTTGAAATAAAGGCTTGAAATAAAACTTGATAGGAACCAAGTTTTCTTACCTGTGCTTGTTTATGCATTTCTCCTTTAAGATCATCAAAATATGTGCTTTCTCCTTCATCATATTCTGCATCAAACATCTCCTTCAATTTTCTCTTCTTATCCAAATGCTTTTTCCTGGCACTTTCCTCTGTACTGGGGTCAATTTCTTCCTTATTAACTTCTTCTACATCTTCAATCTTAAATTTAGAGAAGACAAAATTTTGTAAAAGTCTGTGGAAATCTTTTCTTTATACATTAAAGCATATTTTTAACGTTCTATCTGAGCTGCAAAAATCTTGGTTATGATCATCATGAAAACAAAACAAAAAACAAACCAAACCAAAACACAGCCTTTGGTTCTAAATAACATGTACTACTGTAAGAGACATTTAAACATCTACATTACAATAAACTGTGTGGCTTCTTAATCTTGCTGGGAATGCCAAATATGAATAAAAATAACAGCAAGTATCCCCACTCAGATACTCCCCAGACATGGTTTTAAAGAAATATTAGGGAGAATAGGTATTTAATTCTTTTAAATGGTACTTAAATTTAAGAAGAGGAGAATGATGGCAAAAGGAATGGTAGAAAGAAAGATGGTGACTCGGGAGCTAAACTTTCAATGACTGAAGAATCATAATGACAACAAGAAGTAAGTAGGTGTCACCCAAAAATTCACGAATAACAAACCAACAACTTTGATTTGTTCCCAATCTCCATATTTTTAGGAAGGAATCTATCCACTCTATAATCTACACAGATAAGTAAGATCTGCATTTCTTACTATGGGCCTCTCTCAGAACATAGTGACCAGTGACTGACTGCCAGCCATGGCAAAATCATACCTGAGTATCTGGGTCTGATTTTCCCTTGTGCACGTCCCCTGTTTCCAGGTCTTCAAAGTCACCATAGAGCTCTTCTGGGAAAAGAACACCCAAATGTCTTCTATGAATAGGGCTTGCATATGACACTGCAGCACCACCAGGTTCACTGTGTACTCTGAAGCCCAAATTTCGTTTTTATCCCTCTTATTACTACACACCCTAGGAGAATCCTGTACTTACACTGGCTTCTTTTTCTTGTTAAACTGTCAGTATTTCATCACCTTTTTGGATGAAGCACATGGACTCAACCCATATTTCCTTACTTTTCTTTGATATCCCACTTAGCCAAGAGCTATTTTTCTAATATAGGTAGTAAACACTTCATAGCAGAGATGCACAGAGATACATGCATGGCCCTAGAGGGGAGTCCCCGAGATCAACAGTAACATGAAAAAAAAAAAAAAAAACAAAAAGAAACCACACACACACACACACACACAAAACAAAACATGAAAAAACCATGGCTTGATTAACAGCACATAGGGCAAAGAGTCTCAGTAGTAGGAGCAACACTAAACGATGTATGGCATACCTAGGAAAAATCTTAGATTAAATAAATTACAGTAATTAGAGTAAGAATCATACCCAAAACAATGCTGAACCACATGAAGAACTCATTAATTCCATGTTTTTAAAGCTCTAAGCCCAAAAAAAAAATAAAATAAAATAAAAAATAAAGCTCTAAGTTTAGCTATGGGTTCTATCCTTAAAAGAAAAAGACACTAAAACTCCTTTGGGAAGCAATGTTTAGATAAAACATTTTCATATAAGAAAGAACCAAAGAAGATAAAATAGATGGGAAGATTCTGGTTGTAAAAAAAAAAAAAAAAAAAGGATAAAATACTTAGGAATAAACCTAACAAGAAATGTGCTGGAGCTTTATTTTAAAAACTTAAAAAACTTTAATATGCTACCAAACACATGGAATAGACATGAGCTAACACTGTCAAGTGCTTTACAGACAAGGCACTGCTCTAAATATTTTAATTGCCATTAACTACATTCTTCAACATGACCCAATGAAGTAGGTATTGTTAACATTATCTACAGAACAAACAAAGATTTGCATATATTGGAAAAAGACGACTCAATATCAGAAAGATGTCAATTCTCCCTTTGTCACAGTTCTAATAAAAAATACCATCAAGAAAAGACAACCTACTGAATGGGAGAAGATATTTGCAAATGACATATTCAATAAAGGGTTAGAATCATATATATATGTATATATATACATATGATTCTATATAGCTATATATATATACATATACATACATATACATATATACATATACATACATACATATACATATATATATATATATAACTCAACACCAAAAAAAATACCACAAGTAATTCAATTAAAAATGGGCAGAAGACATAGACATTTCTCCACTGGCCAAGAGACACATGAAAAGATGTTCAACATCACTCATCATCAGGGAAATGCAAATCAAACCCACAATGAGCTCTAACTCACACCTGTCAGAATGGCTAAAATAAAAAACACAGAAAACAAGTGTTGGCAAGGACATGGAAAAAAAGGAACTCTTGTGCACCGTTGTTAGGAATGCAAACTGGTGCAGGGAGACAGTATAGAGGTTCCTCAAAAAGTTAAAATAGAACTACCATATGATCCAGTAATTGCACTACTGGGTATTTATCCAAAAAATATGCAAATACTAATTTGAAAGGATATATGCATCCCTATGTTTATTGTAGCATTATTTACAATAGTCAAATTATGGAAGTAGGCCAAGCATCCATCGATAGATGAATGTATAAAGAAGATGTGGTGTATACACACACACAAACACACACACACATATATAATAATGGATTTTATTCAGCCATCCAAGAATGAAATCTTGCCATTTGCAACAACATGAATGGATCTAGAGAGTACAATGCTAAGCAAAATTCGTTAGAGAAAGACAAACACCATATGATTTCATTCATATGTAGAATATAAGTAACAAACAAGCAAGGGGGAAAAAAAAGAGACAAACCAAAAATCTCTCTTAACTATAGAGAACAAATCAATGGTTACCAGAGGAGAGGTGGTCGGGAGATGAGTGAAATAGGGGGATTAAGAGTACACTTGTCATGATGAGCACTGAGTAATATACATAACTGTTGAATCATTATATTGTACACCTGAAACTAATATAACAATGTATGTTAACCACACTAAAACTAAAATTAAAAAAAAAAATACCATCACGGATTTCTGTCTGGAAAAGATAGTATAGACTTATTTCCTCCGTTCCTCCCATCTAAGTATAACCAACTCCAAAAATAACCCAAAAGTCCAAGGAAAACCAAAGAACTCTGAAAGGTGTAAAGAAAAAAGGGCTGGTGAGGGGCCCCAGGACAGGAAGAATGACATAATGGCCAGTGGCTCACTATACCACAACCCACAGAAAGGCAATTCAGAGCCACTATTTCCCAATCTCCAAGCTAGCAACAGAAGGTAGACCAGGTAGACTCAATCTTCTCCCAAATCAAACTCCAATCTTAGCAGCAACACCAGGTAAACCAGGCAGCACTGGCAAGGGGGGTTCTTTCAAAGCCCCACTGACAATAAGTGATGAGGGGAAGTTTGCCTTCTCCAAAGATCCTGAATCTCCTTTCCTCCACCAAGATATACCAGGTGGTGAAAGGTTATTGGCAAAGGGAGATTGTGCCAGGCATGAGGCTCTCCTCCTCATGTGTGCCCAGGCAGGACCAGCAAAGATCCCCCCACAACAAGCAAACTAGCCCCACAGGCCAAGACAACCTTCCCCTACCTAGCCACAACAGGGGGCCCAGATTACAGAAGCTCCTCTGTCTCCTCAGGTGGCATCTGCAGACTAGTGGCATCAGATAAACTAAGCAGATCAAAAGAGTACCATAAAGGCTCTAAAATTAAATTATCATTGGAACCATAGCCCATAAAGTAGACCAGGACCTGTACACTAAACCTAAACAAGATGACTGCATGCTAAAATAAAAAGATTACATAGGATCCACTGTCTCCTAACTTATTCAAAATGTGTAGGATACAATAGAAAACCACCTGTCATACCCCAAATTGATAAAATTTTAACTGAAATGTGAAAAGACAACTGACACCAACAATAAAATGAATCAAATTTTGAAACTAACTGACTTATATCTTACGGCAGCTATTACAAAAATACTTCATCAAGTAACTACAAATCCTTTGGCAATAACCAAAAAACTGAAAATCTCAGCAAAGAAACTGAAGAACCAAAATAAAAATTACAGAACTGAAAAATAACAATAGATTTTAAAAGCTTGCTAGATGCGCTCAATAGTAAGAGTGGAGATGACAGAGGACAGAATCAGAGAATTTGAGGCCACATCAAGAAAATTCGTCCAGTATGAACAACACAGAGAAAAATAGCCAAAAATCAAATGAGCAGAGCCTCGTGCATCTGGGGCACGAGAAACAAGAGATCCACAATTTACATGATTTTACATGGGATACCTGAATTGAAAGAAATAATGACTGAAGCTTCCCAAATTTGGTAAATGACATATACTTAACAGATTCAAGAAGCTGAGCAAATTTCAAAAAGAATAAACCCAATGAAATCTACACCAATCAAACTTCTGAAAACTGAAAACAAAGATAAAAATCTTGAGAGCAGCCAGAAAGAAAGAACAGATTCACACCAATTCAAAATGACAGTGTAGGGATCCCTGGGTGGCGCAGCAGTTTGGCGCCTGCCTTTGGCCCAGGGCACGATCCTGGAGACCTGGGATCGAATCCCACGTCGGGCTCCCAGTGCATGGAGCCTGCTTCTCCCTCTGCCTATGTCTCTGCCCCCCACCCCCTCTCTCTCTGTGTGTGACTATCATAAATAAATAAAAATTAAAAAAAAAAAAAAAACCAAAATGACAGTGTATTTCTCTTCTGAAATCAGAGGTCAGAAGAAGTGGTACAACATTTTTCACATGCTGAAGAAAAGAACTGTCAGCTATGAATTCTATATCCAGTGAAACTATCCTTCAGAAAGGAAGAGTTGGAAATAAAGACATTCTCAGATGGAGAACAACTACAGGAATCTGTCACTAGCATACCTACCCTTTAAAAATGGCTGAAGTGGGGTACCTGGGTGGCTCAGTTAAGTGTCTGACTTTGGCTCAGGTCATGATCTCAGGGTGCTGGGATCGAGCCCTGCATTGGGCTCCTTGCTCAGTGAGGAGCCTGCTTCTCCCTTTCCCTCTGTCCCCCACTTCTGCTCACTCTCGCTCCCTCTCTCTCTCTCAAATAAATAAAATATTTTTTTAAAAATGGCTAAATAGGGCAGCCCCGGTGGCTCAGCGGTTTAGCGCCGCCTTCAGCCTGGGGTGTGATCCTGGAGACCTGGGATCCAGTCCCATGTCAGGACTGCATGGAGCCTGCTTCTCCCTCTGCCTGTGTCTCTGCCTCTCTCTCTCTCTGTGCCTCTCATGAATAAATAAATAAAATCTTGAAAAAAAAAGAAAATAAATAAAAATTAAAAAAAATAAAAATGGCTAAATAAAGTTCTTAAGCAGTGAGTAAATGATAAAGAAATCTGGGACCATTGGGAAAAAAGAAAACACAGACAAAAGACCAGAAATACGGATACATACAATAAAATAGCCTTCTTCTTATGACTTTTTAAAGTCATATTTGATTATTGAAAAAAATTATAAAAAAAAAAGAAAGAAAAAATTATAGCACTACCTAATACTGAAGCCAATAATATTTAAAAGTGTGAAAGAAAAAATAAAAGTGTGAAAGATAAAGAGACTGAAATGGAAGAAAAGTTTCCATGTGTTACTCAAAATAATAAAATGTTGGCACCAGCAGGCTATTACATTACAATAAGCAGCCACTATAAAAACTAGACAGAGACACTCAAAAACACTGTAAATATGTCATGAGAGAAGAAAGAAAATGAAAACAGAGGAAAAACAGAAGCACTAGAATCAGAGTAAACAAACAAAATAGTAAAATCTCAGACTTAGACAATTGCATATCAGTAAGTACCTTAAGTGTAAATGGCATAATATACCAATCAAAATACGGATTGACAGAGAGGGTAGAAGCACATAACCTACTATATATGCTGTTTACAAGAAACTCCCCTTAGAATTAACAACTCACAAACAAGTTAAAAGCAAAAGAAAAAAGAAATATACACTGTACAACTCATCTTTTAAAAAAGCAAGAATAGCTAAATTATTCAATCATAAAATAAACTTTAGAGCAAAGAAGATTATCAGAGCCAAAGAAGGACTTAACTAAACTGGAAGACCTAAAATTTCATGGGCTGCCTTGACATTTTAGAGCTTCACAGGGTTCCAAAGGTCTACCTGTGAGTATGCCTGCCAGATATGTTCCCGCCCTATGGGAAAGGCTCCCCATCCTGATAGTTTTTTTCAGTTGGACCACCTGCACCCCACCTATCCCTCTCTGGTTTCACTTCACCTCTCTGCCAGCCCATGAATTTATTCAAACACATTGATCACATCCTGTCAAGGGAACTAATGGTCATCCTATGCTCCTTTAGGTACAAAGCCTATCTCCCAAAGACCGTGCTTGTTCAATCTCTTCATGGCATGCAGTGTTCTCTTCCCTCAAGCTGTGAGTGTATGTGACTAATAAATTGCTGTCAACCACTTATCTGTGCAGTGTCAGATGTTGTGTGTTCATCCATATCCATAACCTTAGGCCTGGAATCTCTCCTTCACCAATGGATAAATAGGAGGTGACAATAATATGTAACAACAAAAGGACAATCCACCAGGAACACATAACAATCCTAAATGTGTGTGCACTAAACAGAGCCTCAAATATAAGAAGCAAAAACTGACAGAGCTTGAAAGAGAAAGAGAAGTCCAAAATAATACATGGTGACTTCATATCCTCCTCTTGGCAACTGATAAAATTAGTCAGAAAATCAGCAAAGATAAAGAAGATTTGAACAATATAGCCAACTCAACAGAATCTAAAGACATATGGAACATGATAACCAACAGCAGAATACAAAATCTTTAAAGCAGCCACAGAACATCTATCAAGACAAGGCACAGTCTGGGCAATAAAGTGAATCTAAACATGAAATCATGAGTTGTTCTTAGAATATACTAGAATTAAACTGAAAATCAGTAACAGACAAGAAAATTTCTAAACATTTTGTAGTCAACACACTAAATGCACAAGTCAAAGAGAATTCTCAAAGGAAATATAAAAATGCATAGAACTGAATGAAAATGAAAATACGACAAACATTTGGGGGAAAAGGCTAAGCAGTACAGAGAAAGCAATTTACAGCACTAAATGCGCACATTAGAAATAAGAAAAGGTCTCAAACCAATAATCTAAGAAAACTGAAAAGTACAAAATAACCATAAAGAAGCAAAGAACAGAAATAATAAAAAGCCTGGAACACAGAAATTAATAAAACCAAAAGCTGATTATCTGAAAAAAAATCAAAATTAATAAACTTCACTGACAAAGATAAAAAGGAGGACGGGATCCCTGGGTGGCGCAGTGGTTTAGTGCCTGTCTTTGGCCCAGGGCGCGATCCTGGAGACCCGGGATCGAATCCCACGTCGGGCTCCTGGTGCATGGAGCCTGCTTCTCCCTCTGCCTATGTCTCTGCCTCTCTCTCTCTCTCTCTGTGACTATCATAAATAAATAAAAATTAAAAAAAAAAAAAAAAAGGAGGACACAACCCACCAGTACCAAAAATGAAATGGGATTACCACAATAGATCCTGCAGCCAGTGAAAGGTTATTAAACAAATATTCTGAGTATTAGATTCAGAATACCCAAGCTAGCTTCTTGGAGAAGGCACTTAGTGAAATTTCCACCTCGCCAAACACCTTTGAAATTCCTTGAAAAACTTAAGATAGTAAAATTTAGCCAAGATGGAATAAAAAACTAAATTATTTAAATTATTCAATAACCATTAAATAAATAAAATTTGTCATTCTAAGCTCCCCCAAAAGAAATCTCCAGGCCCTACCATTTCACTGGAGATTATACCAAACATTTTAAAAATTAACATTCCAATTCTACACAATCTCTTCCAGAAAACAGAAAAATTGGGAATACTTTGCAATCATTTTATGAAGCAAGTATTACTCTGATACCAAAACTAAATGAAGACAGTACCAAAAAAACCCTCAAAAAACAAAAGCCAAAAAAAAAAAAAAAAAAAAAAAAAAAAAAAAAACAAAAGCCAACAATGCTATCGACCAATATGTCTCATAAAATTAGATGTGAAATTCCATAATAGAATACTATCAAATAAAGTTCAACAATATGTAAAATGAATCATATATCATGACCAAGTGGGATTTATTCCAGGTATGCAAAGCTGTTTCAAAGTTCAAAAATTAATCAATGTAATCCTCTGTATCAAAAGGGTAAAGAATAAAATTCATATGATCATATCAACTGACAGTGAAAGGCATTTTACAAAACTCATCACCCATTTATTATTTAAAAAAAAAAGAAAGAAAAGAAAAAACACCTCTCAACATCCTAGGAATAGAGGAATAGAGCACATAAAAGAGCATCCACAGAAAAATCAAAGTAACATCATACATAACAGTGAAAAATACTGGGAACAGGGAAGATTCCCTCTTAGCACCAATCCTAGTCAATATATAAGAAAAAAAAATAAACATATTTAATATACATATAAAAATAATTATCATTGCACTGCTGGGTATTTACCCCAAAAATATAAAAACACTAACTCAAAGGAATACATGCATCCCCATGTTTATGGCAGCATCTACAATAGAAGCAGCCCAAGTGTCCATTGATAGATAAATGGGTAAAGATGTGTGTGTGTGGGTGTGCGTATAGAATATATATTATAATATAATAAATTATAAATAAATTATTATATTATATTATCATATATTATAATATATATTCTATTACACACACACTACAATATTATTCAGACATCAAAAAGAATGTAATCTTGCCATTTGCAACAACATGGATGGATCTAGAGAGTATAATGCTAAGCAAAATAAGTCAGAGAAAGATGAATATCATGAATATCATATGATCCCACTTCTATGTGGAATTTAAGGAACTAAATAAATGAGCAAAAAAGAGAAACCAAGAAACAGACTCTTAGTTGTAGAGAACAAACTAATGGTTATCAGAGAGGAGGTAGGTGAGGAGACGGGGATTAAAGAGTACACTTAACATGATGAAAAAAAATAAATAAATAAAATGATTATAAATAAATAAAAATAAAAGGCACATAGGTTGCAAAGAAACAAGTAACACTGTTCCTATTTGCAGATAACACAACTGTCTATATAAAAAATCCCAAGGTTTCTACAACAAAGAAATTCCCCTCCCAACTAATAAGTGAGGTCAGCAGAATAAAAGATGACACATAAAAATCAAAATTAAATATTTTTGAAGTGCTTGGGTGGGTCGATCCGTCAAAGACATGTTTGCCTTTGACTCAGGTCATGATCCCCGCATCCTGGGATAGAGTCCTGCATCTGGTTCCCTGCTCAGCAGGGAGCCTGCTTCTTCCTCTCTCACTCTCTCTGCTTGTGCACTTTCTCACATTATCATATAAATTTTTTTTAAATCTTTAAAAAAAATGAAATACGTTAGTATAAACTTATCAAAATATATTTGCCATTTAGGATGCTGAAAATTATAAAATACTAATGAAGGAAATTAAAGACAAATAAATGCTCCTGGATTCGAATGCTCAAAATCGTTAAAATTCTCCTCAAATTGGTCTCTAGGTTTAATGCAATTCATATTGAAATCCCAGCAGTTTTTTTGTAGACACAGACAAGCTTATTCTAACATTTATATGCAGTCACAGGCCCTAGGATAAACCAATCTTGAAAAAGAATAAAGTGAGAAGAATCACTCTACCCAGTATTAATGTTTACTATGTAACCACAGTAACCAAGATAGTGTGGTATGGGTGCAGGGACTGACACATGAAATCAATGGAACACAAAGAACCCAGAAATAAATCCACACAAAGATGCTCAACTAATTTTTGACAAAGGTGTAAAAGTAAGTAAACGGAACAAAAAATGCTCGAGGAATACACACCTAGGCAAAAATATAACCCTTAACCTATACCTTACAGCTTATAAAGAAAATAAAACAGGGGCGCCTGGTTGGCACAGTTAACCAGCCAATTCATGGTTTCGGCTGAGGTAATGATCTTATGGGCTGTGAGAGCCTCACGTCAGACTCCATACTCAGCAGGGAATCTACTTTAAGAGTCTCTCCTTCGGTCCCTACTCACATGCAGGTGCATTCCATCTCTCTCTAAAATAAATTAATAAATTAGAAAAAGGAAATCAAAATAGATTGCTGCCATAAACAGAAAATAAGAGTATAAAATTCTTAACACAGGAGAAAATCATCAGGATCTAGGAATAGAAAATAATTCCTAGACTTGATATGATCCCTAAAAATGATAAAATGATAAACTGGACCTCATCAAAACTAAAAGCTTTTGCTGTATGAAAGGTACTATTAAGAAAATGGAAAAACAAGCTACATACTAAGAAAATATCTACAAACTACATCTCCAATAATGGAATAAAATATATACAGAATTCCCAGTATTCAACATTTAAAAAAAGAATCCAATAAGAAAAAGGGCAAAAGACACCAAAAACATTTTATACAAGAATACACTGCAAATAATAAAATGTGGCAAATAAATGATAAAACGTTCACCGTCATTAGCTATCAGGGAAATATAAAATGAAACCGCAGTGAAATACCACTATTAGATTGTCTAAATAAATAATAGTAAGGATGCCAATATTGGCAAGGATGTGAAATACTAGATCATTAATATATTGCTGGTGGAAATATAAAATGGCCAATTACTTTGGCAGTTTCCTATGAAGCTAAATATGCAATTACCATACAACCCAGCAATTGTACTCTTAGGCATTTACCCGAGAAAAATAGGAAATTCATATTTATATAAAAACCTGTACGGAGGGAGGAGGGGCAAGATGGTGGAACAGTAGGGTCTCCAAATCACCTGTCCCCACCAAATTACCAAGATAACCTTCAAATTATCCTGAAAATCTACGAATTCGGCCTGAGATTTAAAGAGAGAATAGCTGGAATGCCACAGTGAGAAGAGTTCGCGCTTCTATCAAGGTAGGAAGACGGGGGAATAAAAGAAATAAACAAAAGGCATCCAAGGAGGAGGGGCCCCGCGAGGAGCCGGGCTGAGGCCAGGGCGAGTGTCCCCAGGACAGGAAAGCCCCGTCCCAGAGAAGCAGGGGCTGCACCAACCTTCCCGGGCCGGAAAGGGGCCCTCAGGGAGTTGGAGCAGAACCCCAGGAGGGTGGATGCCCTCGGGCTCCCTGGGACACTAACAGACACCTGCGCCCCGGGAGAGTGCGCCGAGCTCCCTAAGGGCTGCAGCGCGCACGGCGGGACCCGGAGCAGCTCGGAGGGGCTCGGGGGCGGCTCCGCGGAGGGGGCTGCAGGGCGGGAGCAGCTCGGGGGGCTCGGGGGCGGCTCCGCGGAGGGGGCTGCAGGCGGGAGCAGCTCGGAGGGGCTCCAGAAGAAAAAGAGGCTCCGTGCGGAGGGGGCTGCGCGGCTCTGGGAGCAGCTCGGGGGGGCTCGGGCAGCGGCTCCACAGAGAGGGGGGCGCTGCGCGGCCGGGGAGAAGCTCGGAGGGGCTTGGGCAGAGGAAGAGGCTCCGTGCGGAGGGGGCTGCGCGGCTCCGGGAGCAGCTCGGGGGGGCTCGGGCGGCGGCTCCACGGAGAGGGGGGCGCTGCGCGGCCGGGGAGAAGCTCGGAGGGGCTCGGGCAGAGGAAGAGGCTCCGTGCGGAGGGGGCTGCGCGGCTCCGGGAGCAGCTCGGAGAGGCTCGGACGGCGGCTGCGCGGCCGGGAGCGCGAATCCAACAGCACAGGCCCGGAGCACAGGGCGCCAGGACATAGCCCAGGATCCGGCGTCCCCCCGGGACAGGCAGAGGCCGGGAGGGCCCAGGAACGCAAAGATGCTCCTGCCCCGAGCTGAGCAGATCAGCGGCCCTGCCCCTGAGCCTCCAGGCCCTGCAGACCAAGAGCTCCGGAGTTACTGCGGGGGCTGACTCGAGGGCTCCAGAGCTGGCCGCCACTGGGGTTGTTCCTCCTGGGGCCTCACGGGGTAAGCAACCCCCACTGAGCCCTGCACCAGGCAGGGGCTGAGCAGCTCCCCCAAGTGCTAACACCTGAAAATCACAACAGGCCCCTCCCCCAGAAGACCAACTATACATACGGACAACTTCGAGAGGGAAGTCAAGGGACTTAAAGTATACTGAATCAGAAGATACTCCCCTGGTTTTTTTTTATTTTTTTCTGTTTTTTGTTTTGTTTTGTTTTGTTTTGTTTGCTTTTTGATTTGTTTGCTTTCCCCACCCCCTTTTTTTCCCTTTTTCTTCTTTTTTCTTTTCCTTTTTTCTTTTTCTCTTTTCTTTCCTTCTTTCTCTCCTCTCTTTTTCTCCTTTTTCCAATACAACTTGTTTTTGGCCACTCTGCACTGAGCAAAATGACTAGAAGGAAAACCTCACCTCAAAAGAAAGAATCAGGAACAGTCCTCTCTCCCACAGAGTTACAATATCTGGATTACAATTCATTGTCAGAAAGCCAATTCAGAAGCACTATTATACAGCTACTGGTGGCTCTAGAAAAAAGCATAAAGGACTCAAGAGACTTCATGACTGCAGAATTTAGATCCAATCAGGCAGAAATTAAAAATCAATTGAATGAGATGCAATCCAAACTAGAAGTCCTAACGACAAGGGTTAACGAGGTGGAAGAACAAGTGAGTGACATAGAAGACAAGTTGATGGCAAAGAGGGAAACTGAGGAAAATTTAATGGGGGTTCCCAAGGGCGCCAAAAGGGACAGAGAGGCAGAATATGTATTTGAACAAATCATGGCTGAAAACTTTCCTAATCTGGGAAGGGAAACAGGCATTCAGATCCAGGAAATAGAGAGATGGGGGGGGGGATCAATAAAAACCGTTAAAAAAATCAATGAAGACCGTTCAACACCTCGACATTTAATAGTTAAGCTTGCAAATTCCAAAAATAAAGAAAAGATCCTTAAAGCAGCAAGAGACAAGAAATCCCTGACTTTTATGGGGAGGAGTATTAGGGTAACAGCAGACCTCTCCACAGAGACCTGGCCGGCCAGAAAAGGGCTGGCAGGATATACTCAGGGTCCTAAATGAGAAAAACATGCAACCAAGAATACTTTATCAGGCAAGGCTCTCATTCAAAATGGAAGGAGAGATAAAGAGCTTCCAAGACAGGCAGGAACTGAAAGAATAGGTGACCTCCAAACCAGCTCTGCAAGAAATTTTAAGGGGGACTCTTAAAATTCCCCTTTAAGAAGAAGTTCAGTGGAACAATCCACAAAAACAAGGACTGAATAGATATCATGGTGACACTAAACTCCTATCTCTCAATAGTAACTCTGAACGTGAATGGGCTTAAAGACCCCATCAAAAGGCGCAGGGTGTCAGACTGGATAAAAAAGCAGGACCCATCTATTTGCTGTCTACAAGAGACTCATTTTAGACAGAAGGACACCTACAGCCTGAAAATAAAAGGTTGGAGAACCATTTACCATTCGAATGGTCCACAAAAGAAAGCAGGGGTAGCCATCCTTATATCAGATAAATCAGATAAAAATTTACCCCGAAGACTGTAGTGAGAGAGGAAGAGGGACACTATATCATACTTAAAGGATCTAACAAGAGGACTTAACAATCCTCAATATATATGCCCTGAATGTGGGAGCTGCCAAATATATCAATCAATTAATAACCAAAGTGAAGAAATACTTAGATAATAATACACTTATACTCAGTGACTTCAATCTAGCTCTTTCTATACTTGATAGGTCTTCTAAGCACAACATCTCCAAAGAAACGAGAGCTTTAAATGATACACTGGACCAGATGGATTTCACAGATATCTACAGAACTTTACATCCAAACTCAACTGAATACACATTCTTCTCAAGTGCACATGGAACTTTCTCCAGAATACACCATATACTGGGTCACAAATCATGTCTGAGCCGATACCAAAAGATTGGGATCATCCCCAGCATATTCTCAGACCATAATGCCTTGAAATTAGAACTAAATCACAACAAGAAGTTTGGAAGGACCTCAAACACGTGGAGGTGAAGGACCATCCTGCTAAAAGATGAAAGGGTCAACCAGGAAATTAAGGAAGAATTAAAAAGATTCATGGAAACTAATGAGAATGAAGATACAACCTTCAAAATCTTTGGGATGCAGCAAAAGCAGTCCTGAGGGGGAAATACATCGCAATACAAGCATCCATTCAAAAACTGGAAAGAACTCAAATACAAAAGCTCACCTTACACATAAAGGAGCTAGAGAAAAAACAGCAAATAGATCCTACACACAGCAGAAGAAGAGAGTTAATAAAGATTCGAGCAGAACTCAACGAAATCGAGACCAGAAGAACTGTGGAACAGATCAACAGAACCAGGAGTTGGTTCTTTGAAAGAATTAATAAGATAGATAAACCATTAGCCAGCCTTATTAAAAAGAAGAGAGAGAAGACTCAAATTAATAAAATCATGAATGAGAAAGGAGAGATCACTACTAACACCAAGGAAATACAAACGATCTTAAAAACATATTATGAACAGCCATACGCCAATAAATTAGGCAATCTAGAAGAAATGGACGCATTCCTGGAAAGCCACAAACTACCAAAACTGGAACAGGAAGAAATAGAAAAACTGAACAGGCCAATAACCCGGGAGGAAATTGAAGCAATCATCAAAACCTCCCAAGACACAAAAATCCAGGGCCAGATGGCTTCCCAGGCGAATTCTATCAAGCGATTAAAGAAGAAACCATACCTATTCTACTAAAGCTCTTTGGAAAGATAGAAAGAGATGGAGTACTTCCAAATTCGTTCTATGAGGCCAGCATCACCTTAATTCCAAAACCAGACAAAGACCCCACCAAAAAGGAGAATTACAGACCAATATCCCTGATGAACATGGATGCAAAAATTCTCAACAAGATACTAGCCAATAGGATCCAACAGTATATTAAGAAAATTATTCACCATGACCAAGTAGGATTTATCCCCGGGACACAGGCTGGTTCAACACTCGTAAAACAATCAATGTGATTCATCATATCAGCAAGAGAAAAACCAAGAACCATATGATCCTCTCATTAGATGCAGAGAAAGCATTTGACAAAATACAGCATCCATTCCTGATCAAAACTCTTCAGAGTGTAGGGATAGAGGGAACATTCCTCAACATCTTAAAAGCCATCTACGAGAAGCCCACAGCAAATATCATTCTCAATGGGGAAGCACTGGGAGCCTTTCCCCCAAGATCAGGAACAAGACAGGGATGTCCACTCTCACCACTGCTATTCAGCATAGTACTGGAAGTCCTAGCCTCAGCAATCAGACAACAAAAAGACATTAAAGGCATTCAAATTGGCAAAGAAGAAGTCAAACTCTCCCTCTTCGCCGATGACATGATACTCTACATAGAAAACCCAAAAGCCTCCACCCCAAGATTGCTAGAACTCATACAGCAATTTGGCAGCGTGGCAGGATACAAAATCAATGCCCAGAAATCAGTGGCATTTCTATACACTAACAATGAGACTGAAGAAAGAGAAATTAAGGAGTCAATCCCATTTACAATTGCACCCAAAAGCATAAGATACCTAGGAATAAACCTAACCAAAGAGGTAAAGGATCTATACCCTAAAAACTATAGAACACTTCTGAAAGAAATCGAGGAAGACACAAAAAGATGGAAAAATATTCCATGCTCATGGATTGGCAGAATTAATATTGTGAAAATGTCAATGTTACCCAGGGCAATTTACACGTTTAATGCAATCCCTATCAAAATACCATGGACTTTTTTCAGAGTTAGAACAAATTATTTTAAGATTTGTGTGGAATCAGAAAAGACCCCGAATAGCCAGGGGAATTTTAAAAAAGAAAACCATATCTGGGGGTATCACAATGTCAGATTTCAGGTTGTACTACAAAGCTGTGGTCATCAAGACAGTGTGGTACTGGCACAAAAACAGACACATAGATCAATGGAACAGAATAGAGAACCCAGAAGTGGACCCTGAACTTTATGGTCAAGTAATATTCAATAAAGAAGGAAAGACTATCCATTGGAAGAAAGACCATCTCTTCAATAAATGGTGCTGGGAAAATTGGACATCCACATGCAGAATGAAACTAGACCACTCTCTTTCACCATACACAAAGATAAACTCAAAATGGATGAAAGATCTAAATGTGAGACAAGATTCCATCAAAATCCTAGAGGAGAACACAGGCAACACCCTTTTTGAACTCGGCCACAGTAACTTCTTGCAAGATACATCCACGAAGGCAAAAGAAACAAAAGCAAAAATGAACTATTGGGACTTCATCAAGATAAGAAGCTTTTGCACAGCAAAGGATACAGTCAACAAAACTCAAAGACAACCTACAGAATGGGAGAAGATATTTGCAAATGACGTATCAGATAAAGGGCTAGTTTCCAAGATCTATGAAGAACTTATTAAACTCAACACCAAAGAAACAAACAATCCAATCATGAAACGGGCAAAAGACATGAAGAGAAATCTCACAGAGGAAGACATAGACATGGCCAACATGCACATGAGAAAATGCTCCGCATCACTTGCCATCAGGGAAATACAAATCAAAACCACAATGAGATACCACCTCACACCAGTGAGAATGGGGAACATTAACAAGACAGGAAACCACAAATGTTGGAGAGGATGCGGAGAAAGGGAACCCTCTTACACTGTTGGTGGGAATGTGAACTGGTGCAGCCACTCTGGAAAACTGTGTGGAGGTTCCTCAAAGAGTTAAAAATAGACCTGCCCTACGACCCAGCAATTGCACTGTTGGGGATTTACCCCAAAGATACAGATGCAATGAAACGCCGGAACACCTGCACCCCAATGTTTATAGCAGCAATGGCCACAATAGCCACTCTGTGGAAGGAGCCTCGGTGTCCATTGAAAGATGAATGGATAAGGAAGATGTGGTTTATGTATACAATGGAATATTACTCAGCCATTAGAAACGACAAATACCCACCATTTGCTTCAACGTAGATGGAACTGGAGGGTATTATGCTGAGTGAAGTCAATCGGAGAAGGACAAACATTATATGTTCTCATTCATTTGGGGAATATAAATAATAGTGAAAGGGAATATAAGGGAAGGGAGAAGAAATGTGTGGGAAATATCAGAAAGGGTGACAGACCATAAAGACTCCTAACTCTTGGGAAACGAACTAGGGATGATGGAAGGGGAGGAGGGTGGGGGGTGGGGGTGAATGGGTGACGGGCACTGAAGGGGGCACTTGACGGAATGAGCACTGGGTGTTATTCTGTATGTTGGTAAATTGAACACCAATAAAAAATAAATTAAAAAAAGAAAAAAAAACCTGTACATAGGGGATCCCTGGGTGGCTCAGCAGTTGGGTGCCTGCCTTCGGCCCAGGGCATGATCCTGGAGTCCCAGGATTGAGTCCCACATCGGGCTCCCTGCATAGAGCTTGCTTCTCCCTCTGCCTGTGTTTCTCATGAATAAATAAATAAAATCTTAAAAAAAAAAAACAACCTGTACATAAATGTTCATAGTAGTTCAATTCTCAACAGCTAAGAACTGGAAACAACCCAGATATACTTTAGTGGGTGAATGGTTAAACTGCTATATCCATACCAGGGAATGCTACTCTGCAATAAAAAGGAATCAACTACAGTCGTATGCAACAACTTGGATGAACCTCTCTAGGGAATTAAGATGAATAGAAAAAAAAATCAATCATAAAAAGTTACATACAATATGATGTTTATTTAACACTCTTAAAAATTATAAAATTAGAGAAATGAAAAACAGGCAAGTGGTTGACAGGTGGGAACCTGGAGATGGGTGATAGCAAGGAGCTAATAAATGTGTTCATAAAAGAGCAATACAAGGTATCCTACTATGGTGATGAAAATGTTCTTTTATCATAATTGTTTATAGACACATAAACCTATACGTGTGATAAAATAGCATAGAACTAAACACATATAGACAAAACACATGAGCACAAGTAAAACTGGGAAAATTATAGAGTAGTGGATGGTATCAACATTAACATTTAGGTTGTGGTCTTGTACTATATATGACATAGTACAAGATATAAGAGATCTCTCCATGTTAGTTCTTAGACATGCATGTCAATTTAATTCAGTCTACAATTATCTCAAAACAAGAAGTTTATTAGATAAAAAAAAAAACCACCAATTTTTCTTCTAGAAATAGAAAAGATTCTGAAGTTCAGAGGGAAAAATAAGCAAAATCAGGACAAAGCAAGGATGTCTATTTGGACTTCTAATCAATGTTGTACTGGAAGTTTAAGCCTGTGTCAAGACAAGAAAAATAATAAGTCATCCAGATAGGAAAGAAAAAAGTGAAACTGTCTTTATTTATTTATTTTTTAGTAAAACGGTCTTTATTTTTTATTTTATTTTTTTTGTAAAATGGTCTTTAATCACAGATTATATGTCTTTGTAGAAAAATTTTGTGAAATATACAAAAAAAGAAGCTATATATAACTAATGAGTGATTTGGCAAGGCTGCAGGATAGAAGATCAATATCCAAAAATCATGCTTCTATGTATTTATAACAAATGCCAACTGAAATTAAAATATCATTTAAATATTAATTATAATAATATTGCATACTTAGGGATACATTTGTCAAGAGATAAGAACTCTATCCTGAAAACATTGCTGAGATAAATTAAAAACCAAAATAAATGGAGAGACTTACTATGTTCACAAGTCAGAAAATTCAATATTGCTAAAATGTCAATTTCCCCAAAATTTTTTTTACAAATTCCATGAAATCCTAATCAAAACTGCAGGGAGCTTTTGTTGGTAGCAATTGGCAAGCTGATTTTAAAATGTATCTGAAAGTGCAAGGGACCCAAAACAGTCAAAACAATTTTGGAAAAAGAATAAAGTTTGAAGACATAAACTACCCTATTTTAAGATTAATTATAAAGCGATAATTAATCAAGACAGTCAAATATTGATATAAAAATAAACAAACACAGGGGCGCCTAGGTGGCTCAGTTGGTTAAGCATCCAACCTCTTGATTTCTGCTCAGGTCATGATCTTCCACTCATGATCCTGGCATCTAGCCCTGTGTCAGACTCCATGCTCAGTGTGGAGTCTGCTTGGGATTCTCCACCCCCCCCCCAACCCTCTGCCCACTTGCACGTGCACTCTCTCTCTCTCTAAAATAAATGAAATCTTTAAAATAAATAAATATATGAATGAAACAGAATGGAGTCCAGAAATACTCGCCCATATATAGTTAACAAATGAAAGGCAATTTAGTGTGGGTAAAGAATAGTCTTTTAACAAATAATACTGGAAAAAGTGGATATCCAGAAGCAAGAAAAAGGAAAAGAAACCTTGATCCATATCTAATACCACATAAAAAATTAACTCAAAATGGATCACATACTTAAACATAGACCTAAAACCTAAGAGTCACAGAAGAAAATATCTGAGAAAATCTTCATGACCTTAAGTGGGGCAAAGATTTTTCAGATACATTATCAAAAGCACAATCCATTAAAAAAAAAAGTTGGCCTTCATCAAAATTAAAAACCTGTGCTCTGCAAAAGACACTGCTAAAAATATGAAAAGACAAACCACATACTGGGCAAAAATAATTAAAAGTACAAGTGATAAAGGACTTAAATAAATTAAATAGATTAAAATATTGGACAAGAGATTTGAACACTTCACCAAAGAGATGGAAAATAAGCACACAAAAATGCTCAGCATCATTAATCATTAGGAAAATACACATTAAAACCATGAGATATTATTTAACACCCAAAGACCAAAACTGAAAAGAATGACTGACCATATCGAGTATTGGCAAGGATGTGGAATAACTGGAAGTCTCAAAAAGTGCTAATGGCAATACAAAATGGTACAACCACTTAGGAAAACAATTTGGGGGGCACCTAGGTGGCTCAGTCAGTTAAGCATCTGCTTTCAGCTCAGGTCATGATCCCAGGGTCCTTGGATGGAGCCCCACATCAGGCTCCCTGCTCAGCAGGGGTCTACTTCTCCCTCTCCCTCTATGCTCTCTCTCTCAAGTAAATAAATAAATATCTTAAAAAAATAAAAAATAAAAAGGAAAACATTTTGGCTATTTCTTTAAAAATTATACATCTACCATATGATCCATTTAGCCCACTCTGAGGTATGGACTCAAGAGAAATGGAGGCAGTTATCACACAAAAACTCATACAAGAATGTACACAGGAGACTTATTTGCAATAGCCAAATTCCAGAAATAACCTAAATGTCACCAACAGGTGAAGAGATAAACTGCAGTGCAACATACAATGGAATACTACTAATAAAAGAAATCAACTATTCAGCAATAAAAAGGAACGAAAATGCAACAAGATGGAGTATTTCAAAATAATTATGCTGATAGAAGTTAAAGAATATCCCATTAGAAAAATGAGCAAAGAACACAAAGAATTCAGCAAAGAAATGCCAGAGCCAATATATCATAAGTATTCTCTTACTAGTAATCAAAAGAATGTCAGTCATAAATACAAGAAGAAACAATTTTCACTTATCAAATTGCCAAAAATATTTTTATGGGTAGTATTCAATATTGAATGAAAGCGGTAAAATGTGAGTACAATGCTTATGGGCACATAAATAAGCACAATTTTCTGAAAAACCTTTTGGCAGTTGTTGTCCATAAAAATGACTCAACAATTCTAACTTTTATGAATCTAACTTAGAAAATAAAAAAATGTGATCTAAGAGTTTTTTAAAGGTGGTCCAATGCAGTTATTTATAATATGGACAAAGTTATTTATAACATGGACATTGTTTAAATGAGAAACTGAATTAACTTAGGATATGATAGAGTTAAATCATAAACATTAAACCTCTGAAAAAAATTTAATGATGCAATTTATATAAGGCAGGATTATAACTAGAAATTTTAAAAATTTGTAAATGACTGAAAGGAAATAACCTCAAAAAATTAACAAAGGTTTTTTTAACAGATGGTGAAGGTTATGGTATGACATGAACTTTTTATTCTAGATGTTCTACAATGTGTGACACCTTCATTATTAAAAGAAAAATGTTATTTGAGTATATTTTTCATGCACACAAAAATTCATTTTTAACACATGATAAAGTTTATGGAAAGCCTCCCATTTTTCTTTAAGGTCTCTATCTAATAAGTCAGTTAACTAAGGGAAGAAAATAAGATCATCATAAAAAGAAGAACCAGAATATTACCCATAAACTCTTCCATCAGCATTCCCCAAAGCACTTCACATTTGTGTATTATTTCTAACTTTTAAAGATACGGAATAAAATGTAGAGAAGACAGTCTTTTCTGAAGAACATGGCCCTTTACTTACCATCTTCTGCTAAAATCTTGGCTGCATCTTTATCTTCTTCCCACTTCCCAGTCACGAAGCAATCTCTGATACTGTTCATAACCTTACACAGAAAAGTCAGCACTTAGTTGATATACTCCAATCACTCAATAAAACAATTGCCATTAAAACCGTAGTAGGTGGGGTGCCTGGGTGGCTCAGTGGTTGAGCATCTGTCTTCAGCTCAGGTTGTGATCCCAGGGTCCTGGGATGGAGCCCTGCATCAGGCTCCCCAGAGGGAGCCTGCTTCTCCCTCTGTCCATGTCTCTGTCTCTCTGTCTCATGAATAAATAAATAAAATCTTAAAAAAAAAAAAATAGTCGGTGACAACTTGCCTTTAAATACTTTTCAAGAGGGCAGCCTGGGTGGCTCAGAGGTTTAGCACCTCCTTCGGCCCAGGGCGTGATCCTGAAGACCCTGGATCAAATCCTACGTCAGGCTCCCTGTATGGAGCCTGCTTCTCCCTCTGCCTGTGTCTCTGCCCACTTCTCTCTCTTTCTGTCTCTCATGAATGAATGAATGAATGAATGAATGAATAAATAAATAAATAAATAAATAAATAAGATAGATAAATCAATCTTAAAAAAAAAAGACTTTTTAAGACACATTTTTTTGGAAATTCTCATTCCAAGTAGACAAGTGAAATAACTTTATCTTTGATATAGATGGTATAACCATAAAGGTAAAGACTTAAATGTCCTAACATTAAGCAGTGGATGAAGAGGTACTATTAGCTCATTGACCTCTCATAAGTAAACAAACAGATACTCACTAATACAACTGATTTTCAAAGTTTATTAGTGTTCCTGAGGCAATGCAGACAGTATTTAGAAAGTTGGTCTTACCATTTGTTAATCCAGACTTATTGTGGCTATTTGAAAATTTAATTATTTGACCAATGATAATATTCTGACAAAGACTAAATGTCCTGGATAATAACAGGGCAGAAAGTACTGATGAGGTTCCCAGTCTCAGACCTGCTAGATCATCTAGTATATACATGTAGTGGATGTTGGGTGCCCTGCTTAAATATAAAGTAAAACTTTATATACAACTCTGTTTCAGAATCTCTTTCCTTGGGGAAACTGACCTAAGACAGCACATGTCATTCAATGCCAAGACTTCAAAAGTACACTTATAGAAATCTTCAGATAGGTCATCTCAATCACATTTTGGTCATGAATCATATTTTTCTCACTCTCAAAGAAAAGCTTTGAGACTAGCATTACCATGGATGCAAAAGCAAATCTGTTCATTTACTCATTCCTATCATCATCACTCACTAAATATTTACCGAACATCTGCTCTATACCAAGAAGGTTTGTAGGCACTGAAGGATGGCAAACTGTTAAAAAAAAAAAAAAAAGAAATCCTTACTTTCATGAAGATTCACAATTGATTTCAGGAAACCAAAGACCAAAAAAACTAAAAAATAGACCCTCTGTAATAAAAACAATAAACAAACCAAGAATAGAAGGGAACTTCCTCTATCTGGTAAAGAGCACCCATAAAAAACCCACAGCTAGCATTATACTAAGTGGTTAAAACTGAGAACTTTCCCCCTAAGATCAGGAGTAAGACAAGGCTGTCTCTTCTCACTACTTCTATTCAACACCATATTAGACATTCTAGCTAAGACAGTTAGGCAAGAAATAGAAATAAAGGTATCTATTTTTTTTAAGTTTTTATTCATTCATTCATGAGAGACAGAGGGAAAGGCAGAGACAAAGGCAAGAAGCATGCTTCCCACAGGGAACCTGATGTGGGACTTGATCCCAGGATCCCAACCTAAGCCAAAGGCAGACGCCCAACCACTGAACCACCCAGGTGCCCAAGGCATCTACTTTAGAAAGTTAAACTACTTCTATTCATAAATGATACGATCTTATATATAAAAAATCCTAGGAATCCTCTGAAAAACTTTCGGAAAAAATGAGTTTAGTGGGGTTGCAAAATACTAGATTAATATATAACAACAAATTTTATTTCTATACACTAACAATGAACAATCCAAACACGAAATTGAGAAAACAGTTACAATGGCACTAAAAACAATAAAATACTAGGAATAAATTCAATAAAAGAAATGCAAAGCATATACTCTGATAACTACAAAATCTTCTTGAAAGAAATCAAAGATCTAAATAAATGGAAAGGCATCCCACACTAATGGAACAGAAGACTTAATATTGTTAAGATATCAATACTATCCAAAGTGATCTAAAGATTCAACACAATCCCTATTAAAATCCCAACTTGTTTCTTTGGAGAAATAGGAAAGCTGATCCTACAATATAGAAAACCCAAGGGATCTAGAATAGGCAAGACAATCTTAAAAAAGAACAAAGCTGGAGGACTCGCATTTTCCAATTTCAAAACATACTACAAAGCAGTAGTAATCAGTCAGGTACAAGCATAAAGAAAGATATAAGTCAGTGAAATATAATTAGGAGTCCATAAATAAATCCTCGTACCTATGGTCAAGTGATTTTCATTCAGAGCGTCAAGACAAGGGAATGGGGAGAATAGACTCTTCAACAAATGGTGTTAGGACATTGGATATAAGAATGAAGTTGACCTTACTTCACACCAAATACTAAAATCAACTTGAAATGGATCAATGACCTAAATGTAAGAACTAAACTAAATGAAAACATAGGAGTGAAGCTTCAGGATCTCGGATTCAGCAATGGTTTCTTAGATTTGATACCAAACGGGGATCCCTGGGTGGCGCAGCGGTTTAGCGCTTGCCTTTGGCCCGGGGCATGATCCTGGAGACCTGGGATCAAATCCCACGTCGGGCTCCCGGTGCATGGAGCCTGCTTCTCCCCCTGCCTATGTCTCTGCCTCTCTCTCTCTCTCTCTGTGTGACTATCATAAATAAATTAAAAAAAAAAAAAAAAAAAAAGATTTGATACCAAACATAAACAGCAGAAATATAAGTTAAACCTCATCAAAATGTAAAACTTTGTTGGGGAACCTGGGTGGCTCAGTCATTTAAGTGTCTGCCTTTGGCCCAGGTCATGATCTCAGGGTTCTGGGATCCAGCCTCGCATGGGGCTCCCTGCTCAGCAGGCAGCCTACTCCTCCATCCCCCTCTGCACTTTCCCTCCCACCCCGCACAAACTCATGCTCTCTTTCACGCACTCACTCTAATTAATAATAAAATCTTTTTAAAAAATTTTATTTTATGTGCTGCCGAAGCGAGCACTTTAAAAAAACTTTTAAATTTTGCACTTCAAAGGGCACAGAAAAGACAACCTACAGAATTTGTAAATCATATATCTGACAAATTGAATATATAAAAACTCTTACAACTCAATGACAAAAAACACAATTTTTAAAATGAGCAAACCAATTGAACAGACATTTCTTCAAGTGGCCAGTAAGCACATGAAAAGATGCCTAATATCATTAGCTATCAGAAAAAGGCAAATCAAAACTGTAGTGAGGTACTACTTCATACCAACAGAATGGCCATAATAATAATAATTAAAAGAACAGGTAATAACAAGTGTTGGTGAGGATGTAGAGAAATCAGAAGCCACATACACTGCTGGTGGAAATGTAGCTACTTCTGAAAAGAAAAATGGGGGAAAATAAGAAGGAAAAATTTGTTTTCAGTAATCATATTAACAGTAATGTGTAAAAAAGAAACAGTAACATGTGTAATGTTATTCTGACACTATTTTGTGCATAAGTGGGATAAAGCAAATTACACACTTTTCTAATTTCATCATCTTCAGAGTCAAATGGAATTAATTCCCCAGTGGAAAAACAGACAAATGTAAGCTAAAAGAGTTTAAATAAGAACCTTACAATTCTGAATCTGAATTGGAAATAACTATATGAATTCTCCTAGCTCTGGTCACTGAAAGGCCTAGAAACAATGACCAATTCATAGCAGTGTGTATTCCTATGTCTAGATTATGACACCAGAATATCACTCTGCACTAAAAGAAATCAGGACTTCTTATGGCTGCTTCCAAGTCGGGCATCAGAAATGTAGATGATGATCCTGGAACACCTCATCATATCAGATGGCAAAGAAGCAATCAAACACTACTAGGAGAATGTGTCAAAGAATTCAGAAACCAACTTAAAGAGACTCCCACTGGCCAGAAATGGGATAAATATGAGTATCCATAAGGATAACAAGTTCAGTGGAAGGAAATAATTATATTAAATTCTATGAGTTCAAAATGATACTTAAAAAGAAAGAAAAAAGAGTCACCTTTGGAGAACCATTCTGCAAACTGATAAAAAGAATCAAGTATTTATCCCGCTCTTACGGAACTAAGTAACCAAATAGTAGATGAGGGGAAGTTTCTCTTTATAGAAATATTCCAGACAATAAACAGTAATTTGAACAGAATATCACCATTTTACATCCTTAATAAATTAATGGATCCAGGCATTGAAGATCAACAGATTTTAACATCATAAGATGATTTTATGTGCCTCCTAATGCACAAACACCATCATCTAGGAAGCAATCTTCCCCTAAATAAAAACCAAACCTAAATCTAATCAAATCTCTAGATGTCCATTGGGTAGCTACAACCACATGGTTATTTAAATTCTAATGAATTAAGATTAAATAAAATTAAAATAAAATTAAAATTTAGTTCTTCTGTCTTACTAGCTATACTTAAAGTATTCAACAGACACAAGTAGCCACAATGGATACTCAATGATCTATAGATCATTTCCATTTCCATCATCACAGACAGTTCTATTAGTATTGCTTTGCATCATTTTACAGGAAATACAGAAGAGAAGAGCCTGATAAACTGCAAATAAGGATGTAATGCAATCCACAAAAACCAGAATATAAGAAACTCTACACATCAAACACTTAGTTTCTTAAACAAATAAAATATAAGGGAAAAAAAAAGATGGATGGAGGGGACTGTAAATTAAGAAAAAGGAAAGGCATAGTGAAAAATAAACCCCCCAAAATATGATAAAACGGACAATGGCACAAACTTGGAGGATGAAATTATGAAGAAAAGTAAGAAATGATTACCATAAGAATCATGGTTCCTTCTGCAGGGAGGATAGGATTATCACTGGGACAGACACACGGTGGTTACAGGGGTCCTCACCTATAAATCCATTAACTTAAACAGCTATTTTTATGTAGTTTTCTATAATTTGTATGAAGCTATACTGCAAAAAAAGTTACATGAAATCTCATAAAGTGCTTAAGTGCTACTCATGAATTAAACCAAGTAAAATGGACAGCCCGGGTGGCTCAGCGGTTTAGCACCACCTTCAGCCCAGGGCGTGATCCTGGAGACCCAGGATCGAGTTCCACGTTGGGCTCCCTGCATGGAGCCTGCTTCTCCCTCTGCCTGTGTCTCTGCCTCTCTCTCTGTGTCTTTCATGAATAAATAAATAAAATATTAATAAATAAATAAATAAATAAATAAACAAACAAACAAATAAATAAACCAAGTAATATGATAGTAATCAGGACTCTCTTGAGGAGTGAAATTTAAGCAAAACCAAATGCTCAAAAGAAGCCAGCCTTAAGAACGTCAGAACATTCTAGAAGAGAGAGAGAGAGAAAAAAAAGAACATTCTAGAAGAGAAAACAGAGGGGCACGAGGTCTAAGAAGGGATTAAGCCTTACAAGTTTGAGAACTCAATAAATTTCAGTGTGACTAAAGAATTTTGAGCAGGGGAAGAAAATTTACCAGTGTCATGATTTTTTTGTTTACAAATAGTAGAAATTATAAATGTTAACTCAGGGACATGAGGTATATCCTAGTTATAAAACAAAATATTTCAAATAAATGAAAATTTATGTGCAATGCTTCAAAATAAAGATTAACACTACTATCCACATTTCCTTTCTCCAAAACATATGCATACAGTCTGCCTAAACTCAAAACACGTTATTGTTTGGGATGCATGAAATATCCAGTCCAATATCTGGGGGAATGTCCTATTATCTTATAAAAATGAAAAGCTAATAATAGGTAGGCATTACTGAAATCACATCATCTTCTTTTAGAGCAATTCTCTGATAGTCTCATAAGTCAAACATATGATTCACATTCAACCTTACCTCCTCTAAATCCCAATCATGGGGCGCCTCCACATGAAATCTGGAGCAGTCCAAAGAGTCAAGTTTGTGCTTACATTCTCTTGAAGGCTGACTGACACGAAACAACCCTCCAAGTTCTTCCCTGGTATCACCATCTGCTTCTTCATTATCCTCTGTCACTAAAGAGACCACCATGATGAAAACATGAGAACAAATATTCACCCTAAAGGACCTGGGACTAAGGGTCCCTGTTTGTAGTAAGTAATGTGACGCCCCTGAGTGCATCAGCTACAAAGAAAAGGCCAAGGAACTACTGCTTAATGTGTCTGTAGGACTTAGGCCCTCCTACAAGAAAGCAACAGAGTCCAGTAAGGAAACAGAATGTTGGGGGCTGGGAAAAGGAAGGGGCATTTAAAGGCAGAGCTTTTAATTAGCATAGTTTCTTCTGAAGATGGCAAAGTCTCTAATCACTAAGAGTACTTAGGCAAAACCTGAATAGAATGGAAATCAGTACACAACAATCAGTCAATTCAATGCTCCTAGCTCCCATATACTCTTTTGGCCTTGTTCTAATCAAACAGTAATTGGGAACCACAGCATAAAATGCACCACTTTGTTCTTTTCTGGCACTAAATTCTACCCCCCCCAAAAAATCTCATGAAGGATTTTGTATGGCAGATATAAAATGACATAATGGAGAGTATTCTCATCAAAAGTTTTATAGCAAGCCCATGAGCTGATGACTAAAAATATCTGCCACATATGGAACTATGACAACCAAGGATATCATATGGATTTCAAAAGTACCACTGAAATCCTCCAACCATTTCCTCATCTCCTTTCCAGAAAACGGTCTAAGAAACAAAAACGTTTCTAGATCTGAACCAGAGCTCCCTCACCTGTGCCATAAATAAGTTTTCGAAGGTTTGGAGTTGCTTGTTGCTGCCTCAGAAAGGCCTCAGCTGCCTTCCTGGAAAGGTCTTCCTTCCACTTGAGGGCACCTGAAAGGACCAATGCCAACATCGGTTAAGTGTGTTTATCTGTCCTTTCTGCTTCAAGCTGACTACTCATTCATCCTCAAATCCTTCTGAGTGCAATATTTGAAAAGTTAACAAAATCTCCAAAACAGCAGACTTCCAAATAGAACATTTTCAGTGCCAAGTTCACAAGTTACATTAAATTTAAGCATACCTGAAGTTTCTGTGGAATAGTCGTTTTCTTCCTTGTAATCTTCTTCCTCTTTGAGTAAGTCTTCGACATCACTGGTCTCACCAATTAAGTTCTCTGACCCCAGTCTCTGATCATCAGCCACTTGAGAAGACTTTGGGAACTTTTTCCTAATAACCTCTTCATTTTCTGAATCCTCTTCCTCTGTATTGAGAGAGGAGCTTTCCTCAGTTTCATCTTCAGATGCAAATGCCTCTTCAGCTGTGCAATGGCCTGAATCTGAAATGGTGAGGGTTGCTTTGTTGACTGTCAAAGAACTCTCTAGATTCAAACTCTTACTCAAGCCATTAGTTTGTAAAAGTCCTGCTTTACTATAGTCTCCAACAACTTTAGATTCTGAAATGTCCCTCTCTTCTGCAGGGGAATCCTCTTCTTCACTGCTTTCATCAGCTTCCTCTGCTTCTCCTTCATCCTCTGAGCTCCTCTCAAGGTCATCATCACTGTCAGCAAATGCTGGCAAATCCGCCTCGAGGTCTTCTTCCATCTCCTGGAGTCTCTGGCGTTTGACACCTTTTTCCCTTGCGTACATCATATCCATCATTTCGGTATCTGCTTCATCTTCTGTTTCATCATCACTACAGCTATCATCCAACTTGTCCCCTTCAGACATTTCTTCATCATCTTCATCATTACTATCTCCAGACTCATCTTCTTCATCTCCAAAAATGGCTTTCCGACGCACGCGACCAGTTTTCAGATCCACCTGCTTTTCCTCTTTTGGCATCCACTGCCTATATTACCATGTAAGTACAAAATAATTCAATTTGTACAGTAACTGGCTACGCTAGACATGGCAAGTCAATAATTATGCAAATAGAAGATAATATCAAGGAATGCTAAGGTTTTTTTTTTTTTAAGATTTTATTTATTTATTCATGATAGTCACAGAGAGAGAGAGAGAGGCAGAGACACAGGCAGAGGGAGAAGCGGGCTCCATGCACCGGGAGCCCGATGTGGGACTCGATCCCGAGTCTCCAGGATCGCGCCCTGGGCCAAAGGCAGGCGCCAAACCGCTGCGCCACCCAGGGATCCCGGAATGCTAAGGTTTTAAATAACATAGCACAGAAAAGAATGATTTGATAAACACTGGAATAGATAATAAGCAAACTCATGAAACAGTTCCCTCATCTTCAAAAGAACTTATAGAGAATAAAGAGGTAACCTTTAAATAACAAAAGTCTGGGACACCTGGGTGGCTCAGTGGTGGAGCATCGGCCTTCAGCTCAGGGTGTGATCTCAGGATCCAGGATCAAGTCCCACATCAGGCTCCCCACAGGGAGCCTGCTTCTCCCTCTCTCTCTGTCTCTCTCATGAATAAATGAACAAAATCTTTTAAATAAATAAATAAATGTATGTCTAACATTAGGGAAAAACTGCTCTAAAGGACAGTGAATGTTTGATCAATCTTTTTAGAAAACTGATCATTTCCAAATTGAAACAGATGATCCTTGAATGACTGACTCCAGATCTAAGGCAAGGAAGGTACAAAGTTAAGCCTGGAATACCCTATTGTTTCAGAAAGCTAGGAAATGCTCAAAGGCTAACAAGGAAGTGCCAAAAGGACACACAAGACAGACTGAAGGAACAATCTAGGCATCAGAAAGAATAATAATGGGGTAACAAATGGAATTTTTTAAAAAGTCAATTAGCCAACAGTGATCTTAAAATAAAGAGGTAGAAGTGAGAACTTCTTGTTAAAGAATGTCAATTAACAAACGTAGAAAGAATAACACATTAAGAATACTGTATTTATCATCTATATCATTTGCTACAGGGCAGCAGATAAATTTTTCCAAAACTGTTCCTTTGTTTGTATACATTTATGATAAATTATAAACTAGAAACTGAAAATAGTAAGTTCAATCATTTTCAGGCTGATTTTTATTAGGAGTCACACATAAACCACTAAATAAAACCAAAACACCACCTGAATAAGCTTCCTTACTCTGCTGGGACTAGTATTTGGCCACTAAAAGAAAGCCAAGTAAGAAACCAAAAGCAACTTATAGAAAATATTTTGTGATATGTGAGGAATATTCTGGTCTGCCAAAAACTGAATCCTATATAATATTTCAAGAATATTTCCATGTAAGGTCACATAACTGAAAAGCTCTCAGAAACATGTGTATGTATAAAACAAAGCAAAAACAACGAACAAAAAAACCTGGAATGAATCCCACTAAAATGTTATTTATGGCAGAATGATAGGTGATATAACTTCTATAATATTTTTTTTATGAAAAACCAAAAAAATGGCAAACTTACCCTTGATTATCTATATCTTCTGAGCCCAGTGGTTTGGAATCAGAAAAAAGTGTCACTCTACTTGAAGCCATCTTGGCATCAATAGTGGAATGGGTGGAAATGAGACTCTGTACCAGTTCATGGGTGGGCCTCACCTCGTCCTGTCAAGGCCACCAAGAAAGGGAAAGTGAGGAACATACAAGAATTCTGAAGAGGGACATACTGGTTTCAATCAGTTTCTCAAAATTATCCTAAACATGGTTCCTGAAAACATTTTCTATTGTCTCAAAAAAAAAAAAATCTTAAAGTCTAAATTTGACCTCTGTCTTCATTAAACTTTTCCAAAGTTCATGGAGTATACAACCTGGTAACCTATACACTTAGCTAGAAAAACTTTAAGCGCCAATGCTAATAAACATTTAGTTTGTCCAATATTCCACTGCCAAATAAAGAAATGAAAATTCATTTTTTTAAAAATCCAAAATTTTCACTTCAAGGAATTTACTGCATAGAAAATCCCTCCCAGGGATCCCTGGGTGGCGCAGCGGTTTGGCGCCTGCCTTTGGCCCAGGGCGCGATCCTGGAGACCTGGGATCGAATCCCATGTTGGGCTCCCAGTGCATGGAGCCTGCTTCTCCCTCTGCCTATGTCTCTGCCTCTCTCTCTCTCTCTCTCTCTCTTTGTGACTATCATAAATAAATAAAAATTAAAAAAAAAAAAAAAGAAAAAAAGAAAATCCCTCCCAATGACCAAAAACCTCATGTTTGAGGGTGCCAACTGCAGCAATGTTAAAAACAAGGGGAAGTAGGAGTAAACTCCCCCTGTCCAGATTTCCAAGGGTTGGGTTGGTTCAATAAATAAGGTTTATCCAGACAATGAAATACCACACAGCTATAACAAAGACCAAAGCAGCTCTATCAATACTAATAGGGAGCAACGGGATCACATATTCTTAGGTGCCCCTCAAAAGTTGCAAGAGCATTTAAAGTTGGAGCCCATATAAAAAATACTATGGTGTACTTGGGTGGCTCAGTCAGTTAAGCACCCAACTCTTGATCTCAGCTCAGGTCTTGACCTCAGAGTTGTGAGTTCAAGCTCTGTTTTGGGCTCAGGTAGGAAGCCTACTTAAAAAAATTTAAAAATAAAATAAAGAAATATTACTTCTCTCTCTCTCTCACAGACACACAAAGACCATATATATGGATACAAATACATGATATTTACATATAATATTTCAATAATCTAAATATGTAATAAATAGATAAATATGTAAATATTTACAGAAAAAAAAAAGAAATAGACCAAAGAAAGCTAGAAAACACATTGATATTATCTAGGCATACCTTAGAGATATTGTAAGTTTGGTTCTAAACCACCACAATAAAACAAGTCAAATGAATTTTTTAGTTTCCCAGTACATATAGAAATTACGTTTATACTATACTGTAATCTATTAAGTGTACAATAGCATTATGTCTAAAAATGTACATACCAGAGAAAATGAGTGAAAATATCAGGGAGGGTGACAAAACATGAGAGACACCTAACTCTGGGAAATGAACAAGGGGTAGTGGAAGGGGAGTGGGCAGGGTGTTGGGGTGACTGGGTGATGGGCATTGAGGGGGGCACTTGGCGGGATGAGCACTGGGTGTTATGCTATATGCTGGCAAATTGAACTCCAATAAAAAAATAAAAATAAAAAAAATGTACATACCTTAATTAAAAAATATTTTATTGTTAAAAAACGCCAATCATTATTTGAGGTTGCAGTGAGAGCTCATCACTTAGGACAGATACTATAACAAATATAATAATAATGAAAACATTTGAAATATTGTTAGAATTAACATTATGTGACAGAGAAACACAAAGTGAGCAAATGCCTTTGAAAAAAAGGCACCAGCAGACTTATTCGATACAAGGCTGCCACAAACCTTCAATGTGTAAAAAAGGCAATATTGGCGAAATGCAATAAGGCGAAGCACAATAAAATGAGGTATTCTTGTATAAAGAGAGACGGAAAGTACAAGCACCAAACTGCCTGCAATGCTCCCACTAAAAGACCTAGGATCCTGTGTGTCTTGGCAACAGAATGGAGAACATGACTTTTACTTTCTGCCTGGTGCAGTTAAGTATTTTGTACATTTACAATGTACATTGTAGCTTTTACCAAATACAAATACAAAGTTTCAGTATATAAAAGCTGAAGTACATTACAGTACATTACTTCCTATGGCTTTCCTCTCACCAATTCCTGGAAGCCATGGCTGCCACCAAGATCAACATAGACAGCATCTTTGTCATAGAGCACACCACCAACTCCAGACAGAGGTGCATAAACCAACTTCTCCTTCTCATTTAAACAGCGCTTCTTTTGTTGTTCAGGAAGTGCACAGGGGTCCGGGAGGAAACTGACATCACTCACAGCAAAATCTCCTACACCTGGAAGACAGAGGAAGATAGCTTCAGATACAAGTTTATCAACTATCAACAAAAGTAGCCCCCAGTTGGAAGACTTCAACCACAAGTGAATTGTTGGTTACTGGCACTGTGTCTCTCTAATTAACCAACATCATCAGAACAGAGGAGATTTGGTCAACTCAACTTTGCTAGCTGAGTCAGAGCTGAGTCTTAAAACTTCTAGCAATGTTGCTCTATCTTGTTTGGCCATTTTTCAGTTTTCCTGAGAAATGAAGCAAGTCATCCCACAAGTTCTACAAATTTGGTACATTTTACAACAAAAGGATACCTGGCATGTGAATTTGGCTTTTATTTTTCAAGTGTGCTCCTCTTAAATAACCATAAAGAGACACCTTTCGGTCACATTTGATATTTGTTCGAATATCTTCTGGGTTTGTCAAATCTTCCATCCTAGAAAAATAAAACCCAATCATATGGCAGAAGTAAATGTCAAAATTTTTGCATCTCCCTTCACGTGTCAAAGACTGGTCAAATTCACTAGTGCACTAAACACAGTGTTCAGAAACTTCTAGGAAATACAGAAGGAAGGAAGCACAGTTCACCATCTACCAAAAGAAAAGAAGCAAACACAGGATTGCACTGCTCTTAGGCTCTATAAAATATACATGCTGTAAGACACCAAAAAGGGAAAATAACATGCACCTGGGGTTAAGGAAGAGATGAAAACATAAAAACCCTTTATGGGGGATCCCTGGGTGGCGCAGCGGTTTGGCGCCTGCCTTTGGCCCAGGGCACGATCCTGGAGACCCAGGATCGAATCCCACGTCGGGCTCCCAGTGCATGGAGCCTGCTTCTCCCTCTGCCTGTGTCTCTGCCTCTCTCTCCCTCTCTCTGTGTGACTATCATAAATAAATAAAAATTAAAAAAAAAAAAAAAAAACTTTATGGGAGAGGATTAAGCTTTGATCTGGGTTTTTGGTGTGCCTTGGATTCTGGCAAGTAGAGAAAGGGATTACAGGCTGAGAAAACAGTATGAAAAAAAATATAAAGGAAAGAAAGCCCAGGGTATGTCTGGGTGACTGGAGCACCATGGTCTATAGACATGATCACTGAAGATTAAGATGAAAAAGCAGGATAAGACCACATTATGTAGCCTTAAATACTTCAAAAACCTCACATATTTCTAAACATTTCATACTTTACTCCTGAAGCCAGTACATCTTTAGGTAATGATACAAAAAAGGAGGTATTTCCAACTACATTTCTCCCTCAGTATTCAAAAAGAAGTATAAAATAAGCTCTCTTATTGTTCTTTTTCTAACCTTTGCAGCTTTGAAATACATGGGCCAGGAAGAAAAACTTTACATGTACTTTTTACCTGTCTGCTAGGATATAAGGATGAGAGGTTTGCCACGTAAGAGGCCTAAATTTCATTACTGTAATAAAACGGCCCAGATTGTGAATTTCTTGGTTTTGATATTCTCCATGTACCATTCCAGAAAGGTAGAACAGCTTGGCACCCTAAACATTAAGAAAACAAAAAATTAAATTTCAATTAAATTCTTGTCATACTACATCAAATAAAGACCTCTAAATAAGAAGCAATCCTAAGGCAGACTTCTAGCAAGCCACTTATTATTAATGCTTCCCAAACTTCTCTGCCTTCTTTCAGTACTCATGTTGTTAGGACTTAAGAAAGGCAGAACTGCCAAAACACTTAGCTTCAGGACTGGTCTCCAGTCAAGTGATGGCATCTATCTGGAGTATTACACAGAGAGAGCAGTGAGGCTTCTGGGCACAGAAAAAATTCTATGACCAATGGGCCACAGCAGCATGCAGGGGAGGGTGGAGTGACAGTATGTGTGCACTATCGTTCCTAGTCATGCAACTAGGAGAAACTTTGGATAAACTATTAAACAATCACAAATCTAAAACACTTAGAGCCAGGTACTGCCTGGTGCTAGGGAGCTACAAAGACAAATGAGACACACCAAGAGTTCTGAAATACAGACTATTTTGAGGAAATATTGCAGGGACTATGAACAGATATATACCATAGGTGAATCCTGAAGCAATGTTTATAATCTATCCTACTTATCTTATTTTTTTTGAAAGATTATAGTGTTAGTATTCAAAAATTAATTCTCTTCCTACCGGGTAGACTTCTGTCCAGAACCTGTGTTTTAATCGCTTCTTTGTCTTCTTCAGTTGCTTATTATACTTGAAGGAATCTAAGTGAGTGAGAATGCCCATAATTTTGGGAAAGCCATGTACTTGACAGATATTTAGAAACTCAAATGTTTCCATTTCAAACCCAAAGCTGGCATCTATAAGCATCAGAACCTAAAACAGAAAACAGAATTACTCAAGGAAGCTACTCAAAACAGACCATAAGCAAACTATGGACTATGGGCCAAATCTGACCCATAACCTGTTCTATAACTAAAATTTCACTGGAACACAGCCATATTATTTATTTTTTTTTAAGATTTTATTTATTTATTCATGACAGACACACAGAGAGAGAGAGAGAGAGAGAGGTAGAGACACAGGCAGAGGAAGAAGCAGGCTCCATGCAGGGAGCCTGACGTGGGACTCGATCCTGGTCTCAGGATCACACCCCGGGCCAACAGCAGCACTAAACCACTGAGCCACCGGGGCTGCCCATATTATTTATGTATTGTCTACAACTGTGTTTGCACTATAACTACAAAGTTAAGCATTTGCAAGAGAAACCATGACCCCAAAGCTTAAAATATTTACCATCTGGCCCTTTACAGAAAGTTTCCCAACTCCTACTCCGGACTAAATGAAATGATTAGGGATCATTTTGATAAGAGAAAATACCACCCTTTGACTTTCTCTAAAAGGCAAGCATGAGACAATATCCACCACAATATAAATTTCCACTTCAGGGATCCCTGGATGGCTCAGTGGCGTGGTGCCTGCCTTCGGCCCAGGGTGTGATTCTGGAGTTCCGGGATCGAGTCCCACATCAGGCTCGCTGCATGGAGCCTGCTCCATTTGACACCATAAAGTGGCAAGGGGCAAGCAATTCGTTATAGAAACAGTACAGGTGGCAACAGGCCCTTAGATGACAACCTTGTCAATTAAAGACAAATGAAGCCTATATATTATTCCTTCTATGCACATACATACACACACAAATCCATGTACTGTACACACCTTTGCTATGACTCAGGAGGCTTTATGACAACTCAGAGCAATCAACATAAAACAGGTTAAATAAATGGTACATGCAACAGAATACTTAAGAAAGAATGAGGTTGAACTATACTACTTATATACATTTAAGACATTGAGTGACTCTCGGAGCGAGAGCGCCCGAGGAGCTCGCGGCGAGCGGAGAAGGACGGGAGGCCGCCAGGCTGTCCGCGGCCTGCGCGGGTCGGCTCGCCCGGCCCGGCCGGAGGATGTCCGCTTCTCCGGGCATTAGGATCCCGTCTCCGAGTCGCTCCCCACTGGACGAGCCTCATGAGTGAAGCAGAGCATCTTCAATGGGGATACCTGGCTTTTCTCCCTCCCGCTGCCCCCTGGTTTCCCGGCCTTATGCTGCATCACCACGGCCTCTGCCTTTCGATGAAAATCTTTGTGAATCAGAAAGAAGAACATGTTCCTCGCCCCTGAACCACGATCGCAATCCGTGACAGATTTCATTTCAGTATTTGTGGGATGTGAGATTACCATGAAAATAGCTTTTGTCGCCACTTTTCATGTCCCTTTCAAAAATGTGTTATTAATCACCTGTGGCTATTTTCACATCGGTTCCTTAGTCCCTTTCTAGCCCTTTTCAACTTCTGAATTTGAAAAATTCACATATTTTTTTTTTCTCCTTCTGTTTTCAGCCCTGGTAAAAATCGAGGTAGCATAAGAATGAAAAAACAAAGTGTTAGAAATGCATAATCAACGTATGTACACAATTAAAATCTCAGTTTGATGGTTATGATTTTTATTGTGCCCTTGGAACATGACTTATCCTCTAACTTAAAATTCGTATTGTTATGTATTTCATTTCAAATAATGGGAGTACAAAGGAGATGTTGGATGAAATTGAGGTGGCATTAGAAAAATAGTAAAATAGAGTATGTGTATTGCTAGCATTTTTGACAGATTAAAAATTGAAGCCAGGGGATCCCTGGGTGGCTCAGCGGTTTAGCGCCGCCTTCGGCTCAGGGCGTGATCCTGGAGACCCGGGAATCAAGTCCCACATCAGGCTCCATGCATGGAGCCCGCTTCTCCCTCTGCCTGTGTCTCTGCCTCTCTGTGTGTCTCATGAATAAATAAATAAAATCTTAAAAAAAAAAAAAAAAAAAAGACATTGAGTGAAAAAAAGCAAAGTACAGAATAGTATGTATAATAAACAGTATGTGCTTTATGAGGGTTGAATGTGTATTCATATACATATCTAGGATATTGCTTTGAGGGAAACTAAGAGATTAGGGGTCAGAGTAGGGAAGAGAAAAAAAGCACTGTACTCTGTAATATAGTTTGAATATTTTACCAAATGCACGGTTTCCTTTTTAAGTCTTAAAAAGATGTATATGAAAGACATCTTTCTTAACATGTCTATGCTTTTAAAATTAGGGACTCTGTAAACTATTTTAATCATTTCAAAAACACAAGATTTATAAGTTTATACTATTTTATGTTGACAATTGACACTTATTTCTATTAATAGTAGCATTATATGTTCAAAATTTGAATGTCATTGAGTTTTCTGATATTAGAATGGCATAGCTATAACATCTACATTAAATTACTTTTTATTTTGTATCTTAGGAGACTTCCTGGGCCAAAGGACAAAATCTGTAGCTCTTTGTCACCAAACAGTTTTTTAGAAATTGTTGAACCAAAAAACAAACAAACCACCTCTGTTACCCGACTCTTCCGAATCAATATGGCTTTTTTCTTAGATTTATTTTTGCTAATTTAAAATGTAATTAATGAACACTACCATTCAATGCAATCAAAGTTGCACAATTTCCATATGCTATGTGCTGTCTAGATTTTCTATTATAAACCCTGACAACTTCTCAAAGGCAACTCATGTACTTACTTTGTCACAATCATTAAGAACTGGAGGTTCTGGCACCACCAAGAGCAAAGTTCCCTTCCTTAGACAAACTACTTAACTTCTAGGGCCTCAATTTCATCCTATGTAAACTGGAGATAATAATACCTACTTACCTCCAAAGCATATTGGGGGATTTAATGAGCGAAATTTCAAGAAAGGTGTTAGCGCAGTACCTTGTAAGGGTCCAATAAATGGCCCTACTATTATATGTTTTTATGTACATGTCTATCTGTATTAATTAACTACGTTTGTTAAAGGATTTTTCTCTACTTTCAGAGTTGAGACTACATTCCATTTTGCACATTCCATTTTTATTATATCAATATCACCATCAACCTCATTATCAATTCAAACACATCTATAGTATCCCTGATTATATTCGTCATCCCTTTAATAATCATAAGTCTTTCTTTCCTTCAAATGGGATAATCTACCACACTGCTAAATCCTCATTAGAAATTCACACTGCTCCCATTGACTTACCAAATCTGCCACTTTAGCCAGATCAATCATCATGTTAATGTCACACCCACATTCAATAATGGTGAGTCTGCGCTTTTTACCTGTAAGTAAAGAGATAAGATTTTAGTTTGAAAGAGAAAGCACGCACACTAGCAAGGGGAAGAGTGGAGGGAGAGGGAAAGATAGAATCTCAGGCAGACTGCATTGAATGTGACCTCAAACAGGGCCCAGTCTCATAACTCTGAGATCATGACCTGAGCCTAAATCAAGAGTCAGATGCTTAACTGACTGAGCCGCCCAAGGACCCCCCGAAATAAGACTTTTGAAAAATCTTGAAAAAATAGGGCAGCCCGGGTGGCTCAGAGGTTTAGCGCCGCCGTCAGCCCAGGGCCTGATCCTGGAGACCCGGGATCAAGTCCCACGTTGGGCTCCCTGCATGGAGCCTGCTTCTCCCTCTGTCTGTGTCTTGGCTCTCTCTCCCTATCTCTCTCATGAATAAATAAAATCTTTTAAAAATAAATAAACAAAAATAAAAACCTTGAAAAAATATATCCATTTACTCTAATTACCATTTTAAGTTGTATCCAGTAAAACACAATATACACTTACAGGAATATGCCAGGAGTTCATTTTTATAGGAGCAAACTGATAAATATCATCTTGGTTTTCTTGCTATGTTCCCTAATTTTAAAATAGTATCAAAAGTCTATCCACATGAATAAAGTGCTCAAGCAGGTACAATTCTGACTGGAATGGGCAGACAAGCAAGCTCCGTGGTGACTGTGATCCTGCTGGTAAGCTCAGCAGGCCAACACTTCTATCTTTATCAACGTTTTGCATGTTCTTACTAGAGCTAAAAACATCCTCAAACCTAACGTAAGAGAAATCTCTATGGAACAATTGTTATTCCAAAATTACCTTAAAAGTAATCAGTCTACGACTCTTGATCATAGAGTTGTGAGTTCAGCCCCACGTTGGGAATAGAGGTTACTTTAAATAAATAAAAGTGGGGCACCTGCCTATCTCAGTCAGTGGAGCATGTGATTCTTTGATCCCCAAGTCAGGAGTTCAAGCCCCACACTGGGATAGAGTTCACTTAAAAAAATAAAATAAAATAAAAAGTCAGTAAAAATAACAGTAATGCCTTTAAGATCAAGAAAAGCTTTGGGGTGCCTGGGTAGCTCAGTTGGTTAAGTGTTCAGCTCTTGGTTTTGGCTCAGGTCATGATCTTGAAGTCCTGGGATTGAGCCCTGCATCAGGCTCTGTGCTCAGCAGGTAACCTGCTTGAAAGATTCTCTCCCTCTGCCCCTGCTCCACTTGCTCTTGAATGCTGCTCTCTCTCTAAGATAAGTAATCTTAAAAAAAAAAAAAAAAGAAGAAGAAGAAGAAGAAGAAGAAGAAAGAAAAAGAAAAGCCTCAATCCAACTATAGCATTGCTATAATAAATTCCAGGGCTCAGACGGTAGAGCATGTGACTCTTGATCTTGGGGTTGTGAGTTCAAACTCCACATTGGGTAGAGAAATTACTCAATAAAACCGTTAAAAAAAAAAAAAGGGAAAAAAATTTCAGATTCTTCCATTACCATTTTGGGATTTTTTTTTTTCATCTTCCCTCAAACAGAAAGGTCACCATCTCCCAGAACAGGCAAGTTCTCACAGAAAAAGAGGAAAACCCTCTCATTTCTCTAACGATATGGCCTTATGAGGGCAAGTAGGTGTGCCTGACACACAGCAGATACTCACTACCTGTTAAAGAAAGGTGATCACTATGACCAACTCAGGTTGCCCAGGCCTGCCAAACCTTTCAGAGGAACACACCTGGCAAATCCATACAGCAGTCCAAATAAGGTGTACATCTACATCATTGTTATATCTGGAATCTATCCTTTTCTTAAACTATCCTTTCCTACTTAGTACAAGTACAGGAAAGGTAATAAAGTGAGAACATTACTTCAATATTTACCAGTCAAGAAAATGTTCGACAAAGATATGCCTGTCCCTCAGACGACACATGCCCTATCAGCCTGAGGTAGTAGACTCCTACCTGACACGATTGTTACAGGGCCTCTGATCTCTGTCAGTTTCTGCCTGGTGAAGTTCCGAATGAGGCACTGGATCAAAGTGCTCTTTCCAACTTTTGGAGGTCCCATCACCACCACCACTATTGGTGGGGGCTCTAATGGAGTTCGATCAACCACTGGAATGTGATGCTTTTTTGTCTTCAAATCCTGAGTCCTATTTGTAAAAAGAAAGAAAAAGTACATCAATTTTTAAAATACAAAAGGCATCATCCTTGTAAGTAAAGTGGTCTTTAAAGACCACAGAAGAGACAATATGGATACAATTAACTTGTTAACTTCTAGACCTAATCCAAATAACCCCTTCAGTAAACATATAACAGATTTACTTCAACAGTACAGAGAATTTTAAAACTACACACACCTTAAATCTGATTGCTTCATTAACTATTATAATAGTTAACTAAACTATTAGTTTAGTTTAAACTATTAGTTGACTATTATAATAGTTTAAAAAAGAAAAGATAAACATGCAGGCAGTGTATCATAATGAATAAAAGCAGAATCTTTGGAATTAAATTTGGCTATTAGAGTTTAATTCAATAATGTTTAAAGTACATATAACAAAAACTTATTAAATAAAGCTATTTATTACATTATTATATAAAACATATCCAGAAAAAAACACAAGCACACCTATTACCATAGAAACTGTTTAAAGTTTACAATCTTTCTTTCTTTCTGTCTCTCTCTCTCTCTAGTAGACCTCACGCACAGTGTGGGGCCCAATGTGGGGCTTGAACTCACAGCCCTGAGATCAAGACCTGAGCAGAGATCAAGAGTTGAACGCTTAACAAACTGAGCCACCCAGGTGCCCCGCTCACATTTTAGTAAAAGGAGTATGGCATGCATCTTCAAGTCCTTCAAAGCTGTTAGACTCATGAATCCAAACATCATCTAGGCAGGCTCCTACTGCTTAAAAAAAGTAAATGGAGGAGCAACTAGACTCCTGATAAACATACCTGTGAAAGGATCGAGCCATCCGCACAGCAGACTGGACTGCAAAAGCTTTGGGGTTTCTCTTCCGGGCATCTTCCTCATCTCCAAGTTGGAGATCCTGCAGATGCCGTTTCTTTTTCTTCTCAGCTTTGGGCCCACTGTGTTTCTTTCTGTGTTTCTTCTGGTCTTTAGTCTCCATAGTGACTTTTTACCAATTTACAAGTAACTCTAACCTACACTGATGAGGCAAGGGTGGGGAAGGGGGGAGTGAAGTGGGGAGAGAGGGGGAAGCATTTTACAATCTAGAAAACACCCAAGAAAAAACAGTACTTTTCTTATTTCTCTATTAAGAGATATGTATTCCTGCAACACGGATAGAAACTGTTTCATACTATCCCCAGTTTCATTTCTCTGTTATGCTATACAGCAGATTTGTTAGTTACTTCTGCTTAAGTTACTTTTTATTCATTTTAAGTGTCTATATCAGCACCATTTCTGCAATGATAGAAATACTCTTTACATAAACTTTTCAACACAGTGGCCACTACCCACATGTGGCTTCTGAGAACTTAAAATGTACCCAGTGAAACTGAGAAACTGACACTGAAATTGTACTTAATCTTAACTCCATTCTAAATTTAAATAGTCATATGTGACTAGGAGTTTCCATGCTGGACAGCTCAGCCCAAAATTTCAACTGGACTAAAGAAGTGGTTTCCAAACTTAAACTATCTTTAAGATACTTAAGTTCAAAAAACTAAAGCATTTTAATAATCCTCCAACGTGACGGCATGCGTTGCTTTTAGTACCTGTTTATTCTGTAAAACTTTTAAATTATAATAATCATTTATATACATCTTAAAAATCAGTTAACATCTAGCTGTGTGACATACGGTTGGTTATGGGTGTTGCCTGGGGACCACATGGATGTGCAGAAACCCTTACAAACATTTTTCTGAGGGTCCCAGAAATTCATGGCCCATAAACTGAGAACCACTGGATTAGTGACTTTTCTTAGGAAACTAGACTGCATACAATCTGAGCGCTTGGCCAATTAAAAAAGAAAGAAAAGAAGAGAAAAGAAACTAAGAAAAAAGTCGCTTCTTTCATTTAAGGTACCGAATTAATTTCAAGGAGTATTTGTGTCTGCCTATGATGTACTAGGCGTGGTGTGAGGAAAGGACAACTGTGATCCGACTAGCGAGGAGATGCAAACTAGCACCTCCGGGGGCGCAGTAAAGGGCGGGCCCTTGAGCGGCTGCGCTTGCATCCGTCGGAGACATCCCACCAGCGCAGACACAAAGTCCACATATGTCAAGAGAGACTATCCAAGAGTTAGGACGGCCGACTTCTAGGAACACTTTCAAACTAAATAGCTTTGTGGTTTCGGGGCATTATTTTTCTTCTCCACCACATTTTAGTCGCAAATTTGTACCGACACTTTTCTCCCTTTCTTGGGGGGCGAGGAGAGAGACGGGAAAAACACAGCTTGGAATCAACACAGGTGGCTCAGCTCTGAGTCACCCGCTCGGACGATCCCGCTCCTCTCCCCGCCGCCTGCCGACCCCGTCCGGACTCCAGGCACGAATCCACGGAGCTACTCCAACGACCTCGGCGCAAGTCTCCGGCAGGTACCAGGTGAGGCTGCCCAGGGCCTGAACGCGCTTCGGGGGGCAAAGACCGTCCCGGCAGACCGTGCCGCGCACGACTCGCAAACTCTCGGGGCCCAGGCCCCGGGACCCTCCCGCCCCCGCCTCCTCCAGCCCGTGGCCGTTACCGAGTTCACAACCGCTGCTCCTCAGGCCCGCATGGACAGCGCCGGAAACGGAAATGCACCCTACGCGCGGACTCTACTCGCCGGCAGGAAACCAGGAGGCCGAAGAAAGAGGCCGACGGAGGGACGACTCGCGGGAGGGCCGGAAGGAAGGCTTCGGATTGGCTGAGGACGGGCGCAGGCGACGACGGCGCGAGCCCCGCCCCGGCCGCCCCGGCCGCCCCGCCAGTCCCCGCCAGTCCCCGCCAGTCCCCGCCGGGCGAGGGCGCCGCGGCGCTGCAGACTCGGTCGGGGCTCCGGGCGGCGTTCGCCGTGCGCCCCCGGGTGCCCCCGGAGCCGGTTCCTTGTGGGAGGACGAAAGACGAAGGAACGTATTTAGTCCTGGTCAGCCGGCGTCTAGACGGCCCCCGCGTGGCCTGACGTGGGAGTCTCTGGCTCATCTGCGGGCTCATCCTTGAGGATGACGGAGCTGGGCGCTTGCCGGCCTCCTTCAGTGCCGGGATTCCCTCCTGCCAGCACCAGGACCGAGGCCCGCGACACGCTCTGTCTCGGCAGGTTCTCTGTGCCTGGAAGAGGGGCTTTGCCTGGAGGATCCTACGCGTTCCCACCCGAGGGACTGCCTGAAAGTTCACTTAACCCCCGTCTCAGGTGAGCCGGTCGTCCTCGTGACTAACGAAGCTGTGTACATTTTCAGGATGTGTGTCTCCTTCTTGTCTTGGAGGTTTTCTTTTCTTTTTTTCTTTTTTTTTTTTTTTTAGGTTTTCTTTTCAGTATGAACCCACCAGTGCTCCTGAGACTCAGCCCCGCCCCCGCCCGCCGCCCACGAAACTAGGCTCATTCTGGTAGTTGAGACCTCGGTGCTTCGCGCCTTTCACAGTGAGCTTGTTCTCGCCGTCAGCATCCCACAGGCGCTCACGGCAGTGCTAGGGAGGCTGCCCTACCGGACACACACCTCCCGCATCCGCGAAGAGTGTGTAATTTTGTAATTCCCTCGGACAGTATCTTCTTGGAGCTTTCAGTGTAAGTCGATCTTCCCAACATCCTCTTGGCTCCATGAGTCCCACGCTTGTCCTCTGTCCTGTCAGCCCCTCACCCCCGTGATAAACCCTAGACCTTGCCAGGTCCAAGGATTGCAACCCCCAAAGCTTCCCACCCTGACTGCCACTTCCTGTCTTAGAAGGTTAGTCCCTCTAATGCCCTGGAACCAACTAATCCAGCCGGTACCTCTGACCCAGATCTTACTCCTTCCTCCCTTGGTGACTTACCCTTCTTCTCTAGTAAGCTAGTTTAAACTCCAAGGGCACTCATTACCGTCAGCCTCTTGTATGCTGCCTCACCTCCATCACTTCATCATGTCTGCTTGGTAAAATAAGAGCCCAGGGTAAGCCCAATTCTCCAACTACTCCTTGCTACAACGTATGAAACTAAACATGGCTGGAGGAAAACCCAGAGCCATGCTGACCACCCTCAGCTCAATAATGCTAACTTTGCCTGGTCTATGTCTTCTTCCAAATGAGTTTTTCTCATCTCCTCTTCTCTCTTCAGTCTTTCCCACCACCTCTCCCTTCCTTGCTCTGACTTCACTAAAAAAAAAAATGGAAGTGAGACTCCCACTGTCACAGACTTCCACCACCACATCCACGCATGCCCCGCTCTGCTGCCTGCCTGTTACTGTAGGTGAACTACCACTATGTCCCCCTAAAGATATCCTGCACTTGGGTGCAAGATCCCGTCATCTCCAGGGTGTCGCTCCGCCCAGTCTGTCCTCTCCCCAGCATCATCAGCTTTTACGGAGCTATTCCCGTCATCCTACAATGTGCAGTTATTTCTCTCATCTTCAAAACAAAAATTGAACAAAACCTCTAGACCCATTTCCTGTAACAGATAATACACCTTTTCTCCATGCCCTTCTGTAGCAAAATTTCACAAAAGAATTGTCAATATGTTCTCCAGTTCCTCTCCCCCTATTCTTAGATTCTCGTTGTTCCCAGCACACCTCCCACAATCATGGCTGCTCCTTCTCAGTAGCCTTTGCTAAAGGTTCTTCCACTCCTACCTGACGTGTTTAAATGTCAGCCCACAGGACTCGACCTTTGCTTTTCTCTTCTATGTCCATACTTATTCCCTGGATGATTTCATTGTGTCTTGTAGTTTTATTTGTCATCTGTATCAGTTAACAATTTATTGTCTCTTGCTACAAATTCATTCTTAATTGCCTACTCTAAAAACATTTCCTTTGACACTGGCATATATATCAACTTTTGTCAATAGGGAGCGATGGAGAGACTTTGCAGGGGCAGTCTTTCTGCCTGGTTCTCCTTTGCTCCTTGGCCAGACTCCTGCAGATGGGTCATTCTTCCAGGGCCAGCTCCTCCAGTATGTGGTGGCCAGAAGCATCCATTGGCCAGCAGCACCTCACTCTCTCCCCCACCCCCACCTCCTGGCACTTTTGTCATGGAGTGACTCTCCTGAGACACCTATCTTTCCCCAGCACCTAGAGAGGGAACACCAACAAGTTCCAGCGGTCTAGCATCACAGGGACCATCCTGACAGCAGTGGGCCATGGCCACACCCCTTCGGTGAGGTCTAGATCTCAGCTGATGGGGGGTGGAGTTGAGAAGAGGGACTCTTCCTGGGCCTTCTATACCTGTCCTAGGGTAGTGGCTGCTCCTCAGATCTGCTATTCTTAATATTCTTTAGAATTCTCTTCTTATTAGCCGCCATACCCTCCCATTGCTCCAGTTACCTGTTGTAGTTAATAATGCTTAATGTAGGAGATCCCCGGGTGACTCAGCGGTTTAGTGCTTGCCTTTGGCCCAGGGCGTGATCCTGGAGACCCCAGGGTCAAGTCCCACATCAGGCTGCCTGCATGGAGCCTGCTTCTCCCTCTGCCTGTGTCTCTGCCTCTCTTTCTCTCTCTGTGTGTGTCTCTCATGAATAAATAAATGAATGTTAAAAAATCTTTTAAAAAAATAATGCTTGACGTAAACTTTTCCTGTTCAAATTACAGTGAGTTTCTCTTTTTCTTGGACCCTTACCAATCACCATCATTTACCAACAACTCCCAAATTTATATAAATGACTTAGACCTCTTTCTTGAACTCCAACTGCCTCCCTGACATATCCATTTGTTTTGTTTTGTTTGAGATAGAAACTCCAAGGGCAGCCCTGGTGGCAGCGGTTTAGCGCCGCCTGCAGCCCAGGGCGTGATCCTGGAGACCCTGGATCGAATCCCACGTCAGGCTCTCTGTATGATGCCTGCTTCTCCCTCTGCCTGTGTCTCTGCCTCTCTCTCTCTCTCTCTCTATGAATAAATAAATAAAATCTAAAAAAAAAAAAGAGATAGAAACTCCAATTGTTAATGCCAAAAAAGAAAAATTTTACAAATCACTTAAAAATACACAATAAATCAGTTATGTCCTGGTAATGGAACCAAATAGCATGGTGACAAAAGTATGGGGACTCTTCATGCATTTACAAATCTTTCGAATTTTGAATGATGTGAATATATTTATCTACTTTAAATGAGAATAAAAGAAACATTTTTAAAACTTTCCAAAATCTTTTCTGCCAATTATTTTATTCTCCCCCTGCTAGAAAGTTAACGTATGCTGTGATGTGTGGCGGGGCCTTTAAATTTGAGTTGACATATCCATTTGGATGCATAATGGACATCTCAAATGTGCATGCCCAAATAGAACTCATGATCTCTCTCAAACTGCCAAGTTTTTATCTCAGTTGATGACTGTCCCAGCCATAAAGTTGATTAGGCCAGATACTTAAGAACATCCGTGTCTCCTCTCTTTTGTATCCTCCATATCCAACATGTCAGGAAATTCCTGTTGACTCTACCTTTAAAATACAACCAGAATCCAACCACTTTTCATACACCACTCTGAACTGAGCCCCATCTTATCACATAAATTAATACAAAACCTCTTGATGATCTTCCTGCTTCCACCCTTGCCCTTGCAAATTCACAATGCAGCAGCCAGAGGTGATTCTGTGAACATAAGAGTGCCATTGGGAATTCGAATTGGTATAAACACTGGAAAATGGTTCAGTATATTATTACTGAGCATAGACTTATCCTATGAGCCAGTGACATATATACAGAAAGACATGTACAAGAGTGTTCATAGCATCATCCAAACCAGGAAAACTCCAAAAGTCCATCAACAAAAACATGAATAAACTAGTATGTTGGTACAATGGAATAATACATAACAATGAAAATAAACTACAATGAGGGACAACATAGATGATGTTTAGTAAAAGAAGACAAGACACAAAGGAGAACATGTTTGTTTCTGTTTAAAGTTTGAAACTAGTGGGATGCCTGGGTGGCTCAGTGCTAGCGCTCCTGCCTTCCACCCAGGGAATGATCCTGGAGTCCCAAGATCGAGTCCCATATCAGGCTCGTCTGTGGACAGCTTCTGGAGTACCTAGTAATGTTCTCTTTACTCACGGGGTGTTAGTTAATGGGCTGTTGACTTTGTAATTATTGAGTGATACATTTGAGCTTTGTGTATTTTCTGAATGTATATTCTATTCATGTTTATAAGACATATTTTGTAGTCAATAAATTGCCATCTTTCTACATTCTTTGCCATTTTTCTTTCTCTTTAATTCTTAATTATGGATTAAGATTCCCTATTTACATCTAGGAATCTTTCAGAGATTGCCAAGGGGCTCCTTAAAGAAAGTTATTCTTAGCCTATTTGGGGTAATAGATCCCTTGGAGAATCTGATGCCTGTCCAGAAAATTCACCCTCACATATAGTTGTTAAAATTTCACACATTTTTGGACCCATGAAAGCCTACAACAGCCCAGGTTAAAGTTTTCCAGAGTCTACTGAAATCCCCAGGAGCTCACCTGCAGGAAGAGGAGCTGGTGTCCAACCCCAGATGGGCCTACAGGGAAGAAGGGGCAGTCTCCTCCACATTTGTTGCTTTCTGGGCAGTGGGCCAAGCATGAGGCAAGGCGTCCCTAGCCCAGAGGGGCAGGCCTGGGAGAGTGGACAGTCAGTGAGACTCTTATTCAGGTCAGCTGGAGGTGAGGCTGTTCAACTGTCACAGAAGCTGCTAGGGTGTCCATGGCATCACTGGATGACTGCTGGACCACTTTACCTCAGTAGGAACACTCTATCAAAGGTTTATCATGAGCACGCTATGGTCAGACAGGGGGACCCAGACAGGTTATGTCAGATTGTGCAACCACCAGCTCAGTCCCATGGTAGCATAAAGATGCTCCACATGAGGTACAGAGCCATCTACCTCCTGGGTCTTCCACTTGCAAGAAAGGGACTTGTGTCCCTGGAAGGGAGAAGTGCTCAGAAGTACCCGGGCTCCTCACCTGTAAACTCAAGCCCCATCAGAGCAATTTCAGAAACAGACTGGAGGACTTGGGAAGGTGGGATTGGAAGGGCTGATGGCTACAAGTGAGTAAGAGGTTGGTGTAGGGCCATGGTATTCAAACTAGCACACATCAGAATCTCTTTTAGGGCTCATTAAAACATAGATTGACAGTCCCGCCTCAATTTCTGATCCAGTAGCACTTGGGTGGGGGGTGAGGATTTGCATTTCAAGAAGTTCCCCAGGAGAAGCTGCTGCTGCTGGTCCTAGGACCAGCATTGAGAACCACCGGTCTACAGGATTTCAAGTTTGCAGGAGGCCCTACCTCTATAGATGTGTTATCCATCCAGTTAATCTTGGAGACTCAGGTCCTGCCCGTAATTGTGGCTTGCCAAATCCCTCTGTATGGCACAAAGTACAACCAGGAGCTAGTAAGAGCTGCTTCCTGGATGTAGCAGAAGCCAGCCAAATGCTACTATCTCCATAGCATCCCTCAGTATCATCAGCCTCCTCTCTTTCTCTTGCACCTGCTGGGGAATGAGGTGTGGATCTGGCCTCCAAATTCAGCCCTGGCATTCACCATGGGTGGCAGGTCACTCAGCCTCATTGGCTTGACGTCCTGAAGTCTCAGGTAGGTGAAGGCAGGCAGATGCTCACAAGAGCTGTGAAGACTCAGACACAGGGCCAGACACCCAGACATGCACCAGAGGCCATGGGGCAGGTCCAGTAGCCCAAGGGGTACAATTCTCCTCTGTGATCCTCAGTTAAGCAGCATATCCAGTGTGTTGATAGGAGAGGAGACTAAGAGTGTCTGAATCCTGCGTTGTTCTTTAGTGCTCTATAACTCTGAGCTCTCTTGCTCAACCCAGACCCTTGCTTTCTCCATTGAGCTGCACACCAGGGCACACTGTGAAAAGTGCCAGGGTGGGAGGACACAAGGCAAGGTCACTTGCCTGAATGCGTGTGAGGTGGCAGCGGGTCTGCTGCTGCTAGGAACCTGGATGGGTCTAAGAGAGAAATGAGCCATGACCAGTCAGGTGGAGCTGTGCATCCAGGCCCCTGCTCCCCTTTCCCATCCCTCTATCCCTACCAGCATCCATGAATGCCCACTTGGTACGAGGCCCTGGCAATCTAGAAGCCATAGGGACAACCCTGCTTTCAGTGACCTCACAACCTAATTGAAAAAAGCAGACACATCATGGATATCTAGAAAATGAAGTAGAAATAAATCAGAGAAAACCATCACTTATTTTGGGAGCACCCAGGAGTGACATCCAAGTATCCCTTCCACCTGTTCATTCAAGGCTAGCCTGGTAGCAACCTTTTGTAGGCCCCAAGGAATAGAAAAGGCTAGTGTGGCTGGGACACAGATGGAGAACCATTTCCAAGCCAGTGAGTCCAACTAGGTTCTGGGGTCAGAGCAAAAACAACATGGATTAGTGGTGCAGTAATAATGATAATGACAATCGAAATAATAGCTACCAGCATTGTATTTTCCATCTGCCAGGAAATCTGCTAAGAACTTTACATTATCCCAAGCAATTCTCACTAACGGCCTATGACTAAGGCATTACCATCTGTCTTTTGTAGATGAGAAAGTGGAAAATCAGAGAAACTTGTGCCAGTAACATGATTTGCGAGCATCTGAGCCCAAAGCCAATGCTCTTCGCCATTCAGTAGATAGGTTAGTCTCGCAAACTAGATGTTTCAGGAGCAGGCAACCATTGTGGGTACATAGGTATGCAGAATCATAGGCATGTAGCACCTAAGTCTGTCCATCCGGATACAATGGCTGCTTCCCAAATTCCCTTTTTACTTTGTTACTGCTATCATCTTTTAACATTGGTTTTACAATTATATAGGCCAAAAAGAGGAATATGGCATTCCTCTTGTTATTTTCTGTATTTAAAAGAAGACCTAGCATTCTGTGGGAACAGAGTCTGAGTCTTGCTGGCCCTAAAGGTTTGTACATAATGATGGAGGAGGTTCTCTTGAAGAGCAACAAGATGATGGAGAGGTGGACAGGACCAGCTGGAAACTTAGAATCGTACCACCTGGCACAGGGGCAGCTTCTGAGCATATTCTATCTTAGATACACCATCCATTTTATATAGCATATTATATATGCAGTAATTATAACTCACTTTGGAAATCGAATTCTTTCTCTTTTCAAGACATCTGTCTCCTGAAACCTTTAGATGTAATGTCAACAAAGGAGAAGAGCCCTGCCTTGTGCAAAAGGCACATTTGTGGTTGACCTAGAAAGTTCTAGAAGGGGCATCCCCTCACTGATCAGATCTTTCTCACCTCTCAAACCACTGGGGCTCATTCTCTGATCTTATCCCTCATCTCATCCTGTGTGTCTGTCCAAAGCTTCCCACTTCATCAACAAGGAGGCCTTTCTTCCGTCCCCAGCATGATCTCTGTACCAGGTCTGGAGCAGTGCACAGAGCCTGATTCACAGGGTCTGGACACATCTCTTTCCCTTTCTAGGCCTTGTTTTTCTTTTTTGGAACACAAGAGGATAAGATGGCTATGCCTGAGGGCCATTCAACTCTGATGTATTTTAACTTGTAGAGCCATTTCCCTCAGAGTCCTGGGTCTTTGTCAGTGTGACTCTTCATCCCCTCTGGATGGGGGCCCCAGGGGCAGGTAAGGCCACCACTGTTGGCAACAGCCGACTTCAGAGAAGGCCAGGCAGAGCTGTGAACACAGCACCATTCTTGCCCAACAGCATCCAGTGACTGCCCAGACCTGTGTGGGAGGTTCTGCCCAGAGATCCCTGCTTAACTCCTGAAAAGAAGAGCACTTGGCCCCCAGGAAGGGTCCATCACCACTCTGGCCTTGAAATGTGCTGGAGAACTCAGCCCTTTGACTTACCTGCATGCCACTTAGGCAGAGCCTGTGCTGTTCTCAGGCGAACTAGCCATATATACTTTCTGGTCTAGAGGGGGCAGAGGACAGCACCCACTCCTCACCACATATGTACCCAACACCACCAGTGGCTTTCAGATGTGACTTTGCAGATGTTCTTGATTTTACTTTTAAATATTCTCTATACCAGCCGTTTCCAGACCTCCCTAACCCAGGCATACAACCTGAAGGTTATATATAGAATTTTAACGTGGTCAAGCCCGTCTGCTTTTCATCTGGAGATGTTTACTTCTCTTCTCCTTTGTACTCAGATCCTTAGAAACCATTAATAGGTTTGTTCCAAAGCTGGGGCCTCCTCACTTCAGCCCTAATATGGGCTGAATTGTGTTTCTCTTTGAAGAGGCAATTTAATTGAAATGAGGTCACCTGGATGGGCCTAATCCACTATGAGTGTTGTCATCACAAGAAGAGATTAGGACACAGACATAGAGGGAAGACCATGTGAAAACAGATTGAGAATACAGCCATCTGAAAGGCAAAGGGACAGAATTTTCAGGGAAAACCTACCAACACCTTGATCTCCAACTTCCAGACTGAGAGCTGTGAAAAAGTAAATTTCTGTTATTTAAACTACCCACTCTCTGGCATCTGTTACAGCACCCTGAGGAAACTTATATAAGCCCCAAGCCCTGGGATAGCCAGGCCAGGCCTACACTGGGCTGTTGCCACCCAGCCCCACACTGGGGGATACTCTCAAGTCCAGGCTGGTGTGCTTTCATTTCCATAGCTGATAGAAATTTGAGCCAACCTTATGTTGATCTCATTGGGCTAATGGCTATAATGAGGACTAAAAAAAATCTAATTAAAAACTATCTTTCTGTGATAAAAGGACCAAGTTGGAGGAAAAACTTAACACATCTTTAGCCTCGATTTAATACTTTATTTTTATTTGCACTTAGGCCAGCGAGGCACAGGCAGTGCTGAGCTACTGGGCCGAGTCAATGAGGGAGCTGAGGTGAGAGGCAGAGGCGCTGTCTGTGCCGAGGAGGCAAGGCCATGGTAGAGTCACCTTGCTGGAGGTGAAGCTTTGGGTCCTGAGAACAGCAGGGAAGGCTGGACAGATTAGCAGTGAGAGGGGAGCAGTCAGGTTTCAGCCTATTGCCTTGTTGGCAGAAGAACTTGGGTCAAGTTTGCCTTTGCACCCCAGAATCTGGTGACTGATTTTCTCAGCCTGGCTCTGTGTGCTGCTCTGTCCTCTGGTCGTCTGGATCTGCATGTCCTGTGGGAAGGGCTATCATGGGGCACCCCAGAAGGACCCCCGCAGATCGGATCTCACTCCCTACAGTTTAACCCAAAGGGGTGAAATAAAATCCAATCCCTGACCTGGGACAAATACAGTAGAAAGTGATAGTCAAAAGAGCAAACTAAAGAAAAAAACGTTTCATGTGTAAACATTCCACATGCTTAGCACAGGTTGGGCACGTCTTTCAGCATCTGCAGTCACTAAGTCAGCAGCTGTGGGGGACAGGTGCTGACCTCCCGGGGCCACAGAACTAATAGTTGTAGAGCAGGATTTTGTTACAGATAACTCAGCTTTTAGATAAATAGGCTCATGTGCTTTTGCTTTTAGGCTCTCATCTCAGTTCAGGGGGGATGGAGCACTGGTAGAGATCATAGACATATGCAGGGGATGCCCCCTAGGCAGCTGGAGCACATTCCAGCAGCCTGGGCAGGGCCATAGCACAGAATGGATGTTTGTAGGAAGGATCCCACAGATGTGCTCCATAAGACAGGTCTGTCCTCAAATACTACCGAGAAGACCATGAGCGCTCTCTCTCACTAGCTGCAGCCTTTCCCAGTTGTGAGCCAGCACACTGGGGAGAGCACAAAAGCCTGCACTGCTCCGTTAGAATGCCATATTCTCCAGTCAGGGTTTACTGTGCTGTGTTGCCTACCACTTCCCATACTCAGCCCCTCCCCTCCAAAAGCCCAGCATTGTCCTACCTGTGTAAGGGGTCTTGGGCCAACCTCAGATCATTGAATCTAGAGTGTGCAAGGTATAGAGTTCCAGAATCATCTTACCCCCACCCCTACATCTCCCATATGCCAAAGAACAATGCATATGTAGGTTCTCCTCTTTCACTGTTATAAGAGGCAGGGTGCATGATCATTTCAAAGCAGCCTTCAAATCCATATGAGATTTTTTTGTTGATTTGCTTTGGTATCATGAAGCATAGTGTTTCTCTCATGCACACATTTGGAGCTTAAGGGACTCAGATGGACTATTGTGTGCAGGGTACCCCAAAACCCCCAGAGAACACCTATCCAGAGCATTGCTGGGCAGCAGCTCCCATTCCGTATGTCTACTAATATGAAACAAGAGGACTGATTATTTTTGTTCTTCTGTTGAGGACATGAACACGGTAGTTGAGATCCCAGGCTTTAGGTGCCCTGGTTTGAATTCAGTTTGATCATCTACTTCTGCCATGTGGTGGACCACATAGCCACTTAACCAAGTGGGCCCTTTCCCCAGACTGATACAACCAGGACTACAGGTATAATGGGGCACTTGTATTAGCCTGTTTCCAAGGCCCCTCACAGCCTGAATCATCTAGAAATCCAGGAATGTGAACTGTGTCCTATTTCTGCATGTGAGACAGCATGGAGTCACCTGGAGAAGACTTTGAGGAACTGTTGGAACTTCAATGATAATGAAGTTCCCACTGATCGACTGTAGAGGTTTACAAGGCAGGGCATTTCAAGTGGAATCTAAGTAAAGATGACATGTAAACCACTTGTATAGCAATCTAATACTGTGTATGGAGTCTGAACACACTCATGGCCTCCAATTCAGAATCTCCCCTCAAGGAAATCATCAGGGAAACACAGACATCGAGGTGTCCCCTCAGTGTACTAGAATAATCCCAGTGACTTAAAACAGCTGCCACTGTGTGCAGCTCACTCCAAGTCAGGACTCTGAGTAGCCTATTTCTCAAATATTATCTCACTTAATCTTCACAAGAATGACTAGGATGTAGCACTATTATCTCTATTTTACAGATGTGAAGACTGAGGCTCAGAAAAGTTATGTCATTGAAGGTCACAGACTGTGGGGCCAGTGTCACAGTGCAGACAATGGCTGTCCACCTTTACCAGCCCAGGTAGTGCTCACTGTGCCACCTGACTGCAGGTCTGATCATGAGTTCTTGAGTGCCCACTGGACCAAGGGCTGTTTGCATTTACTTAAGTTGCCCACCATTAAACTGAACCAAATGAGCAATAAAATGACAGCGTGCATGGGAGGGGGAAGTAGGGAGAGGAAGAAGTGGAGCCCGATCCCAGGCCCCTGAGGTCATGACCTAAGCTGAAGGCAGACTCCCAAACATCTGAGGCACCCAAGCACCCTCACACTTTTATAGTTCTCAATGAGATGGTAAATTGGCTCCCAGATTCTTTGGAGTTCATAGAGGAACACCTGTCAGGCTTTGGCACTATTTAGCTTCTTTTGTCCACTCTTCATGTCTGAGAGTTCCCCCACACTTCATGTTGTCCATTCCTGAGATGAAGCTGGAGCCAGCCTTCCCAGATGCCCTTGCAGCTGGTGTGGCTGGACTGTAGGCTGGGGCTGCAGCCCTGATTCTGGGATGTCCTTACCTGGGACTGATGTTGGTGGTGGGGGAGAACCATAGGCTGCAAAGGACCTTCTTCTGGCAGTGGTGGCAAGAGAAGTATTGACCAGACCTGAATCTCTACTTCCCCTAATGACAAATAGTTACGTCTGATTTCAAAAACCTTATAAATATGGATATGGTGGCAACTTTAGTGAAATAGAAGATTTAAGGCTTTTTCTCTGTAACGAAGAGAAAATGCACAAAGCCAATTCAGTAGATTCCTACATAGACCACATAGGTGTATAAACTCAAGCAAGGCACCTACCTTCTTAGCCCTAAATACATGAGTTAAATAAAACTTAATCACCTGGAAAACTCTGTCCTTCCCTTACCTTGGGGTGTTAAAGGGAGAGTTAGGGTTCGATGTTGAATGACTCAAGAGTGATAGTCTGGCTCTTTCAACTGAGGGTGATTTTTTTCTCTTCTCCATTTAGTTCACAACTACATTCTCCTGCTACAGTTTAAGCTAAAACATAGGGTAAGGTGGGTAAGGATAGTGTTCTTTCCATCTCTCTATCCATACCTGCTCTTAGAACATTCATTATACATTAATATTCATGAACAAAATCTTCACTTTCAGAAAAATGTTTTCCCATAATTATTGATCACACACTAATACAGCTAAGGTGTGATAACCTTTGTAGTGCCAATCCTCTCCAGAGCTGGAAGTCTAGAATCCCAGGACCCTAGCACAAAACCTTACTTTCCCCCTTAAAATGACCATGTAACATTGTGCTTAAGAAAATTATACTTCCATTAGGAAATAAACATCTAAGTAAAAACATCAAAGAGGAGATCTCTAAGGACATAAAATTACATGCCATCTGCAGTGGAAGTTAAGGCCAAGATTGCATCTACCCTGAGTAACTTGCTTCACAACACACATTCTCTTCTTCACCAGACACCACTGTTTAGACTTTTCTCCTCAGTACTCCTCTGCTTAGGCAACAGAGTTTCATAAGGCCTGAGCATATGTTGGGGAGAAATATATACGGATATAATAAATGATGAGAGGATTTTCAAAAATCAGGGAAGGGAGACAAAGAGATGGTGATGTGTTAATACCCAACCCCTAAGCTGGAAACTTTCCCACCATCTTAGGATCATGCTTCCCTCAAGCAAGACCATTCTAGGAGACTGTATTAGCAGAGTTCTCCAGAGAAAAAGAACCAAGAGTACATAAATACAGAGATAGACATATATATATATATATATATATATATATATATATATATATATATATATATATGATTTATTTTAAGGAATTTGCTCATGTAATTGAGGAGGCTTGGCAAGTCCAAAATCTGATGAAGGAGGCTAGCAGACTGGAGACTAAGGAAACAGTTGCAGTTTGAGTCTGAGGACTATCTGCTCAAAATCCAAGAAGAGCCAATATTGCAGATGAAGTCTGAAGGTAGTCTTCTGGAGAATTCCTTCTTGCTTGGGGGAAGTCAGTCTTTTTAAAATTCAAGCCTTCAACTGATTGGATGAGACCCATCTCAGAAAGCAATCTACTTTACTCAAAGTCCACCAGTCTAAATGTAAATCTCATCCAGAACACTCTCACAGAAACATCCATAATAATATTTGACCAAATATCGGTTCTGTGGCCCAGCCAGATTGACATAAAATTAACCATCACAAGGACCTGCTTATCTTAGGCATGGAAACGAGTACTCTCATTCTGGGGCTTCTGCCTGGCTTCCCCTCTGGCAGAAACTTGCCTCCCTTAGTTCCACTACATGGCCTTCTCCCCGTGCTCATGTAACTTGGTCTAGGGGACATTGAAAGGGTTTCAGATATAATACGAAAAGCAGTCTATTCATTTGCTCTATCAATGAGTACATCTGTTTTCACTCAATAAGCTGTCCCAGTATCTTTCAGATAACTTAATTATGAGATAAATATTGTATTTAGAGCTGTGCTTGATGGAGACAATTATATGGCAGACCTACAGTAGTCACGTAGGTCTAAATGATGACTGGTGTTGGCTTGTCCTGAAGCAGCCCTTGAGATTACTAAATTCAGTGTTCTCTTTATCTATAGCCACTAGCAAACAACCCCAAAACATTGAACAATCACAAGATTTTGGGTTCTTTTCCAACTCAAGATCACAAAGATTTTTTTCCTTGGTTTTATTCTATAAGTTTTATACATTTATGTATAACACTTAGGTCTATATCCACTTTTACTTATTGTTATATATTGTAGAAGGTATAGATCAAAGGTTTTTTTGTGTAAGAATATGTAAATGTTCCAATGCCATTTGTGGAATATACTACCCTTTCTCCACTGAATTGCCTTTGCATTTTGCTCATACACAGTTCTCAATATATATATTCTGGTCTATTTCTGGACTCTATTTTCTGTCCAAACAATATATTTGTCAATATTTATGCCAATACCACCCTGTCTTGATTGATGTAGCTTTATAAAACTCAAACCCAGGAAATCTTAATCCTCCAATTTTTTTCTTGTTTTTCCATGTTGTTTTCATTATTCTAGGTCCTTTACATTTCCATATGAGTTTTAGAATCAAGTTCTCAATGTCTGTTTTTTTATAAAAGCCTGTTGAAGCAGATGGACAAGGGCCTATAATGGTGGCTTCCAGCAGCTCCTTGCTCTGATTTACAGAAGGATATAGCAATGACCCTCTCCCTAGCTGTAGGCGTCTCACTCTGTACCCTGGTAGCAGGGGAGACCTGAGACCTAGGAGAAACATGAGCCTTTCTCAGAGGGGGTGGGTAATGGAGAGGGTCCTTTGGCAGGCCCAGGCTGTTGTCCACACAGCAGTACACAATACACAATCTGGGAACACTGCACTATATCTAGCACTAGGGGTTTGTCTGAAGATATAGTGGGTACACTAGAAGGTGGAATGGGCCAAACTGCAAACTCAGATAGCAGTTTTGCAAAGAAAAAGAAAAGATCAAGAAAACTTGAAGTACTTTGTGAGAATAATGATGTTAGCATATGCACTAAAACAAGAGAGGGTAAAATATCACGAGTTATATGGCACAAAACTGAACCGTGATGATTTGAAAATGCCACTCTTTAGGTGTGAAGAAACCAAAGATAACAGAGGCTCCCACCGTACATCAGAAGAGTTGGTTAGAGTGGGAACAAGGCAGACAGCTGTTAAGACAACATCTTTAGGAAGGAGGTTACACATATACATTAGATATACAGTGTCAGCAGGTAAGGTCATAACTTGGACTAATCCAAAACCAAATGGATCATGGAAAAAAAGACTTTAAAACCGATCCTGAAGGGAAGTAAGTCTCCTAAGCAAAAAAAAAAAAAAAAAAAGGCCAAAAAGGTCCTCTGATGGTGTTCTTGAGATATTCCGTTTCTTAGAAAATGCTGATGATATGGATAAAGAAGAGGATAATGGCATGACTGAAGTTATCCCAGAAAGAAAAGACAAACATTGTATGAATAAACACAAAATAGGTAACGAAGTTTGGCCTAATGATCCTGATATGGAAAGAATGTGTTTTGTGACTGCTGAATATGGTGAAGGAGCTGAAGAATCATGAGGTGCAGGGAAGAATGTTACAGAATGGGCTGAACCAATACTGTTTCCATCTGGAGGAGGCTATTTTTTTTTATTGGTTCTGATGATGTTTTGTCTAGTGTAATGGGCCTTGGAGACCTTGGAGACTTGACAGTAATAAACCATGCAGACTATAGTTATGGCTTGTTTGCTGTCAATAACGATGTCTTCCAAAAGATACGGAAACCCCAAGTATACACTACATAGACATTTTGATGGAATATAGGCATTAGCTTTTCATCCTGTAGAACTTGTGCTGGTTACTGCGTCTGAGGACTGCTCTGAAACTTTGAAAACAGCTTCTGTTCAAAAGAGTGTCTCTTTACATGTAAAGCCTACCTACACATTTAGAGCCCACACTGGCCATGTTCTGTCATTCGCTATTAGCTCTAATGTAGTGGTAGTACTGATGCAACCATCCAGTTGTAGAATATGCCTAGCCCTGTTTATACATATGAACCAAATGTTCTACCTGACACTTTAGCAGTATATAGTTGCTGTTTGGGGTCTTGCTTGTAGTGGAATAAAAAAATATCAGTTACTGTCTTGTTCAGCAGATGGCACTGTTAGGTTATAGAATCCAGGAAGAACTGCCATGTATTTGCACTTAGAGACAAGGAATGTGTAATACCTACATCAGTTCACTCTATAGCTGGGATTCAGTTTATGGTGACCTCTTTCAAAGCTGGAAGTACAGTTAATTTAGGATTTAGAAGTATCAGTCATTTGGTGATGATTTCATCACACATAGATTCTGGTTTACAATCCAATAAACACATTAAAGGAGTAGTAAATCATCCCACACTTTCTGTTACAAAAAAATGCTAATAGACACATCAAATTTTGACAATAAAAATGGGTAAAATGACCCATTCTATGGTAGTTCATTTTGATGGTGTTACAAGTATAGCAGTAGACCCTAATGGAATCAATCTGATGTCTGGAGCCATGGCTGTTTCATGAGATTGTGGAATTTAGACAGTACATACGAAGAAATTAGATAAATCAACATATTATTTTGTTTGCCATCCATCAAAACATTTATTACCAGTGTAGAAGCTGATACATTTGCCAAAGTACTTGTGTGAATCAACAAAAACTTGCATCATAACAACAGATTTGCTTAGACAGAAAGAGGGTCTGCAACACTGCCATCAAGAGGTTACTGCTTTGATCCGCCTGATGAAGATTATTTGGGGGTAGACATAAATCAGTGGAAGTCACTTCTTAATTTCTGGCTCATTCATTTAACTGTAACTACTATATTTTGTGGGACAAGGAAAAGACTCCAGTATTTGTGCCCTGTGCTGCATATGTCTGATTTTTAGGTGTCTTAAGCCAATGTGGAGTCTAATCTTACAAAAAGACTTTTATTTTGGACTCTGTATGCTTCCTTAGGGTTAGGAATGTGGTGCTCTTGTTAAGGGGAGGTGAGCTCCAAGAGTAGGTTTTTTTTCATCTCTTAGTGATCTTCTGTTTATCAGAGGACTGCCACAAATTCTTTTTAAACTTATTTTGCTTAAAAATTTAACTTAAGATATTTTAGCATTGGTTGCAGAAAATGTTTGAATAAAACTCTAGTTTTTGTAAGTCTTTTTATATATTTAACTTATCACAACAGTGGTCAGGATTGAAGTTCTTATGCATTACACAACCCTACACGGAGATCTCACTGACCTGCTGCTGTCTGACCTGCTGCTGTGTAACCACCTCTTTTCTTCTTTTCCCTAATACAGATAGCTTAGCTAAGTCATCTGTTAAAGATGTTAAATCACCATCATCACATACTGTCTTCATAAACCAAGGACTATTAACTGTGTTAAAATGAAACAACAGAGTTTAGTACTCCAAATGAACTCCTAAAAAAAATCCCCAAATGAAACAAAACCTAATCTTGGCATCTTATGTGTACTTTGTACACTTTACTGTATTTACAAGTTCATTTATCAAGGATTACCCATCTTGCTAACAGCCTATTTTTTTATTTCACTTTTTGTTAATCTTTATATCCTTTTGTTAATGTGATAAAGGAACTAGTTTATTTTGGAACTCTTTGAATCTTCTAAAATAGACCAAAAATGGAATATTTTATAGTTTAAGTTACAAACCAAGATGATTCCCCAAGATATGTGTCTTGGTTTACCATGATTCTAAACAAAACTATCTTGTTTAAAACCATTTGTACTAAAATTTTATTTGCTATTTACTAACGAAATATAAAAATAGTTGAATCAAACTGCTGAAATCTGTTAGACTAGTTATCCCTGTTTCTTTTTTTTTCAGATAAGCTTAATTTTATGGTGTAACTAAAGATTTTGTTTGTGTAATGCTTAAGAGAGTATTTTTCCTAGAAAAGGAGATAAACCATAACTGACTCTTAATCATAGAAACTGAGGTTTGCTGGAGGGGAGTGGGGGAGGGAGATGGGGTAACTGGGTGATGAACATTAAGGAGGGCATGTGATGTAATGAGCACTGGGTGTTGTAAGACGGATGAATCACTGGCCTCTACCTCTGAAACTAATAATACATTATATATTAACAATTTAAATAAAAATTTTTAAAAAGATTGTACCACATAGCAAACATATAGCTACTGAAAAATAGTGTATATATAAAAATACATATAATAAATATTAAGTTATGTGCCTGTAAAGAGGAAAAAAAAAAGCCTGCTGGGATATTAACTCAGATTGCATTTGACCTACATATCAGTTTGGGTAGAATTGACATCTTAACAATAATGACTAAAAAACAACAAAAAAAAAAAAAAAAACAAAAAACAATAATGACTCCTAGAGTCTATCAATAGTGTTTACCATACCTACATTTCTTTAAGTCTTTTGGTTTTCTTTCATCAATAATTTCCACTTTACAAAATGTACAGGTCTTATTTATCTTTTTCTCAGATTTATCCCTGATTTTTCCTATGTTTTAATGCTATTGTTAATGGTACTGTATTTTTATATTGTTTTCAATTATTCATTGGCACTAAACAGAAAAGATGCTCAACATCATTAGTCATTAGGGAAATGCAAATGAAAACCACAATGTGATACCACTTTACACTACTAGGATGGCTATAGTTTTAAAAATAGAAGATAAATTTTTGCAAGGATATTGAGAAATTGTATTTTTGTACATTGATCTCGTACCCTGCAATCTTGTGAAACTTACGTATTCTGGATTTTGTTGTTGTTGACTACTGGATTTTTCTGTATAGATGATCATGTTTTTGTGAATAGGTTTTACCGATACAATGTGGATGCTTTCTGTTTCTTTTCTGCATTATTGTACTAACTCTAGTTCAATGGTTAACGTAAAATCTCTGGTACAATGTTCAATGCAAGTGATGAGAGCAAACTTTTTTTTTTTTAAGGATCTTATTTATTTATTCATTAGAGACACACAGAGAGAGACTAGCAGACACAGGCAGAGGGAGAAGCAGGTTCCATACAGGGAGCCTGATATGGGACTCAATCCTGGGACCCTAGGATCACACCCAGAGCCAACGCAGACACTTAACTGCTGAGCCACCCAGGCGTCCCATTTTTTTTTTTTTTTTTTTTTTTTGTACTGGTCTTGGAGAAGAGCATTTGGTCTCTCACATTTAACATGGTGATACTTTCTTCATAGGTTCCTATTCTTTTTCTCCTCTCTTGCCCCCTACCTTTATGCATTGGTGATCTTCTGTGGTGGTATGCTGATTTCCTTCTTTATCTTTTGTGAATCTGCTCTAGGTTTTTGCTTTGTGCTTATCATACAGCTTGCATAAAACATCTGTATGCAATAATAGTTGCATAATAGTTCATTTACACTGATAGCAACATAACTTCAATTGCATATAAAAATTCTACCCTTTTACTCTCGTTTTTAATGTCACAATTTACCTTTTTATGTTGTATATTCATTAACGAATTATAGTAGCTATAGTTATTTTAATACTTTTTCCTTTAACCTTTATGCTATAAAAAGTAACACAACATCATATTATAGAATTAGTTTTCTGAATCTCACTATATGTTTACCCTTATCAGTTTCATGTTTTCATGTTACTCAGTGTCTTTTCATTTTAGTTTGAAGATCTCCTTCCATCATTTCTTATAAGGCAGGTCTAGTAGTGATGAACTCCCTGAGCTTTTGTCTGGGAAATTCTTTGCTTCTCCTTCATTTTTGAAGGATATCTTTGCCCAACATAATATTCTTTAGCTGGTAACTTTGTTCTTTCAGGACTTTGAATATATCTACTGATAGCCTAATCTTTTTGGATCTTGTAGGGTCTTTTTGAATTTTGACAGTTTAATGTGTCTTGGAGAAGATCATTTGGAATTGAAATAATGGATTAATGTATTAGCTTTATGAACCTGGATATCTAAGTCTCTCCCAGGTTTGGCAAGTTCTCAGCCATTATTCTCTTTAAATAAACTTCTTGCCCCCTTCTCCCTCTCTTCTCCTTCTGAAATTCCAATTCTGTTATTCGTTCTTTTGATGGTTTCCCACAGATCACATAGGTTTTCTTGGCGCCTTTTCATCCTTTTTCCTTGGTTCTCCTCTGACTGGGTTATCCCGAAGTGCCTGTCCTCTAGCTTCTGTTTGACCTATTCTTCTGTTGATGTTCTCTATCACTTTATTTCATTCATTGAGAGAATTCAGAATTTGTTTGGTCCTTCTTTGTGATTTTTGTTAAATTCCTATTTTTGCTCATGTATTGATTCCTGATTTTGTTGAATTGTCTGGGATTTCTTCTAGCTCAATGAGTTTCCTCAAACAGCTATTTTGAATTTTTTTTACCAATCGCAGATTTCCATGTCTTTGGGTTTGGTATTGGAGGAGTCTTATGATCTTTTAGTGATGTCATTTCCTTGATTCTTCATTTTCCTTGGGGTTTTGCATTGCCGTGTTTACATTTCAAATAGCAGACATCTCCTCCAGTCTTTACTAGCTGCCTTTAGATGGGAGATACCTTTTGTTGATCCTGTTTATGTTCTGGGGGCTTTCCCTGCTCTTGTATGAATACACCTGCTCCATTCATCTTGTTCCCTCTTGTGGCAGATCTTCTTTTGATCTTACAACTTACCAAGTCAGCTGATGGTAATTTTTTTTTGTTTTCCCAAATGTGGCAAAAGTGCTTAAGTTGTGGTTTCTCCCATACCTGCAGACACTGGCTTGCTTTCGGCACATACTCCATCCACCTGATCTTGCTCTTACTACTGCCCTTGGAAGTCTACACAAGGAGCCGGCTGCAAACTGGGGGAAGATGTGGGTTTGGCACTTGGAGCATTGGTGGTGCTCATGCACCAGTTGAGGGACTCTCAGGTGACATTTTCCCAGCGATTCATGAGTGGGCTTCCTGTTGAAGTCTAGAGTGCAGTCAGTAGAAACTGCATCTCTTTAATGTCCTTTGATATTCTTATCTGCATCTTTCCAGATCTCCTTCCTCCCCATCTGGGAGCTCTGCTTTAATATTCTGGGTGATACTGGAGAGATGGGTTTAACAGCAGCTGTGCGGGCTGCTGACTCACTCCTCTCCCTCTTCTCCCATTGGAGGGACCCCCAGCATCCTTTCTCCAAGCTGTGCTGCCTTAAGGAAAAGGGTGAGGCAGGCAAGTTCCTCTCACAAATATGTCCAAATTCATTTTATTTTGGTTTTGGTGCAGGGGAGTACTGGATTTCTCCGCTAGAGACCTGGGCTTCTACAAAGGCTTTTTCGTCAGTGGGTGTCTGCCAAAATTTAGTGTTTTCTAGGTGTTCCTGGACTGCAGCCAAGAGGTGTTAGAATCACTTCACGGGTTCCTGTCAGTTCCACAGACTATATGGGGATCTGTCTGCTTATTGCATGATACAGACAGGGAAAACTCCTCCTGGATCCCTGGGAGGATTGTGCTGGATCTCACAGCTCCCACAAAGGCACTTTTGGCCATGGCTAGATGCTGAATTTTAGGTGTTGAAAGGGGGGGATGAAAACAAGGGAGGTCTTAGGCTGCCATGATGTTAATGTTTGCTCCCTTGTGTTTTTTCTTGCTTTGAATTATGAAAAAATTTTGAACCTTCAGGAAAGTACAGTATAAAAACTCATGCATTTATTTTACTTAAAGACCAAATTCAAGTTTCACCAATTGTTCTTATAATGCCCTTTTGAGAGGGATCCTTCAAGGGTCACGTGGTTTGCTCAGGTGTCCGATCTTTCTAGTCTCCCTCAATTTGAGACAGTTCTTCAATTTCCTGGATTTTGATAACTTCGGTATTTTTGAGGATTATAATCTACTTTGTAGGATGTACTTCAGTTTTGCTTTGCCTGATACTTTCTCATGAGTAGACGATCTATTGGCTGAATTGTCATTGAAATGCTGGGTTTTTGTACTGTATCCACCCAGGTGTACATGATGTTGCTTACAAGTGGCCCATGATGTGGTTAAACCATTACTGAGAGGGTTAACTTTGATTACTTAAGAGGATGTCTGCCATGTTATCCTTTGAATTATTTTTTCACCCTTTGTAATTATTTTGTACAGATACTTTGAGACCATAGAATTCTTCATCCATTTTCATCCATTAGTTTTAGTATCCACTGATATTTACCTGAAGTAATCATTACTGTGATAACCAAATGGTAACTTCTCAGTTCCATTATTTCCCTTTACATTTATTGATGTTATCCTAAAAGAAAAAACACATTCTTTTCCCCATGTACCCATTATATTAGCATAGACTCCTGGATTCCTATTTTGTTCAATGTTGTACAATTGTTTCAATTCTTACATTGTCCCATAGTCTACTAGTAGAAGTCTCTTTGTTTTTAAGCCATGTCCTTTTGACATGGTCCCATTATTCTTTAGCAATTTTTCTTACACAAAAAATGTTCAGGCTTATCTTGTAATTTCCCTGACCCACTCCTGGAATCAGCTATTTCTTTAAGAACTCTCTAGTTCCTTTTGGTGAAGAATGGATTTAGAAACCAAAATGTTAAAAAAAGAAAGAAAAGAGAAAAGAAAAGAAAAGAAAGAAAAGAAAAGAAAAGAAAAGGGAAAAGGAAAAGGAAAAGGAAAAGGAAAAGGAAAAGGAAAAGGAAGAAAGAAACCAAAATGTAGGAACTAGCCATGTCTATTTCTACTGGTTTTTTTTTTTGTGTGTGTGTACCACCTCTACTTAGCTCTACAGAGCCAAGAAATGTGTGTTTGTACACTCCCCATATGCACTTTTGTATATTTATATTTATCTATTAATACTGGAAGCCATAAATTCGTGTTGGTTAACAATGCCAACACCACAGTATTTGTGTGTTTGTACACTCCCCATATGCACTTTTGCAATTTTATATTTATCTATTAATACTGGAAGCCATAAATTCGTGTTGGTTAACAATGCCAACACCACAGTATTTATTCCAATTTCTCTATCTGTAAACTTAGCTCTTGTTCTGTTCAAAGGAGCTGCACACAACAAAAATCCTGTCTAATACATACACCTTAAATTCTATTTCATAAATTTAACACTTATATACAAATATAATGCAATCATTATTATCATCCTTTGAGACCTACAATTTTTACTACATTCATTTTCTCTTGCAATTTCTCCCTATTAATGTTTTTGATATAACTTAATTGGGCTCTATACAACAGCTTACTCAGATTGTCCCTCTGAAATTTACATTTTTAAAGTACACTTTCCAAATATTTTCCCTTCCTACAGGCACTTTTGAACAGTTACTGAGTCACTCACATATAGTCCATTTCTGCCATATATCTTTAAATGTTGTAGTATTCCTACTGATTTTGAAATCAAACACCACTATGATTCATCATTCCTTATAAGTGACTGATTTTCCTTGATTGGAAGCTTTGAAGACTTCTGATCTTGAAGTTCAAAATTTTTACTAGGATATATTCAGGCATGATCTTTTTAATTAATCCTAACCAGGACACAGTGGTTCCATAACTTTTTTATCTCTGAAATTGGAATGAAATAAGCAAATACTGAACATACATTTATTGATTATATGATCCAATGCCATTACTCATAGGTATTTACACAAGATAAATGAAAGTCTGTGTCCACAAAAAGATTTAAGGAAATGTTCATAGGAGGCTTATTCATAATAGACAGAAGTTGAAAATATATCATATGACCTTCGACAGGTGAATGGATAAACAGTCCATACAATGTTTATTTGTATTGCTGAGTAATAGTCCAATCTACTGATGCATGCAAGAACATGGATGAATCTCAAAAGTTTTTATACAGACATAAAAGATTGCATACATAATCTACAATTCCACTCATATGATCTTTTAGGAAAGGTAAAACTGTAGGGGCATAAAACAGATCAGTGGCTGCCAGATGTGTCTTGAGCATGGTGGTAGTTACACAATCACATATATTTGTCAAAACTCATCAAAGAGTACACTTTTAAAATGGTGAATTTTATTTTATGTAAAATTATGTACCTCACTAACCCTTATTTCAACAAAGGCTATCTTTTCCCCATTGCACATTCTTTCCTCCTTTGCTGAAGATTAATTGTATAATTATGGGTGAAAGGACTTGCTCTATAATAAAAAGTATTAGGAAGCCATACTAATTAAAATGTTACCTTTGGCATAAGCATAAATAGAGAATTTAGTGAAACAGAATCAAACTGATCATGGTACATAAAGGATGTTAACACGTGTTGGTTTAATAATGAAACCAGAAGAACATGACAGTGTATATCTTTGGAACACGTAGAAAAAGGGAGTCCAGGACTGACTGGTCTAGGGCAACATCAAGATTCTGTCTCTTATTTTTTTTTTAAAGATGTTATTTATTTATTCATGGAGGGGGTTGGGCAGAGACAGGCAGAGGGAGAAGCAGGCTCCATGCAGGGAGCCCGACGTGGGACTCGATCCTGGGTCTCCAGGATCAGGCCCTGGGCTAAAGGCAGCGCTAAACCGCTGAGCCACCCGGGCTGCCCTGTCTCTCTCTTAAATGTTCCTCTCCACGTTAACTATTTTCCTTCATGCAGACACTTTCTCCTGGCTGTGAGGAGTCCCATGGTCACCAATCCAAGAACATGATGTTCTCCTTTTACAAAAGTCTCAGGTAGGGCTCTTACTGGCCCAATTGGATCAAATGTTTTTCCCAGGAGTAAATGTGAAGGCAAGAGGATGTGGAATCTTTGGGAGATCTACTAGTTGCTATGTCATGAGGGCAAGCTAGTTATTAAAAAAAAATAAAGGGATGGAGTCCTGAGCAAAAATACTCCCTACAAATGATAACTTAGCACTTGATAAAGATGGTAGTTCAAACTTCAATCATAGTGTTGAGAACTGTTTATTCATTTGGGAAAACATTAGATCCATCTCACACCTTACCTAATCAGGCAATAACATTGAGACAGATCAATGGACAATTTAACTTAGTGTTTATTTCACCTATTTTAAATATAAGACCTACATGAGCTAATTATTTTCTAAATGCTTTTTCTTGCTTAGATGCAACGAAAGCTCAATGAATTAGACACTTGTTTCATATAATGGATTAGCAAATAGCTTTATTTCTAGTGGAATTCATCATGGAGATTTACAGGACTGAAAAACAGTCACCTCTGAACCAGTTACTCATGAGAACATATCCTCTCCTGAGGCTAAGGAATGTTAATATTTCTGAATTAACACCTTTTCAAAAAGATATACATGTAAGTTGGTTAAACCACCTTTAGCTCTAAGAAACAGAAAATCCCAGGCACCTGGGTGGCTCAGTGGTTGAGAGTCTGCCTTTGGCTCAAGTCGTGATCCCAGGGTCCTGAGATCCAGTCCCACAACAGACTCCTCATGGGGAGCCTGCTTCTCCCTCTGCCTGTGTCTCTGCCTCCCTGTCTCTCATGAATAAATTAAAATAAAATAAGAAATAGAAAATCCCAACTCAAATGGCATAATTAGAAAAAAAAAGATCTCATATATAGAAGCCCCGGTGTGAGGGGGGTTGATTCACCTGCTCAAAAGACACTGCTGACCCAACGTCTTCCCAGCTTTGTGTTCTCCCATCCCCAGATACTACCTTAGGATCAAAAATGCAATCAGATATCGTATCCAAACATAAAAACATCCAGCAAAATCAAGGGCTTCTTTTTTTTAATCAAATGTTTGTTAGCCCCTGGGAATCCTGTTTCCCTGTATTTCACTGAATATTCTTCAGAGTTTTTCACTGGCCACAGCTGGGTCCGATGCATATTTCAAATGAGTCATTAATCAGGACACATTTTTCAAAATTAGGTTAGACCATGAGGACCAAATGTATAACATGGTAACTGGAGTTAATAACACTGTATTATAAAAACAAAACAAAACAAAACAAAACACTGTATTATATAACTGAAATTTGCTAAGACTGGAATGTAAAGGTTTTCACCAAAAAAGAGGAGTGAGGTTAGTAAAAATGTGAAATGATGGTTAGTTAATTAACTTGACAGGGGCATCTTTTTTTTTTTTTTAATTTTTTATTTTTTTATTTTATTTTATTTTTTTTTGACAGGGGCATCTTTTTACACGTACACTTAAATCATCACATTATACATTTTAAATATCTTATAATTTTGTCAGTTATACCTCAATAAGCTGGAAAAAATTCAGGTTAGATCAATTATTATTCATTTCCTGAATTATATAGAAGATGGACAATGAAACAAAAACAACTGGTCTACTAGCATGGAGTGAGGGACAGCTGTTGAGTAGGTAATCAAAAGCCTGTAAAAGCTCTAACAAATCCACTGCTAGTCACAGAATAGCTAACACTTGTAGTATTCTATACAGTGGTTTAATACTTTTATATTTATTAACTTACCTGGTCCTTACTAGAACTCCGTGTAGTAGTATAATGTCAGGATCATCATTTTGCAAATAAGGAAACTGAGGAACAAATGTTAAGGGATTTATCCCAGGCCACATGGCTAATGTGCAACAGAACTGGGACTTGAGCCTAGGAAATAAAGTTCCAGAGTCCTTGCTTTTAACCATGATATCAGGGGCTCACAAACTTGGCCTACAAGCTAAATCTGGCCACGTCTGTTTTTCAATGGCCCATGAGCTAAGAATGACTTTTTACATTTTTAACAGGTTGTAAAAAAAAAAAAAAAAAAAGTGACAGAAAGCATATGTAACCTCTAAGGTTAAAGTATTTACTATTTAGCCTTTCACAGAAAATGTTTGCTAACTCTTGCATCATATCATGGTTGCCAATACCAGGAAGGCAAAGAACATATGGCATGTTATATACAAACAGTTCCCAAGTTACAACTAAGTTGGGTTTGGCACACTCAAACCTACTTAGATACCCCAATTAAACATTTCAGGATATTCAATGATGGGGCTTCTTAATGAATACATTTTATGGTGATAAGTACAATTAGCTTTCTGTTCACAGCAGTTTCTTAAATTCAGACTTGTGCTAGAAGTGAAAAATGTATACTTGGCCTCTGTATTTCCTATGTTACAACTTAAATGTATTTTCTAAATTCGGTTTCCCTCAGTAATCATTCTCTGAAATACCACAAAGTATGTTTTGTTTCACCTTTGTTTCAACAAAGTATGTTTTTGTTTCTGAAAGCTTTCAGAAAACCATGTGCTTATAAGGTTTTAGTTTATTATTTACCTGAGGCTCAATGAGAGAATTGAACAAGATACAAGCCTTCTTGTAAAGGCTTTTCTAAATTTGTTGCAATCTCAAGATTTCTTAACTCTGATTTCTCCAGTTACAGGCAATTTCATTTGTGGATTAGGTTTTGAAACATCAAGATGTTGAAAGAAATTTCTACTCTTGTGTGACTTCACCAACATACAGTGAGTGCTGACCCCTCGACAGAAGGAATTCTATATCCTACCCCCAAAGAGAACAGAGACTATAAAGAATTGACATGGAGGCCATTATATGTCAGACCAGAAGAGAATTACATCATTATACTCACATCCCATTGGCCAGTTCTCATGCACATCATCATGCATCTCATCTACCTGGATGCAAGAGCAGGTGCATCAGCAGGTGAGAACGACTTGTTCTGTGACCAGTTTGGTAAAAACATTGCCAGGTATCTCTCCTGTAGGAGTCCTATAATGTAAACTGAAGGCTGACTTCTGGTAGTTCTTCCTACATTCATTACAACCATAGGGTTACTTCCCTAGATATACTGTCAGGCCAAAAGTTCTGAGTTACAGCAACAGTTTCATCCATCTTTACAGTGCTTCTCTTCTGTGTGTGTTCTCTGATGTGTGGCAAGAATTGGTTTGTGGCTGAAGGTCTTCCCACATTCATTACATTTATAGGGTTTCTCCCCTGAATGAATCCTCATATGCTTAATGAGGGTCGAACTATCATAAATAGATTTTCCACATTCGTTACATTACATTGATAGGGCTTCTCTCCTGTGTGTGTTCTCTGATGTACGTTGAGGGATGCGTTCTGGCAAAATGTTCTCTTAAATTCTTTACGTTCATAGGGTTTCTCCCCTGTATGAATTCTCTGATGTTGAATGAGTTGGGACTTTTGGCAGAATGCCTTCCCACATTTGTTACATTCAAAGGGTTTCTCCCCAGTATGAATCCTATGATGTTTACTGAGAGAGGACTTCTCAGAAAAGGTTTTCTTACATTCTACACATTCATAAGGTTTCTCCCCTGTATGAGTTCTGATGTTTAAGGAGAATTGACTTCCCACAGAAGGTCTTCCTACATTCACTGCATTCCTATATTTTCTCCCCTATGTGAAGTCTTTGATGTTTACTGAGGGTTGACTTCATGTAATACATTTTCCCACATTCACTACACTCATAGGGCTTCTCCTCTGAGTGTATTCTCTGGTGTACAGTGAGTTTTGACTTTATACTAAAGGATTTGTCACATTCATTACATTTATAAGGTTTTTCTCCTGTGTGAGATCTCTGATGCACAGTCAGGTCTGACTTTTGGGAAAAAGATTTTCCACATTCACTACATTTGTAAGGCTTGTCCCCTGTGTGTGTTCTTTGATGCTGACAGAGAGCTGAGTTCTGGTAGAAAGTTTTCCCACATTTCCCATATTTCCCACATTCTCTCTCCTGTATGAATTCTTTGATGTACAGTGAGGGCTGGCTTATGGTAAAAGGGTTTCCCACATTCATTACATTTATAGGGTTTTTCACCTGTGTGCGTTCTGTGATGTACTGTGAGATTTGATTTTCGGAGGAAGGTTTTCCCACATATATCACACTCATGGTATTTCTCACTCATATGAATTCTAGGACGTTTCTTCCAAAGGACTGACTTATCACAGGTTACCCCACATCCATTAAATGTATAGTGATTCTTCCTTGAGTAAATTACCTGATGTAACATGAGGTTTGACTCATACCTGAAAATTTTCTCACATTCATTATAATCACATGATTTTTCTCCTGTGTGAGTTCCCTTATGTGTAATGAAGAGAGCATTACTGTGGAAGGCTTTAATGCATTCATTATATTCAAACAGTTGCTCCACAGTGTGAATCTTTTGTTGTTGAATAAAATCCTCACTATGATAGAAGATGCTCTCATTTTTCTTAATTTCATTAAACTTCTCACTAGTATGAGTTTTCTCATGATTAATAATATCAGAAAGCAATTTCTCATACCCATTGGCATCATCAGATTTCTTTCCTAAATAGTTTCTATTCTATTAGTGGTTAACTATGACGTATTTTCTAAACTGATTCCATCTAGATTATATTTACCGGAGATTTTTCTAGAAGAAATACAGTCTATGTACAAATTAAATGTTTTCCTTAATACATTCTCTCTCTGTAATTACTTTCTTGTTATTGAAAAATGCATCTTGCCATAAATGTCTGTCTTGATTTTCTTTGCTCTCTATCATGCCATCAACTTTCAATTCTTCTAGAAATAAGAAAAACATACCTTATGAATCTGAAACTACTTCTAAAAAAATTGGTCTAATACACAAATACCCTTTATATACCCAGCTCTCTGGTTTCAGAGCCAGTCGTTTGGGATAAAAGTAATACTAAATCAGTATGTTCCATTCCCTCTACTTTTCTGAGCAGCTGGGAGAAGGAGGTGACAACCAACCAACCAACCAACCAACCAAAGCTATTAAGCTACTGTGGTGGACAGGGGGGAAAGTAAAATTGGCAATGAATGCACACATATTTATTGGGCCCTTCATGCATATACATTTCAAAATGGATAGAAGGGGGAAAATAAACATAATCCACAAATGAACAGAAAATAAAGGATTCAATAAGAGTGGATGAGTAACAATGAGTGGAATTCACAGTAAGATATGCTCAATAAAAAAATTATATAGTAAATGTGCCATGGAAAACAGGTACACAAGATTGTTGTTCCAAAAAACTATTAGAGGAATGAAGTGTTCAGAGATGAATTAGTGTCTAGGTGCTGATTTTGTTAATCCTACCTTCAACAAATAGCCAGAATTCTATCACTTTGCACACTCTGTTACCTCAAACCTAGTCTTTGGGGTGTCATTCTTCCTTACTAGTCCCCTTCCTTCTACTCTGTACTTTCATGGCAATCTGCTTCCTGCCTCTCTCTCCAGTTAATACGAATTCCATAAGATAAAAGAACTTATTTCACCACTGCTCCATCTCTTTCATTTAAAACATGAGTGGCGGGATCCCTGGGTGGCGCAGCGGTTTAGCGCCTGCCTTTGGCCTAGGGCGCGATCCTGGAGACCCGAGATCGAATCCCACGTCAGGCTCCCAGTGCATGGAGCCTGTTTCTTCCTCTGCCTATGTCTCTGCTTCTCTCTCTCTCTGTGACTATCATAAAAATTTAAAAAAAAACAAAAAACAAAAAAAAGTTAAAAAAATAAAATAAAACAAAACAAAACATGAGTGGCATGGGGAGCAAGTGTTCAATTAATACTGGTTAAACTAATTTACTAATTTCTGAAAAGAAAAGAAGTCCTTGAAAATTAGGAATAATGGAATGGAATATGGAAAATTGAATATGGAATGGAATATGGAATATGGAAAATTAGGAATAATGGAAAGGAATATGAAGCTAAGAATGCTAGAAGAAGGAGACTGACCAACATAAAATATTTATTATGACACAGGAATGAATTTCAAGGTACAAATAAAAGGGAGTAAACTCTTAAAAAGCCAAGCAAGAAAAGAGAACATACATGTGTGACAGTGTATCTGTGGTGAATTTAGGTATACAGCCTCATTATCCTTAGTCACTTCCAAACAAAGACTCTTAAAAAGGATTCTTAAAAACACTCCAAAGATGCATATTCCTGAAACCACCTGGGATCTAATTTCCTCTGGATTACTCACCTGGGTAACACTGGCTTGCAAATTCTTTCTCTAACACCCATGGTGCTTCTTGCTCTAACTTGAAGATCTCCTCTGGTTTGGTAATGCAATGTCCTGCTAATGAAAAATTAATTATAAAGGACATTTGAAAAGCTGCCTGGCTTTAGGAACTCAGAAGAAAAACCAAGGTCCAGCTTCAGGAGCTGCAAATGAAGTGAAGGGACCCACTGGAATCTTTCTTTTCTTTTCTTTTCTTTTTTTTTTTTTTTAAGATTTATTTATTTATTCGTTCAGAGATGGGGGGCGGGGGTAGACAGGCAGACACACAGGCAGAGGGAGAAGTGGGCTCCATGCAGGAAGCCCAAGGTGGGACTCGATCCGGGGTCTCCAGGATCATGCCCTGGGCTGCAGGCGGCGCTAAACCGCTGCGCCACCGGGGCTGCCCCCACTGGAATCTTTCAATGGGTATGTGAAAAAACAAACAATATTCCTGGTGTCCACACCTAAGTATCATTAAACTCTACAAAAGGTCCACATGCTTTGGTAACAGCAAAAGGACAAGCCTGATGTTACTCAGAAAAGCTTTGTTTACCCAGTGAGATGAAGATACTATAGTTCTCCAACATCACATCCCTGTACAAGGTCCTTAGATCAGGGTCCAAATGACTCCACTCCTCCTTGGTAAAGTTTACAATCACATCCTCAAATGAAATTGATCCCTGTAAGACATGTATCTGATCAATCAAAAGTAGTCAAAACTACATGACAGAAGAAATATATTTAGGAACCAATTCTTTACCATGTTTACTACTGAGTTTATTAGAAAAAGTTTTTACAGGAGACTTACCACAGTCCCTCTTTTGTTTTATATGTGGTGGGAGAATGAGAAATGTAATAATAATAATAATAATAATAATAACAGTAAACACATACAAACACACACAAGCATAAAAAATGCTATAGGGATCCCTGGGTGGTGCAGCGGTTTGGCGCCTGCCTTTGGCCCGGGGCGCGATCCTGGAGACCCGAGATTGAATCCCAAGTCGGGCTCCCGGTACATGGAGCCTGCTTCTCCCTCTGTGTCTCTGCCTCTCTCTCTCTCTCTCTCTCTCTCTCTCTCTGTGACTATCGTAGATAAATAAAAAAACTAAAAAAAAAAAAATGCTATTAACATGAAAGTGTCCTGGTTTCTGTGGACATTAAAATACATAAAACATTGTTTCTACTTTCAGGAAGCTTACAATCTAGTAGGTATGCAAACTGGATTAAATGATAGCATAAGATCAAGAGAGAACTGAATTTGGGACTTTAATGGTACAAAATGCCCTAATCTCTGGTAATTTTGGCATTTTTCATTTAGATAAGAGTTCTCCAAAGTATTTGATGACTCACCCTTCAAGGGAGGAAAACTTTTAAGCATCAAATTGGCACAAATTTGTGGCAATGTATTGATATGTCTGAATGTTTCTCTCTACAGGTAGTCCATATTTTGCATAGTCCTGACATACATGAATTTCAATTACCACAATTTATTTACTTAAGTAACAACAGTCCCCCAACAATACAATCAGATTTCAGTTACTATGGTATCTGTGAGTAATCACATAAAGTACAAACTTTGCTGCATGCTCTTCAATCCACAAATCACTACATAAATAACAAACATGAACAACGATCAATTGTGTCATTTTTTTCAAAGTCTGCTAGTGACTGATCACTGCTTATCTGTTACTCAGTCCGCACACAAACAACAAAACATATGTCCCCTTCTTGTCTCCTAGCAATATGGCATTTTGCAAAAATGGTTAAATGGTTTGCAAAAGAGAACTGGCCAACAAAAATGAAAAAGCAGCAAAGAAATGAGAAGTGATTATGGTAGAAGCGAAACTCAAACTAAATATAAATGGAGTTTTAGAAGAAACACCTGACTGTGGGGATGTTGATACTGCTTCCATTTGAGACACTCTAGATCTACAACCAAAAAATCTTAATGAAGAGGTACTCAGTACTAAATATTAGTTACAGTATTTTTTAATTTTTATATATATATGTATAATATATACATAAAATATGTATACATATGTATCATCAATAGATTTTTAATGTTTTAACAAATATTTTTAAAGATTGCAGAACTACCCCAATGATTAAGATTGCTTTGTATGTTTTCAGTGTACATGCCAATTTTTATAGCCCCACACTATAGTGCAAAGTAAGAACTACCTACGGGTCCCATGTATGTGTCTGCATACATTCAGTATATAGTACATATAGCCACCAAATTCATCTAAGTTCAAAGTGGGCAGTGCGCTGATTGATTGGCTAAGGAATTAACTAAAGTATTGTCAGACACTCTGGGCATTTGCCACTCTGTATAAACACAGCTGATGGTGAAGGATAAACCAAATTTTAAAAAATATTTTAGGTAAATGCTTCAGGGTCTCTGGCAATGGCCAATCAGCCAGGAAGAAAATGGATACTGACTTTGTTTTAAGACAGGTTTCTGATGAGACAGATCATGATGGTCTAACTGTATAGTATAGGAAATCTCCACTTCACAAATCAATAATCCCTTAAAGTTGCCTATATACTCTCTGCTGATAACTTGAAAGGAAATTCACCAGGTTTTATCTTTCTAACAATTTCCTTTACAAATATTGAAGTCAGTTCTTTCACCGAGGAGAGAAAACATAAAGGAACAGCATTCTACATTTCTGAATAAACTCACAATAGCTACATACATGAATCAAACCAAATCTTCACATATAAATATAAAGAGACAATGAAGGTTCACTAGAAATTTAGAACCAGTAAAACAAAAGACGTGCACCAGATAAAGTGAGAAAGTATGAAGAAAACAAACTATATAATTATTATGATTCCATGAGTTTTAAAGACACTGGAGATGAAAGTACTCAAAAGAACATTACTTCACCTCACACCTATGAGCAAACAAAAGCATTGGTGAGGCTGTGGAAAAACTGGAACGCTAGTGCACATTGGTGGGAACAGAAAATGGAACAGCCATACAGAAAACAGTATGGTGTGTCCTCAAAAAATTAAAAATAGAATTGTTATTAGTTTGCTAAGGCTCCCATAATAATAATGGGACTTTATTAAACTGCCTATTAAACTACTCTAATAAACTACCACATGCTGGATGGCTTAAACAAAAGAAATTTATTTTCTCACAGTTCTGGAGGCTGGAAATTACAGAGAATAACCAGATAGCTTAGTCATGTCTACACACTGCACCTGTTAATAAAGGATTTTTAAATGTTTATCATATTAAAAAACAATTCCAATCATTTCTATAGAACATGAGATACAGAAGAAAGGGAAAGTAAAACATGAAAAGGTCTGTCCAGAAAATAAAAATTCCTGATGCTTACAGAAAAAGTACAAATATAAACTATGTTAACTGTTTCCAGGAGAACCAATGGAAAAAAGTAGACTACTGAATTTTCAAACCACTGGAAGGGAGAAATAAATAATTGAAAGAGAAATATTAAAGAAAGGAAAGAAGATGGGATAAATAAAAATACAAATAAAGATAGAGGAACTAAAACTAAACATCATCAGTGACCACAATAAATGTGAATGAGTTAAATTCCCAATATAAAATGAAATCTCATGTCACCCATAAAAATAATCCAGACAAGTGCTGTTTACTAGTCACATGATCACAAGTATGTATATACTTATTTTTATGTGTATATATGTATTTACTTATTCACATACCACATAAATATCTATATACATATGTATATATGTATACATACACACACAACATAACAGATAACTGTTGTATCTTCTTAAAGGGCTTGTGACAGTTAGTTTTGTATGTCAACTTGGTAGACTACAGTATCCAGTTATTTCATAAAACACTTGTCTAAGTGTTGCTATGAAGTATTTTCTAGATGTGGTTAGTATCTACAATCAATTATTTTAAATAGATTACCCTCAATAATGTGGGTGGACCTCATCCAAACAGTTGAAGGCCTTTATGAGCAAAAACTAAGGTTTCCCTCAAAAGAAGAAATTCTGCCTCAAGACTGAAGCATTAACTCCTGAGTTTCCAGTCTGCTGGTTTGTCCTTCAAATTTTAGATCTGCTAGCACCTACAACCACATGAGCCAATTCCATAAAACAAATGTATACTATGTGTATTCATGTATCTATATTATATGCTACCTGTACACACACACATACACACACACATCCTATTGGTTCTGTTTCTCTGGGGAACATGGATACAGGGCTTACAAAATATTTATTTTTCTTCATCTTAGTTTTTATTCCCTCCATTCTTTCTCCTGCCTCTCTCCCCAAAACCACCAGAAGCTGAAAGAGATAGGGGATGGAGTCTCCTCTGGAAGCTTAAGCAGGAGCACATCCCTGACAACACCCTGATTTCACACTTCTAGCCTCCATGACATGAATAAATAAATTTCTGCTGTTTTAAGCTACCAAATTTGTGGTAACCTGTTATAGCATCCACAGGAAACAAATACACCAACTCTTTGCAAAAACCATATAGAAAATCAACAGTTTGCTTTGCTCAGTAGGAATACATCTGACCAGCAATAGCTCTCACTTAAAACAAGCATAACATTCAGCTTTTGAATTTCAAATTGGGTGGTTGTCCATCCTTTTTTAACTATAAAAAAAATCCACAGATGATTAAATCAGTCAAGAAAAATAAGGTAAGAACTATAATGGACCAAAGATAATCACATTAAGCTTTGCTAAAAGGCAACCAGAAAAGGACAATAGTGTGAAGCAGACAAAAGAAATCATCAACTTGAGGGGCACCTCGATGGCTCAGTTGAATAAGTGTCCAACTCTTGGTTTTGGCTCAGGTCATGATCTCAGGGTTGAGAGACAGAGCTCCACGTGAGGCTCCATGCTCAGCAGGAGTCTGCTTGAGAATCTCTCTGTCTGCCTCCCCACCTCAAATAAATAAATACATCTTTTAAAAAAATCATCCACTTGAATCATCTAAGTTATGCTTTGGCCTTCTCTCTGCACCTACTAAAAAGAACAATCAGAGTTGAAGATGATGGGCAGCATTCATTTCAGACTTGTTAACTGCAGTTGTCAACTACCTTACTTTCAGGAAGGCAAAGAAGTTTTTCAGACTTTAGGCCAGGAAAACTTTGTGTTCCATGAAGAATTACTTTTGTTTATTTTTGTAGTCAAATCAAAGCATCTTCCTTTTGGACAGAGTATCAAAGATAAATTTGCACAAAATTATTGTTATAAAAATTACTAAAAAAAATTACTGTTACGTAATATGGAAAAGAAATTGCCACACAATTAACATGTTGACCTTTCCTTGCTTTAGATCTGTTAACTCTATGATAGCTTTTATCATTTTTATCCTTCATTGTTTTACACAATGGAAAACAATGTGAGAAATGAAAAGCAGCTCACCTGGGATTTGTTCTTTTTCTGTTCCTTTTGGTAAAGTACAGAGAAGGTTGAATGTACAGCTATGGGAAAAGAAAACAGTAAGTCATATGATATTTGGCTACTACAGACTTTTGAGATTCAGCTCCTAAAACCCCATGCCCACCAGCTGGTTAAATGTTACCCTGTAAGAATAAGTACTTTGGCTCCTGAGAGAGTGAGAAAGAACCACGTGCAGAGAGAATTCACATGTGTGACTCTGACAAGAACCATAGAGCCTGGCTCAGCAATTTTTCACTGTTTACTTCCTAATCATTACTAATTTCATGTTTCTTTTAGAACCAATGCAAAACTAATTTAACAAATATATCAAAAAACAAATTGTTATTTTTCATTATCAATGTTGTAGGAAAAAATACTCAAGATAATTGTTTACTTACATTCCCGCTAAGTTATTTATCCTTAGAGTTCTAGAAATCACTCTGTAGAAATGAAGTTGTTTTGTGGACAGGCCTACTTTAAAATCCGTGTCTAAGTTGCAACAGAATCTGGTGATAAGAGTCAAGGTTTCTCAGCCCTGAAATTACGCAGACACAGATGACCCTATTCTATGCCTCTATAATGTCAGGGTAGATAGAGCTGTAGTATACCTCTAAAGGGACATAGAAGAGCAGGTCAAAATCTAGGAAAAGTGAGTGAAGGTTGAAGGCAAGGGATATTTACTAAGGCTGGAGGTAGAATTCCTCAGTTGTGCCTAGTGCTCTCTCCCTACAGACCATGCAGACATGAACCCTCTAATGAATTAATATTTTCTGTTATGCAACCTGCCCCTCACCCACTACTCTCAGTGTCCCACTCACCTATTTTTTCTGAAGCTTGGTCCAGACTTTTCACCATCATCGTGAGACCCTCTGAGTATGGGGAAAGTGAGGCCATGCTCATTCTGAGCAGAATAAAGAGCTGCTACTTCAGATTATGAAAACCAAGGCCTTGCTCCTTACTACCAGTTTCCTGCCTCTGCTCTAAAGCTGTGGTGAGAAATCTGAGGTCAGAGGAGCAATCTTCACGGTGGGATTCCTATTCCTGGGGCTTCCTTCATTCTTACTTCACAAAAGCTGCTTTCTTCCAAGGGGGCTGGAACCTGGCCTTAAAAGACAAAACAATTTATTTAGAAGTTTGACTCATGGATCCAAATCTCAAAGGCCTTACCTGCCTAAACTCTAAGGCCACTGAGGATGCTGAAAGTTGGACAGTGCAATAGTCCCAGCAACAGTTAGGCAATTCTGACCTTGAGTTCTGAGATGCCAAGAAATCCCAAAATACATGACCACAGGGTGCGATTCTGCTCCACACTTCGAGGTTGCTTCCTTGGAACCTAAAGAAATACAACGTTGGTTTTAGACAAGGTTGTCTACCAGAACTGTGAGCCCTTGAGTATTTCACTTGAGCCAGCTGAGCCTCAGTTTCCTTTTTTGCCAAAACAGAAAACATTTACATAAAGACCGTTATTGGGTTTAAATAAAATTTAGCCAGTGACAAGGAAAAATACCTTCCAAATAGCTACCTTGTTACCTTAACAGCTAATATCAACTAAGCTCTGTTCCGAACGTCGAGATTTGATACGTATTTTTAAAAGGTGTGTAAAAAACGTAATCTTCCAAACAATCCCACGTGGCATATGATATTCTTATTTTACAGAGGAGGAAACCTCGTCTCACGTGGCTCGGCATCCTGCCGGCAGTTGCCAACTCACAGCCGGCTCCACCTGGATCCGGGGTTCTCGTCCCCTCCCGCAGCCACGAGGACGCTGCGGCCCCACGCGGACGGCGCGGCTCCTGCCGGGGGCCCAGCGCCGGGCCCAGCCGACCGTCCCCGAGGCCGCCCCCACCGCCGCCCCGCGGGCCCTCGCCCACCCGGCCGGGTTCACCCGCCGCTCCCACTCGCGCGGCGCCAGCCTCCCGAGCGCCCCGGCATTTCCTCGGCGGGGAGCGCGAACCCGAGGCAGACGCGCGGAGAACGAAGTACGCATGTGCGCCGCGAGCCTCGGAGCACCTCAAGACCCTGGGCGAACCCCGCGCCGGGCGGGCGACCGAGCCTAGGACTACGTTTCCCATAAGCCCTGGCGCCACGCCGGGTTTGAGGAGTTTCCCCTGAAGGGCAGAGGTCGCTCTCAGGGTTTCTCCCAGGGCCTTGTGGGGCCTGGTCGTTTCCGGACCGCGGGGCGCTGCCAAATGATGCAGTGTGACGCGAGGCTGTCGAAGGCATCCGTGTAAGAGAGTAAGCTGTAAAAAAATGTCAGGGACCGTTAGGGGGGGGACCGTGAACTACATGGCTACAACATGAAATGGTTCATTTTGTCAGTTGGTCAGAGTAGAATAGTATCTCCTTGCCTCCAAATTCACGTCCATCAGGAGCCCTAGAATGTGACTTTACTTTTGAATAGGGTCTTCGCAAGTGTCATTAGTTAAAATGGGGTCATACTGGATTAGGGTGAGCCCTAATGACTGGCACCGTTAAAACAAAACAGGCAAGGGAGCATGTCATGTGAATATGGAGACAGATTGGAGGGGATATAGCTACCAGCCAATGGGTGTCAAAGATTGCCGGAAACCATCAAGAGTTAGGAGAGAAGCATGGAACAGATTCCTTCTTAGAATCTCTAGTAGGGGGGGTCCCTGGGTGGCTCCGCGGTTTGGCGCCTGCCTTTGGCCCAGGGCTTGATCCTGGGGCCCCGGGATCGAGTCCCCGTCGGGCTCCCGGCATGGAGCCTGCTGCTCCCTCCGCCGGTGTCTCTGCCTCTCTCGCTCTCCCTCTCTATGTCTATCATAAATAAATAAAAATAAATAAATCTAAAAAAGAAAAAAAGAATCTCTAATAGGAAACAACCCCGTTGACACCTTGATTTTGAAGCAGGCATCCATCTTTCAGACGAAATAAGGAATACTAGGGGTCATATTGTCCCCAGGCACAGCTGGACCATCCAGGGAACACAAAGATAGGAATGTTTGTTTCAGGAAGATGAAAGAAAGCAACTGCACTCGCTTAGGCACATACAAGCAGATAGAAGCAGCTGATCAGCACCCTCCTGTTGTGCCCAAGATTGTGAATCTGAGAAACCACCAAGGAGCCGACACCGATGCAAACACACGAGGGTTTATTAACAAGCTCGAGCTTGGGTCCAAGTGCACCCGACACAGCCGAGCAGGGACTTGGACCCCGAGACTAAGAGGCGTAGCAGCTTTAATTTTTTTTTTTCATTTTTTTTTATTTATTTATGATAGTCACACACAGAGAGAGAGAGAGAGAGAGGCAGAGACACAGGCAGAGGGAGAAGCAGGCTCCATGCACCAGGAGCCCGACGTGGGATTCGATCCTGGGTCTCCAGGATCGCGCCCTGGGCCCAAGGCAGGCGCCAAACCGCTGCACCACCCAGGGATCCCGCGTAGCAGCTTTATAGGGGCCAGTGGCCAATGGGATACGCAGCCAGTTGCACAGTCGTGTCGGTCCACACGCAGGTGGCCGATTGAATTACATCTTACCCTATAGTATCCACTTGAGCTGGCCTATTACTTTGGTCAGAATCGGGCGCAGTTTTGGCGGGCACAAGGCAGGGTTACATTGTTATGAGCCGATTTCCGATTAGGGTGTGCCCAGCGGCTTGACTAGGGTGGGGCAGCGCCTTAAGCAATAAACAGGTCTTGTGGGGGTCATACAGGAGGTGGCGGGTGTAGCACAAAATGGAGTTAGTCCTGCTCTGCTTGTCCAGGGGTAGGGGATTTTTGTTAGATTTTCTGGGTCCCACACTCCTAAACACATAATCACCAGATGTACCTAATGAAATCTCTAACATATATAAAAATATTTCTCAGATTCCAAGTCTCCTGAGATAGAACACACCTCTGTGGGACCAGATGAAGTAGCACCAGAAGTAACTATCTGTTAACATTACTTCCTAGGCCTCCAATCAATAGCATCTACCTTCTCAGGAGACCCCTGCCTCAAATTTTGCCCTTAGAAGTCCTCACCTACTGTAAGCCATCAGGAAGTTTGAGACTTTGAGTGTTAGCTCCTCATTCTCTTGCAAGTCATCACACCAATAAATAGCCTATCTTTCTTCACTGCAGAAGCTCATTGTCAGTCTTTACTGGCTTGCTGTGTATGGGACAGACAAACACTGGTTTGGTTTGGGTATAATTTCAGACCTCTAGCCTCCAGAACTGTGAGAGAGTGTTGTGCCCAAGATTGCGAAGCCGAGAAACCACCAAGGAGCCAACTTTGATGCAAGCACACGAGGGTTTATTAGCAAGCTGGAGCTTGGGTCCAAGTATACCGGACACAGCAGAGCAGGGACTTGGACCCCGAAGTGGGTTACAGCTGGGTTTTTTATAGGCTGGTCTAGGAGATTTTCAGAAGGGGTGGAGGAATTTCTCAAGTTCTGTTCTCATTCTAATATGGGGCTTTCAAGGGCATTGAGCGGGATCCCTGGGTGGCGCGGCAGTTTAGCGCCTGCCTTTGGCCCAGGGTGCGATCCTGGAGACCCGGGATTGAATCCCATGTCGGGCTCCCGGTGCATGGAGCCTGCTTCTCCCTCTGCCTATGTCTCTGCCTCTCTCTCTCTCTCTCTCTCTCTCTCTCTCTGTGTGTGTGACTATCATAAATAAAAATTAAAAAAAAAAAACTTCAAGGGCATTGAGCTCTGTTCTCATTCTAATATGGGACTTTCTACCATGGGCGTGGGCTCTGTTGTCGTTCTGATATGGGATTCTCTACCAAGGGCAATTCTGAGCTCTATTGTCTTTCTGATATGGGATTCCCTGCCGAGGACATTGAGAACATTCTGCAGTTTTTCCCGTAAAGTTCAGTTCTTATTCACAGGGGCCTAAGATGGCTGTACTTGTGCTAATGCTAAACTTAAGGTGGGATGGCCTTAATTTTTCTTGGCCTCCACAAGAGTACATGCCTGTTGTTTTAAGCCACCCAGGTTGTGGTGCTTTGTTAAGACAGCCCTAGGAAATTAGTACACCATTCAACTGTGGTATTGGTACTCTAGGCATATTTGTCAGGCTTCTGGGCCTCATAGGCTGAATCACTCAACTTTGATTTTGGTCTCAATACTGGGATGTAGATGCACATCCCATGTGATGGTATATCCAGATGTCAATGTTCTTATCTGGGTGGCTCAGGTCTGATCAGCCTAAACTAACATCTGTTGGTTTCAGTGATATTCATTGTCAAAGGATCCTTTTCCATTGGAGTCCACATGGGTGACAATAGGAGTAAAGGATCCTACACAATGTGTTATAACAGTGTGTGCCTGCTGCTAGGCACTGAAGCACACTGCCATCCTGTTGTCTATTGCTTATGAATCAGTGAAAATGTAGCAACATGTATTTTAGGGGAGTTTTTTCCTGGACAAGCACCACAGCCTGTAACTTGACCTATTGGTGGAATTTTCTTTTGCATATAAAGTTTATTTATTTTTATTATTTTTTTTTTTAAATTTTTATTTATTTATGATAGTCACAGAGAGAGAGAGAGAGAGAGAGGCGCAGAGACACAGGCAGAGGGAGAAGCAGGCTCCATGCACCAGGAGCCCGACGTGGGATTCGATCCTGGGTCTCCAGGATCACGCCCTGGGCCAAAGGCAGGCGCCAAACCGCTGCGCCACCCAGGGATCCCGCATATAAAGTTTATAACAGTTTTCTCTGTGGTAACACAGCCATGTTGGTTCCGTGCACTATCAGCCTTTAACTTAGCTAATCTGTTTATCATTGAAGTCCAGGCCTCCTTCAGCGTTCCAATGCCCCCAAGAAGCATAGGTTCTGACACAGACTCCAACCTTGGAGAAAGCCACATCTACAGAGGTAAATGTCCACCTTCATGTAGGTGGAAAGTTTGATTGATGCCTGACTGGTGCTTTAGTGTGCAAAGTGGTTGGTCATTGACATTTGTAGCTCAAGACGCTTATTAGGACTGATTGACCCAAGTAGGAGAGCATACTATAGAACTTGCTAAATAGTTAAGTACTCTTATCTCTACCAGATCTTTATCAGGATGTTAATCTATCCCTCTGTCTTGTACTGCTTTACTGATATTACATGGCCAGGCTGGAAGAGCCTGGCTGTACACTTGTCCCAGTACCTCTGTTGGAGATTCCTTATAATTAAGAGAAATATCACATGTCTTTTAAAATATCAATTTCTACAATACATTTAGCAGTATCCAGTTACAGCCACTTGGTGTGTAGAACGTCCATTTCATAAGATGAAATAAGATGATTTGGTTTCAAAGGCTGGAAGAGCCAAACATGAAAATGTCAACAGCAGTGATGCATCACTGACAACCCATCAAGGTTCAATGTAATCAATCTATGAGGATCTTGTGGGGCAGATGTGATTTTCTCAGAGGTTAGAGTCTGTCAGAACCTTATGCTTCTTGAGGGCATTAGAACACTGAAGTCCCCTACTCTCCACCAAATGTAGCCTTACCTCTAGCCGCATGTCCCCTGTCATTGTATTTTATGAACAATTTGTTTTCAAGTTTTACAGGTCTGTGGACAAAGAATGATTATGCCCCAGAAGAGCCTATACCCAAAGTCTCACCCATTTCTGACTTAGATGATTTAGAAGTTGGGATTGGGGTATTTGGGGGTTGATATATTTGGGTAAGATTTTGGACTTAGAAGAATTAAGGCTGTAATAAATTAAGATTTGGGGGGTATGTTAGGACTTGGTGAATGTATTTTGCATGTAGGAAGGACATGAATTTGGGGGGAGCTAGAGAGCAGACTGTTATGGTTGAACTGTGTCCCTCAAAAAGATATTTTTAAGAGCTAACACATGGTACCTGTGAATGTGACCTGATTTGGAAATAGGGCCTTTGCAGACATAATCAAGTTAAGATGTGGGCCCTAATCCAATGACTGGTATCTTTGCAAGAAGGAAATTTAGACTAAGAGAGAACACCAGGTGATCATGGAGATAGAGACCAGAGTGATGCACCTACAAGCCAAGGAGAACTAATGATTCTCAGCATCTAACCAGAAGCTAGGAAGGCAAGGGAAGAGTCTTCCCTAGAGGCTTCAGAGAGTTCAACACCTTGATTTTGGACTTCTAGCCTCCAAAAGACAGAATAAATTTCTGTTGTATAAGCCACCTAGTTTGTGGTACTTCTTTAAGGAAGCCCAAGGAAACTAATACAAATGGCAAAGGAACTCCAGGCATACAGCCTGGGCATCAGACCTGGCAGGTCCTGGCAGATAGACCATCCATATCCTATACCTTCCTTTTGAGGATATCTATGGGCATTGACTATTCAGGTATGGCACAGCAATTCTCATTCATAAAGCAGATGCAGGCCATACTATTCAAGAGTTCCTAAGTGGACTATATTACACCCTTCAGTACCCAAATACATCCAGTCAATGAATAGTGCTGTCTCTATTGCCAAGAATACTCAGCAGTAGGCAAATCTCTGCAGCATTCACTAGACATATATTCCATATCACCCCCCAGGAAGCAGTTACCATTAAAAGATAAAATGTACTATTAAAGGAGACAAAGCAAAGTAGACAGCTAATACTCCTAGTGGAGCACACACTGAAACAAAGTATCAGCTCTCACTGTGACAATTTTCCAAATGGGTGCCTCCCTACCGGATAAAATTATGAGGATTAATTATGTTGGGATATGGGGGAAGAAGAGGCATCTAGCTGTATGAAACCCAAACCACATAAATAACCCTTCTTACTCATATTTTCCTCTTACCTACCTCTGAGAAACAGAAACTTATGGGTAGTAAAGAAGAGCTGATGGTAGGAGATTCCAACTTGGTGTTTCACTTACCATGTGGTTATACTTACTGCATCTCAAAAGTTCTGAATATTGATGACAGTATTCACAGACATGAGATAGCAATACATAAGGTGGGTCCTACTGTGACCCACATAACATAAAAAGGATATGTTCTAGGATGGTACAAAATGTACAAGGAAGAAACTACTGAATGGTTACATGGTATATCTGATTGAACAGTGTGGGTTGAAAATCATTAAGGATGGGGCAAAAAGGGGAGACTTCAGGGATTGGTTACACTGATCATATGGTCGTGCAGGTAGAACATATTCAGCTGTTGGGGAAGAAACATCTTAGAACTTGGGAGGCTAGGATTGGTAGGAGGACAATTAAATTCTCTTGGTTCTCATCTGCTGAACACCGGACTGGACTGTCATCTCAGACTATCACCACTGCCCTCAACTTAACTACTGGATTCTATTCTACTGGTGTCCTTCCACTGAGGCCTGCAAATTTTAGAAGTGGATAGCCACCCCACCTCAAGATGACAGAACAAGCTTAATTTTCTGGACAAGCATGAGTCCCCTCAGACTTATATTATTGCTGATATTCTATAGTTCCCATATTGCTTAAGGAAAAAAAAGAACTCCCTGTATACTTTTCCTGGGGCTCTGAAATTTATTGCTGGATTGGTCATCTTGAGTCTGACTGTGCTGATAAAACCTTAATAACTGTTCCTTTGTATACTTCCCTCCTACAAATCCTTTCTGGTATCTAAGATTCCTCACATTATAATCCCAACTTTGAGACATGTAAAATTTGGATTCAGACCAGTGACCCTGAAGAGGTCACTACAACTAAGAATAAACTTTATAGTGTGAGTGGTGAAAAACAATCACATTATCCAGGATTTCCGGCTGACCAGACAAGAAAAAGTATGTGTGACTGCTTTAGCTGGATTCCCAAAACATGGAAAGTAAACAAATCAATCTCCCACCTGAAAGAGAAGCACCTCTTTACAGTTAATCTCAATGGTATCTCCAACTTTATTTACCTGGCTTGGATCTGGATGGGCAATATGGCTACAGTCTTCCCTCCAAGTGGGACTGAGCCTCCTGCCAATGCTCAGGTGTGATCACACTCATCTAAAGTTGTCTAAGACAAGTAAAAAGGATGGGTACAATTAATTAGAGTATATGATGGGATATCCTATGCTTCAAAAAAATCTCATCTGTTTGTCATGAAAGGTTGAGGTAAAGTTGTAAAGCTCAAGCCAGGACTCTGTAACATCCACTGAGTTGAGTTAGGAGCCTGCAGGAACAGACTATCAGCCTGTATTCATCTCTTTACAGGTGGATGCTGGCAAATTTTATGCAAATGGTGAAAAGATCTATAGATTTCTCAATAAACAAATATTTGCTCTACACTAGAACAAAGAAAAATTCCTCAGGTTAATCTACTAAGAATTCCTTAAATTCTAGGACATTTTCAGCATTTGAACGATTGAAGTAGGAAGTGAATGAATGAACTATAAGCCTTATCTTCTCTATTGTGCTTAAAACCTGCCTGGACCAATATGCTAGTATATATTGGGTTGGGAATTTGTAGCAAGATGCTGTTTAAAACTTATCATAAAAAAAAAACTTATCATGAAGTTTTCCTATTTTATACTTAGCTTTCTGTCTCTTGAACTTCCTTTTTTTCTTTCAAGTTGGCTTCAAATTTGCTCCTATGCTATATTACCCATAAGTATTCTGGACAGGAACTGTTTGAAATAGCAATTAGTTAAAAGAAATGACAGCAAATGAAAATGCTCAAACTAAGCAAAGATTTTTAAATGCCGTTGCAATCTTGCAAGATTCACTTTAAAATATATTTTAAATGATCACTATCATTTTGGTGGTAACGATCACCCACATACAATTACTATAAGGAATTGATTTTTTTTCCATTGTACCAAAAAGAAAAATGGTAAAAAATAATCAAGGTATTTTACTTGTCAAGGCTCATATTCTAAAGGACCAATTGCTAATCCAAGAGCATTGGCTTCCTCACCTGTAAATTTTATGAAATCTTGTTCATTTCCACCCAAAGCTGTAATGTTCAGACCTCTACAGTCTTCCCTATCATGACTGTAAGTTCTACTTTTAATTAACTGTTATCCAATACTAGTTCATATAGCTTCTTATGGTAGGAAGAAAGAAAGAAAGAAAGAAAGAAAGAAAGAAAGAAAGAAAGAAAGAAAGAAAGAAAGAAAGAAAGAAAGAAAGAAAGAAAGAAAGAAAGAAAGAGAAGGAAGGAAGGAAGGAAGGAAGGAAGGAAGGAAGGAAGGAAGGAAGGAAGGAAGGAAGGAAGGAAGGGGGAGAGAGAGAGAGAGAGAAAGAAAGAAAGAAAGAAAGAAAGAAAGAAAGAAAGAAAGAAAGAAAGAAAGAAAGAAAGAAAGAAAGAAAGAAAGAAAGAAAGAAAAAAAGAAAGAAAGAAAGAAAGAAAGAAAGAAAGAAAGAAAGAAAGAAAGAAAGAAAGAAAGAAAGAAAGAAAAGAAAGAAAATGTTTTATTTCTGGGGGGAAAAACAGCTCTCCCTTCAGAGAGCTCTTGAAGATGTACAGTATAAATATATTGTAACTCTAACAAAAAGAGTCAAGTTCTCATCTTGGGCCTGAAAAGTAGCCTATGTGTGTCTCTTAAATTTTGTTGTTTCTTTCCACAGTATGTCAGTAGTCTTTTATTTTGTTAAATGTGAATGCACTGGTAAAAGATTTTTATAAATGTCTAGAAGGTTGAGCACAATTATCAGAAAAATAATATAGATGCCAAGGAAGCAACCAACTGTCCACATGAGATCTAATTTCCAGTAGCCTCCATCTCTTGGGTACACAATAATTCACCTGGAAGGTTCTGGCTTGAGAATGCCACCTTTATTATTCATGGTTCTTCTCTTTACTCCAAGTGGGAAATCACATCTGGTTTGGTTGTAAGACACCCTGTCAACGGGAAATGACACAAGGCTCATATCCAGACACTTGTGCTTCATGACACTTAAGGACTGTCATGCATGATGACAGTGCTTATTTCAACCTCAGCAGAGTAGCATCTCTCACTGGAGGTAAAGACACTGACATCCTTTCTGGAGCCCCAAAGCAATTAAGAATACTTTTTAACCAAACCCTTAACAATAAAAAGAATTCATGTTAGATATATTCAAATACATATAAATATATATTTATAAATTTAGACATAAATATATATTTATAAATATATATATAAATAAATATTATGTGTATATATATATAAACAATTCAAGCCTTCAGAGGTTTGGCATGTTTCATTAACTGAGAGTGAAAATTCATGCTCCAGGAGGTTACATGGGAAACTCTGCTTACCCACTGAAACCAGGTTGCTGTAGTTCTCCAGCATCACATCCCTATTTGGGATCTTCTGAGCCACGTCCAGCCACTGCCACTCTGCCTGGGTGAAGTTACTGACATATCCTTGAATGATACTAGTCCCTGTAACAACAGTACGTCTGTCTAATCTGAATGAACAACTGGAGAATGGGAACACCTGGTGGCTCATTGGTTGAGCATCTGTCTTTGGCTCAGGGGGTAGTCCTGGGATCTGGGGATTGAGTCCCACATCAGGCTCCCTGCATGAAGCTTGCTTCTCCCTCTGCCTATCTATGTCTCTGGCCTCTCTTTCTGTGTCTCTCATGAATAAATTTAAAAAATCTTTTTTAAAAAAACTGGAGGATGTGCAAAATGTCTGAGAAACAGGTCTTACTGCCTGTATTGCTAGGGCTTAGAAAAAATTTTCTATTTGATCCATACAATATACTCTGTTTTCATTTTTATGGGAGAAATAGATACTATACTAGAAATATTTTATCACTGTGCTAATTATTGAAACTAAAAGTTCCTATTGAGCTTTCTACTATGTATGTAGAAACACTCTTGTTGCTGTGAAAAATCAAGATGTGTTAACATTGTTCCTGCTTTTAAGCTTATATTCTGGTAGTAAAGGAAATATACAAACACCTTTACAATAAAGTATCATAGGAACTAGGTTAGAAATGTTCATAGGGTATATACATAAATAAGTACAGACATAAAGAGAGAAAAGTTAGTTCCATTCCATGTTATGAGGTGGGTGCTATAATGCTGAAAATCTTTGAACAGTTGCATCATGGGAGAATATGCATTAGCCTCCATGTGGTAAAATGCATGGAAGTATTTTAAAAGTACAGGGGAAAGCAAATAGCATAGTGTGTTAGATGGACACGATGAAGGAACATAGTAAGATAAAATACTAAATATTTAATACTGAATACCTATTCGGGGGTCAGATATGGAATAATTCTGGACCAGTTCCTATGGTCTCCAAACACTCCTTGATCACCACTCCATCATTTAAACTGATACTATTTGTGCATATATACATAAGTACATATACTGACAGTCCAAGTATTATTTATAAAGCATAATTGCTTTCTTAATTTTAGATAAAAATAAAATGTGGATTGCAATATATTTTTCAGAGACCCTAATGGGATAGTTTTGCACACCTCCTGGGATGTCTACCTTCTATTCTGGAGACCTCCATTCCAGAAAATATGAAACCAGTAAAAAGATGTGAATAAGCCCTGGATGTATATAATTTTAGATTTAACATTCTAGAATGTTCTTTTTTTTTAAGATTTTATTTTTATTATTTATTTGACAGAGAGAGAGAATGGGAGGGAGGGCAGAGAGAGAGGGAGAAGTAGACTCTCTGCTGAGCAGGGAGCCCCAGGACCCTGAGATCATGACCTGAGCCCAAGACAGATGCTTAACCGACTGAGCCATACAGGCACTCCTAGAACGGTGGTTCTTGACTCCGGCTGCACATTTGAATCATCTTAGCAAATATATACACCAGACTCAATAATGCTATTTTTTAAAAATGGGATAATATCAAACTTACAGAAAGAACACAAATGAAATACGTAGAGAACACCCGTATGCCCAGACTCACTTATTGTTAACATCTGACCCCTTTTATCATTTGCATGTATTCTCTCCTCCTCTCTACATACAAACACACAAATAAGAAAATATACACACTTTTTTTTTCTGTACCATTTGAAGGTAAAGTTACATACATCATGTCCTTTTACTCCTAAATAATTCAGGGTGTGTTTGCTGAGAATAGGAATATTTTCCTATATAACCATGGCACAGTTATCAAATTCAGTACATTTAACACGAGTACGGTACTTTTGTCTAAGTAATCTTTCTTATGCCAGTTTTGTTAGTTACCCAATAATCTCTTTTGTGTTCTCCCTTCCACTACAGATCCAGTCTAGTGCCCATGCATGTCGCTGTCATGTCTCTTTTAGTCTCCTTTAATCTGGAGCATTTCCACATCTTCTACTTTTTATAACATTGGCATCTTTGAAAGATATGGTTCTCCATTCTTTTTTGAAAAATGGAATATTGAGGGAAGCCTGGGTGGCTCAGCGGTTGAGCATCTGCCTTCAGCTCAGGGTGTGGTCCTGGGGTCCTGGGATAGAGTCCCACATCGGGCTCCTGGTGTGGAGCCTGTTTCTCCCTCTGCACATGTTTCTGCCTCTCTGTCTCTCATGAGTAAAAAACTAAAATATTTTTTTAAAAAAAGAAAGAAGAATAGAATATTCACTCTTCATTTTTCTGATGTTTCCTCATGGTTAGATTCAGGTTATGTGATCTAAGCTAGAAAGACCATTGGTGATGTCATTTCCTTCACAGATATCCTATCTGGGGGCATATGCTACCATCTGTCCCTCAGTGGAAATGCTAATTCTGATCATCCAGGCAATGAACCCTCTGATCTCTCCACTGTATAATTATTGCCCTTTTATTTCCCTTAGAACCAGTAAGCAATCTGTGGGGAGACTTTAAGGCTATGCAAATCCCATGATCTTCATTAGACTGCCCCCTATATTTAGCACTGATGGATGATTTTTGCCTCTACTTTGACATATGTAAAGTGCTACTTTTCTAACTCCTGCACTCCCTCCACATTTACCAGTTAGCTCACAGCATTCTACCATAAGCAAGCAGCCTCTTTCCAGCCCCGTTTATAACTGTAGACTCATGAATTCTTATTTTCTTCTAATAGTTTATAATTCATTACTGTACTTAATTATTTTTAAATTTTTATTTATTTATGATAGTCACAGAGAGAGAGAGAGAGAGAGGCAGAGACACAGGCAGAGGGAGAAGCAGGCTCCATGCACCGGGAGCCCGACGTGGGATTCGATCCCGGGTCTCTCTTTTTTTTTAATATTCATTTATTATTATTTATGATAGACATAGAGAGAAAGAGAGGGAGGCAGAGACACAGCAGAGGGAGAAGCAGGCTCCATGCCAGGAGCGCGATGCGGGACTCGATCCCGGGTCTCCAGGATCGCGCCCTGGGCCAAAGGCAGGCGCCAAACCGCTGCGCCACCCAGGGATCCCTGTACTTAATTATTTTGATCTTCACATTGTCCCAGATTTGGCCCCTAGAAGCCCTTTCAATCTGACATGCTCCCACAATTACTTTGAGTACTTACTTTCTGGCATAAAATGATATTCCACACTCACGTATACCCTGCCTTAGGCCTAGAATTAGCCATTTTTTCAAGGAGCAAGCACTGGTTCCTTTTAGTGGAGAATGGTATTAGACACCAAGCTCCGTACAACAGGTGTGTGCCATGATGTTTTTTTTTATCCCCAACTCTCTAATTTAGATTTTCAAACCTGAAGAAAAGTTGAAAAAACATAAAATGAACACCTAAATCATCATCACCTAAATCTTTTTTTGCAATATTGGCTTTACTCTATATAATCATATCTTTTGCTGAATCACTTGAAAGTTGCAGCTATCATGACACTTCACTCTTCTACATTTCAGCATGCATTTCCTAAGAAAATGGTTATGTTCTCATACATCACATTCACACCTAGAGAAACTAAAGTTAATTCACTTAGGGATCCCTGGGTGGCGCAGCGGTTTAGCGCCTGCCTTTGGCCCAGGGCGCGATCCTGGAGACCCGGGATCGAATCCCACGTCGGGCTCCCGGTGCATGGAGCCTGCTTCTCCCTCTGCCTGTGTCTCTGCCCCTCTCTCTCTCTCTGTGTGACTATCATAAATAAATGAAAAAAAAAATAAAGTTAATTCACTTAAATTGTCTAATACACAGTCCTTATTTAAATTTCTCAACTAAAAAAAATAAATAAATTTCTCAACTATTTGAAAATAGTTTTTCAGGGATCCCTGGGTGGCGCAGCGGTTTGGCGCCTGCTTTTGGCCCAGGGCGCGATCCTGGAGACCCCGGAATCCCACGTCGGGCTCCCGGTGCATGGAGCCTGCTTCTCCCTCTGCCTGTGTCTCTGCCTCTCTCTCTCTCTGTCTCTCTCTGTGTGACTATCATAAATAAATAAAAAATTAAAAAAAAAAAAGAAAATAGTTTTTCAACCCAGGATTCAACCAAGTATCACACATTCCATCTGGTTGTTATATACCTCTTTGATGTTCTTTAACCTAGAACAAGCCTCCCTATCTTTTTTGTTTGCTTTGATTTTTTTATTTGTAATTTTAAAAAAATATTTTCTTTCACACACACACACAAACACACACAGACACGCGCACGTGCAGCACATGTGCACATGCTCACATGCGCATAAATGGAGAGGAAAGGCACAGGGAGAGAGAGAAGCAGGCTCCCTGCTGAGCACAATGCAGGCTCAATCCCACAACCCTGAGATCATGACCTGAGCCAAAAACAGACACTTAACTGAGCCACCCAGGTGCCCCTGCATTGATTTTACAAAAATCCAGGCAAGTTGTCTTAGAGAATATCCCATATTCTGGATTGGTCTGATTGTTTCCTTATGATTAAATGCAGATCAACTTTTTATCTTTTGGACAAAAACACAAGAGATGCTATTACACACCTCTTATTGCAACGTATAGGGAAACTAAACATCCACTGTCTTTCTCTTGGTGATAATTAGTATGACCATTGCGTTAAAGTGGTGGTCACCACTTTTCTCCATTGTAAGGCACATTTTCCCTGTAATTGGTAAGTAATCCATGGAGAGATAGCAATATTTTGAGACCATAAAATTATACTGTTCACCTTCAACCTTTAAATCAGTGGTTTTAGTATCAGGATGATTCTTGCCAAATTATTTATCCTAGGGCTCACGAAATGATTTTCTTAGTCTTATTCTTTCCGTATTTGCTAGTTGCTTTCTTTTTCTTTTTCTTTTTTTAATAAAGAGGAGCTTTCCCTTTCCTCCTAGGTTTTTTTGTCTCTTCTGTATCACTAGAAACTCATGGACCTTTTTTTGTCATTGTGTAAGAATAACCCATTACCAGTCACTCTTTTTAATACTAGACTGCTCCAATTTGGTCAATGATGGCCTTCTGTGTCCTTTTGTCAATTCTCTCAGCACATCTTGTTTCTAGCATAAAATTATCTTCCAGAATGAATTTATACCTTACATGTTCCGGAGTTAGGTTTCTTTTAGTGGAAAAGGGTATTTGGAAACCAAGATCTGGCCACTAGGTTTGCAATAGATGGGTTAGTGCTTCTAGGCCCTTTCAAGAAGCCAGAGCAAGAAAATATTCATGTTTTAAAAAATCATGAATTCATAATGATTCTCCAATTCATATCCAACAATTTTCCCACCCATATCTGTACTTCCCTTCCAATAGAACCCTAGTTCAGAACTACTTCAGTATTATTTACCCATTCAATTGATACAAAGTAGTCTTAAATTACAATACCAATACCAGATCTACTAAGTTAAAGATTTCTTTACAGTTAAATTTTTTATTTTTAAATAATTTTCGACTCAGTGAAAAGTTGCGAATATAGCAGAGAATTCTTGCATACTCTCACTCAGTTTTGCTCAAGTTAAGATCTTAAGAAATTAACTTTGGTGTGCTATTAACCAAATTATAGTTTTTATTCAGATTTTGCCAGCTTTTCCACTAATATCTTTTTTTCTGTTCCAGGATTTAATCCATAATCCTACATTCCAAATTGTGACAAATCCTCAATCTTCCCTTGTTTTTCATGACCTTGACACTTCTGAATAGCACTGGTCAGTCATTTTGTAGAAGGTCTCTCAATATAGATTTATCTGATGCTTTCTCATGATTACATTGAGTAGGCATTTTTGGCAAGAATATCAGGAAAGAGATGTGTTCTTCTCTGTGTGTCAGAATGGGGGTACATGAAAAAAGTCTATTTTGTATCAATACATCTTGTGACCGTGAATATTAATGCTGATCACTTGGTTAAGGTGATGTCTGCAGGACTTCTCTTCAGTGCACTTACTATTGCTCCCATTGTAATTAATACATATCTTGGGGGAAAGCTACTTTGAAACAATACATACATCTCATTTTCCTCAAACATTCTAATTTGAGCCTCCATTGAAGAATCTTTCCTTCAGTAATGGTTCCTATGGTTTACCAATGGTGACTTTTCAGTTTTCCTCATTCCTTCTACATTTATTAAAATTTTTCTATAGAGAGGTCCCTTCTCCACTTTAAAATAAGCAAAAAATAAATAAATAAATATCAGTATGGACTTATGGATATTTATTTTTCTGTGGGCTATAATCAAATACAATTGTCATTTATCTTCTTGATCAAATTTCAGCCATTTCTTTTTCATTTTTTTCAGGTTGGCCCCTGTACCCATTCAACATGCACTTATCCTTTTCTGGAGTTTTTCCTTATTTTCTAGACACCACAAGGTGAACTAGGATTATCTAGTACCTTTCTGTCTCACTCTTGCAATCAATCACTTCTCCAGGAAACTCTGGTTATTTTTATAGGAGAATGGTATTGAGACCCAAAGCAATTGGTATGAAATGTGCTCACTGTTATAGGGGTATCAGCACTTCTAGGCCCTTTATAGGCAGAGCTTGGAAATACTATGTGAATACTAACCCATGCATGCACAGACATTCTACTTATTTTTGTATCTCTCTATCCGTATGTATACGTGTATATGTGAATATATGTATGTATGTATGCATATGCTTATATATGTACTACATCCAAAATACATGTGTTATTGAACTTGTACCAAAATTACTGCAAAAGACTCCTGCTTCCACATTGCTTCCTTGCCTAGAATATCTTCTCTCAACATTGAAACTATTGATTCTCAAAAGCATAACTTAGATCATGCTCTACACCTTGTAGTGACTCTTATCTCACTCAAGGCAACCAAGTCCTTATAATGCCTTCCACTGCACCACATGACTTGGGTCTATTAACTCTCACTTCATTCCCTGTTATGCCCTCCTCACTCTTCTATTCCAGCTCAACCAGCCTCCTTGCTACTCCTTAAACATAACAGCCTCTCTGTCCTACATGTTCCCTCTGGTATAAGTGCCCAATACTAGCTTTTGATTGCTGAGGCAACCATTTCAAAATATATTCATCTTCAATGAACCTATTTCTAGCAGTATTTCTAGCAGTACTAACAAAACAACCAGATAAGGCATTAGGCTGCCCCCATCTGTGAAGTACCCTGTTTCAGAAAGCCCTGGGTAATGTAGACTACTGAAAGTCTTAGTGACTCAGCTTATTCCTCCTGTGTCCTCGTTTCAGCCCTTATGATTTAAATTAGCTAATAAATAGTAAATCCACAGGACTGTAGACTCTTTATCCCTGAATCCTAATAAAGGCAGAGCCCGAGGTCCACTCTCTTCTTTACCTGTGACCTCACTACTGTGTGATCCTGGGGATGCAGTGTACCTTCCAGAACTTATAAGTAATAAATCTTGTCCCTCAAAGTTCCCTGGTGGATTTTGAAGTGTGTCCTACTATCATAGCAGCAAGAGCTGGGCCAGCCACAACACTGGTTTTGGTCAGGGAAATGAGTGTGTGTGTCTCATTCAATGAGCATAGGCCAAGTGAGTGGCTCAGGTATTCCTAGCCAACAGCATCACTATTAATACATTAAGACTGACACAACTCTCTGGGATGCCTTACTCTAGTCGTTCTACAAGGATGGTCCCTGGACCAGAAGCATCAGTACTGCCCGGGAACTTCAAAGATAAGGAAATTCTTTTTTATTTTTAAATTTTGATTTATTTATTCATGAGAGACACAGAGAGAGGCAGAGACATAGGCAGAGGGAAGAGCAGGCTCCATTCAGGGAGCCCGATGTGGGACTCGATCCTGGGACTCTGGGATCACGCCCCGAGCCTAAGCAGACGCCCAACCACTGACCCACCCAGACTCTGTTAGTGACCCCGGGAACCGGGGTGCATCTCTGCCCCTCCTGGGATCCTGCCCTAGCTCCCTGCGAGCCCCTTTCCGCCCGGGAAGGTTGGTGCAGCTCCTGCTTCTCCGGGGCTGGGCCTTCCTGTCCTGGGGGGGCTCTCGCCCGGCCTCAGCCCGGCTCCTCGCGGGGCCCCTCCCCCTTGGAGGCTATTTTATTTCTTTATTTTTTTCCGTCTTCCTACCTGTTAGAAGCGCGAACTCTTCTCTCTATAGCATTCCAGCTGGTCTCTCTCTAAATCTCAGGTTGAATTCGTAGGTTTTCAGGATGATTTGAAGGTTACCTAGGTAAGTTGGTGGGGGCAGGTGACTTGGGGACCCTACTCCTCTGCCATCTTGCCCCGCCCCCCGACGACTTTTTGGATAAGGAAAGTCTTGAGCCCCACTCCATACATACTGAGTCAGGAAATCTAAGAATGGGACCCATAATCTGTGTTTTAACAAGCCCTCCAGGTAATTCTAATGCCTGCTAAAGCTTGAGAATCACTGCTCTACTCCATCACTTCCTTATGTTTTTGTTTAAATGTCACTTCCTTATTAGTTTTACCCAGACTATCCTATTTAATAACCCTGCAACTTCCCATGTGCCTTATACAACTTGATATTTCCACCATTTATTTTCTAATAATACTGTATAATTTACTTACTTATGACATGTATTGCCTATTGCCCTCTCCTCTAGGTGAATGGGATTATTTTTAGTCAACATTATTCATGGCTGCATCCAGTGGTTGCTAGAACTAGCTCATACCAGCTGGAAAGGGTTGATGTGTATATCTCTCCTCAACTCCATGTTCAGTACCATCAGGTTGCTAGCCTAAAACTAGGAATGATGGGTGCATTAACACTACAAAAATCAGAAAACACTACATCAGAGGGTGGAATTCTCCTAAGAGAACTACTTGTTAAACATTTACCCGCAGACCACTGCCAGTATCCTGGACATGTAAAATAGTGCCTGGCAAAAAGCAAAACTCAATTAACAGTTAAAGAACTAAGGGTTACAAATTAATTTTCAGTGGAAATGCAAAATGATACAGTGGTTCAGGGCAATTTTTTAGTATCTATTAAAATTAAGAAATGACGTATTTTGGACCTTTGACCCAATTATTCTAATTCTAGAAAATTTTTCCTTAAGATTCACACATATGAAATTACATTTACATAAGGTGATTCAATGAAACATTGTTAGTAACAGCAAAAGACTCTAAACACGTGTCCTTCAACAGAGAACTGGTTAAAAAATGGATGACAAATGCACACAACAGAAACCATGCAGCTATACACAATGAGGAGCAAAAGTAATAAAAAGAGTAAAGATTTCAAAAATTCCTCCATAAAATTAGGAAAACTAGCAAAAATTGTAACAATCAGCTTTTTTTTTTTTTAAGTTTGAAACTAACCAAACACTTGCATAAATCCAGGGAGCACTTTTGTAATAAACACTGTTAGTTTCATGAAACACTGATGAAGTGAGATTTGTGGCATTTTAACTTGCTTCATTCCTATCCTTTACAACCCAGCTCCACAGAAGCCTCGAAAATGAGCAGCTTGTAATCACAGTTCAAAGCAGCAACCAGGCAGCCAGCAGAGAGAACAGAAGAAGGATGGTGCTCTTTCAAAGCCTCATTCCCAGAGAAATGTCATTATTTACCTGGCTGATTATTCCATGGAAGACTCTACTGTCTTTAAGCTAACTTGGAGCTTCCACAATACAAATAACCTTTTCCTCAGGTGACATACTTGGAAAAGAATTAGAGGAAAATTATTAACTTCACAGCTGCCTGCAGTGGTAAATAACAGTCGGAGCAAGCAAGAGACTAATTTAAAAGCTGAAAAGGGAAAAGCAAGTAATGAGATGCCCATAGGAGCTTTGAAAGCTTCAATTTATTCCTGGGAATCTAGAAATCCGCATGCATGCCCAGGGGCATGCACATGCTCAGAAAAGACCTAACAAGACCATCAGCTCTTATCCTCAGCTAACCTGGAAGCTCTGTACATGCAGGGAGTGAAGACTATGGCAGAGTTGTCCACAGCATGTCTGAGTGTTGAAGGTGGGCACCAAAACTGCACAGAGAGCCCCTGGGCACAGAGTAGGAGATTTATTAATTCCAGGCATTTGAGAGAATCTGGTAAATCATTAGCTGACTAACCTACTGAGTAGAGATTTCAGTGGCTGCCCATGATAAAGAATACAGACTTTACATAATCAGTTTAGAAAATTCACCTAGCAACATACCAATAACAGCAATAACAACCAACACTAGAGAGGAGAGATTCTGAAAGCTGACAATATTATTTGAAATGTCTAGTTTTCAACAAAAATTATAAGACAAAGAAACAAAGTATGTCTGATACAATAGGGGAAAAAACAATTGATACAAATTGTCCCTAAGGAAGTACAGATACTGAACTTGCTAGACCGAGACTTTAAATCAGTTATTTTAAATATGTTCAAACAACTAAAGGTAACCACATCTAAAGAAATACAGGAAAGTTGGGATGCCTGGGTGGCTCAGCGGTTGAGTACTTGCCTTTGGCCCAGGGCATGATCCTGGAGACTTGGGATCAAGTCCCACATCAGGCTTCCTGTGTGGGGCCTGCTTCTCCCTCTGTCTATGTCTCAGTCTCTCTCTCTCTCTCTGTCTCTGTCTGTCTCTCTGTGTCTCTCATGAATAAATAAATAAAGCCTTAAAAAAAGAAATACAGAAAAGTATGAGAACAATGTCTTACTATGCAGACAACACCAATAAAGAGATAACAATTATTTTTAGAAAAACCCATAAAGATATTGTGGAGTTAAAAAATACAGTAACTGGGAATTAGAAGTTCATTAGAAGGGTGCAATAGCAGATTTGAGGCGGTAGAAGAAATAACCAACAAACTTGATGGAAGAGAGCTCAACTGAATTTATCTAGTCTGAAGACTAGAAAGCAAAAATGCAAAGAGTTGAACAGAACCTTGGAGACCTGTGGAGCATCACATGTACAAACATATGCATAATGGGAGACCCAGAAAAAGAAAAGAGGCAGGGACAGAAACAACAGCTGAAAAGCAATGGCCAAAAATCTCCCAAATTTAATGTAAGATAGGAACCCGCACATCCACAAAGTTGAACAAACTACAAATAAAACTCAAAAACATCAATTAACTACATACATCATAAACTGTTAAAGGTCAAAGACAGAATCCTGGAAGCAGAAAAACCAAAGCAAATCATTGTGTATAATGGATTTTTAATAAAATTAACAGGTCATTTTGCTTCAGAAACCTCAGAGGCTTAAACAAAAACTAAGAGAATTCATTGCTACCACAACTGCCTCGCAAAAAATACTAAAGGGAGTTGTTCAAGCTGAAATGAAAGGACATTAGAGAGTATCACAAATCCACACAAAGAAACAAAGAGCACTGGTAAAGGTAATACTATCTAAGCAAAAAATAGTCTAAATGTGTTTTTTTTTTTAATCTGTAATTCTTTTTTTCTCCTGATTTAGAAGACACCTTTTTTCAGTTTTCCTTGGTGACTTCAATACCAAGATGCAGCGGGGCAGAAGTATTTGAACTTCTAGTCCTTCAGACTAGTATAATGATGGTATTTACTATCTCCAACACAGTCAGTCTTCCCAGTATTGGTAATTTGTGCCTGGTGTTCTGCTCAACATGTCACCAAAAGACAGCTAGAACGGCTGTATTAATATCAAGTAAAAGAGACTTTAAGACAACAATTGTCGTTTTGAAGAAAACAGGGTTGAATTTTCAAGATTTTGGATTAGGCAATGGTTTCGTGGGTATGACACTTAAAGCATGAACAACTAAAGAAAAGATAAATTGTACATCAATAAAATTATAATATTTGTGCCTCAAACATTACCAAGGGACACCTGGGTGGCTCAGTTGGTTAAGCATTTGCCTTCGGTTCATGTCATAATCTTAGGGTCCTGGGATTGAGCCCCACATCAGGCTCCCAGCTCAGCAGGGAGTCTGCTTCTCCCTTTCCCTCTGCCCCTCCCCATTGCTTGTGTTCTCTCACACTCTGTCAAATGGGCAAATAAAATCTTTTAAAAAAAATTACCAAGAAGGTGAAAAGACAGGGATCCCTGGGTGGCTCAGCAGTTTAGCGCCTGCCTTTGGCTCAGGGCATGATCCTGGAGTCCTGGGATCAAGTCCCACATCAGGCTCCCTGCATGGAGCCTGCTTCTCCCTCTGCCTGTGTCTCTGTCTCTGTCTCTGTCTCTCTCTCTCTCTCTCTGTCTCTGTGTGTGTGTGTGTGTGTCTCTCATGAATAAATAAATTAAATCTTTAAAAAAAGAAAGTGAAAAGCAATCCACAAAATGGGAAATATATTTATAAATTATGTATCTGACAACAGTCTATATCCAGTTTATATAAAGAACTCTCATAACTCAATAAACAATTAAAAATGGGCAAAGAATCTGAATAGACATATCTCACAAGAAGATACACTAATGGCCAACAGGTGCATGTAAAGATGTTCAACAATTTTAATCTTTCAGGAAAATCAAATCAAAACCACAATGATATTATATTCCATACCCATTAAAATGGCTGTAATAAGGAAGACGAACAATAACAAGTGTGTTAAGGATATAGAGAAGTTGGAACCCTTATATATCGCTAGTTAGAGTGCAGAATTATGCAGCCCCTGTAGCGAACAGTTTGGTAGTTCCTCAAAAAGTTAAATATAAAGTTACCATATGACCCAGCAACTCCACTCCCACTCTCAAGTACATACCCATGGCACTGAAATCATATATTCATGCAAAAGCTTGTTTATAAATGTTCATAATAGACAAAAGTGGGAAATTCACAGATGTCTATCAACTAATAATGGATAAACCAAATGTGCTATATCTGCACAGCGTAATACAGCCATTAAAAAAAAGAAATACTAATACATGTTACAGTACGGATGAACATTGATAACATTATGCTAAGTCAAAGACACCAGACACAAAAGACCTCAGATTTTTTTAAAGATTTTATTTATTTATTCATGAGAGACACAGAGAGAGGCAGAAACATAGGCAGAGGGAGAAACAGACTCCCCCTGGGGAACCTGATGTGGGATTCGATCCCAGGACCCCAGGATCATGACCTGAGCCAAAGGCAGATGCTCAACCACTGAGCCACCCAGGTGCCCCAAGACCTCAGATTTTGTGATTCCCCTTGTATGAAATATCCATGATGGGAAAATATATACAAAGAGCCAATCAGTGGTTGCCTGGGATTGAGGTAAAATAGAGGAGTAACAACTAATGGGTATGGTATCTTGTTTTGGGATGGTGAAAATGTTTTGAAAATAGATATTGGTGATGGTTGCACCAGTATGTGAAAATACTAAAAAACACTAAATTGAACTCTTTCTTTCTTTCTTTCTTTCTTTCTTTCTTTCTTTCTTTCTTTCTTTCTTTCTTTCTTTCTTTCTTTCTTTCTTTCTTCTTTCTTTCTTTCTTTCTTTCTTTCTTTCTTTCTTTCTTTCTTTCTTTCTTTCTTTCTTTCTTTCTTTCTTTCTTTCTTTCTTTCTTTCTTTCTTTCTTTCTTTCTTTCTTTCTTTCTTTCTTTCTTTCTTTCTTTCTTCTTTCTTTCTTCCTTTCTTTCTTTCTTTCTTCTTTCTTTCTTTCTTTCTTTCTTTCTTTCTTTTTTCTTTCTTTCTTTCTTTCTTTCTTTCTTTCTTTCTTTCTTTCTTTCTTTCTTACAGATTTTATTTTTAAGTAATCTCTACACTCAATGTAGAGCTCAAACTCACAACCCTGATATCAAGAGTTGCACACTCTATGCTCTACAGACAAAGCCAGCTAGGTGCTCCTGAATGGAACACTTTTAAAAGGTAAATTTTATGATATGTGAATTCTATGTCTATAAAACATTTTTAAATTAACTATATAAATTTTACTATATACTAATTTCAAAATATCTCCAGTATATATTCCTAAATGCAAAAATTAAGGTGAATAACATGTTATTATATGATATGCTTATATCCTTTGGGTAAGAAGGATTAAAAATAAATACATGCATATATATATACATGTATATACATGTATATACATATGCATTCACAATATATACATACAAATATGTATGCTTTTTCTTTTTTGAAAATGAAATGCATAGTTAGGTGTATATATTTTATATATGTATTTATATATTTCTACCCAGATATATAGCTATAAAATCATATTCACTTGATTCTGCATTTTAAAAAAATGGAGAAAATACACATACACAAAATTTGTTCCCTGCAATTATAAGAAGAAGTTGCAGTGAAAGACAGACATGGGAGTAAGAATTGACTTCTATTTGTATTGTTTGTGGTTGTACTGATTTTGTAATGTTAATACATTACACAATACACACACACACACAGATAAAAAATAAATAAAAACATAATAGCTTGGGATGCATTAATGGTTGGCATCACTATGGCAACTCTATGTGTCCTCTCCTGGCAAAACATTTTGAGAATGCTATTACCATCTGAATATATCAATCCTATATCCACATGCTATAATTGTAGGTTTCCAGATATATGACCAGCCAGACCACAGTTTTTCCACTTCTAGTCAGCAGCTTCTACATCAAAGTGCAATTTAATAACTGATAAAAACTAGAATACAAAAATAAGCATTCACTAAAGATTTCAAGTTAAGTCTTTTAAACATACTTATGCAAAGAAATTGGAGAACTTTTAAAAATGTACAATTTTTTTAAATGTGTCCAAAATTGAACCAAAAAGTTCAGAAAACTTGAAAAAAATCTATAAACCATCCAAGAAATCATATAAGTAATCAAATCTATCCTTAAGGGGTGTAGAAAAACCACTAGATATAATGGATATTCACAACTTAAGTTGTAGGAAGAAACTTAATGGGATAATCAGCATGTACCAAAACCCAGAGACTATTCTGGTGTTTGCTAACACTTCCTGAGTAATCTCTGAAAATTAGGCACAAAGGAAGAATGCTAAGTGCATCAAAACTGGAAAAAAGGTTAGAAAGGACAAGACGAACCTAAAGAAGAATGAATGAAGGACTAATGAAATGAATTAGAATACCCAGAAACAGATACATGCAAACATAGTAATATACTGGATAGCTGTGGCATTATAATTCATTGGGAAAAACATTAGTAAAGACTTGGTGCTTTATGCATTTAAAGCTAAAATTAGATTCTCTCCTCATATTATCTACAACAATGATTTCTATATTGATTCAAGGCTTAGATAGTTTTAATAGCATTAATATTAATTAAACAAAAAGTTAAAATATCATTATCTTAAGTTAGGGAAGAATTTTAAAGTTGAAAAAGAAAGGGGTACCTGGGTGGCTCAGTGGTTGAGCATCTGCCTTTGGCTCAGGTCATGATCCTGGAGTCCTGGGATTGAATCCCACATCAGGTTCTCCGCGTGGAGCCTGCTTCTCCCTCTGCCTATGTCCCTGCCTCTCTCTGTGTGTCTCTCATGAATAAATAAATAAAATCTTTTAGAAAATTAAAGAAGAAAAAAGAAAATGGAAAAGATAAAAAAGATTGGTCTATGTAAAAATATAAAACTCTAATAAGGCCAAAGGCACTGTAGAGGTAAAGGTCAAGGGACAGACTTGGAGGAAACATTCGCAGCAAATACAACAGACAAAGAATTACTGTCGAAAATACATATTCTAAAAAATATAAAAAGATGATTAAAAATGAAGTCATTCAGAAAAGCAACGAAGAGCCAATAAATATATTGTGTACAAGCTCATTAATAATCTCAGAAAAGCAAATTAAAATGATGAGTTTTTCTCAGAAGTTAGATTGGCTGGCAGTAAGTCCATAGTCTGACAACACCAAGTGCTGACAGGTAAGCAGGGTTAAGTAGCAGTCACAAATATACTGCAGCCGTCTAGGTGAGGGAAATTCATGCAGAGCCATGTAAAGGACATGTAGACCATTGAGCCTTCTTCTATACTGCTGCGCCAAGCTACACATTAGAAAACTGTGTACCCGAACTCTGTTATGAACTGAACACTTGTGTTGCCCCACCAAAATTCATTTATTGAAGCCCTAAGCACCAATGTGACAATATTTGATGATGGGGACTTTGGGAGGTAATTGGGTTATCAGTATAGAGCCCTGAGGAGATTAGAGCCCTGAAAAAAAAGACATGAGAGGGCTTGCTCCCTAGCCTCTCTCTCCACCATGCAAAGATACAGTGAGAAGAGATCCATGTGGGAACTGGGTAAGAGTCCTCACTAAGAACCAAATGTGTTGGTGCCTTGATCTTGGACTTCCCAGACTGCAGAACTATAAGAAATTAGTGTTTGTTGTTTAAGACACCAGTCTCTGATAATTTGTTACAGCAGTGTCAGTGTTTTAGTGCCCTAACAGATTTTTTTCTCTGGTTCTCCTTTGCTGTCAGAAAGATCAGAGGCAAACTTGCAGTTAACCTTTGATAACTCTGGGACTTTATAGGACCAGCATATATCTATCTGTTAACTTTGCTCAGCTCTTGACCTGAAAGTCTATATATCTGTGATGTCAATTTTCATCTATTTCTATTTTTCTATTTTAATTTGTTCACCAACCTCACAAAACCCACTGTAAAACAAAGCAGGAATAAACAACTCATCTGTGTTTTTTTCATTTCCTGTTGCTCTTGGAAAACTGAAGAGAACTGTAAAGGTACAGCTGGGAAAAAAGGAAAGAAAATGAGGTCCTATGCCACCAGGTGAGCTGTGCAGCTCTCAGAATTACCTGCCTAGCAAGCTTCACACAGCAGCTACATACAAAGCCCCCAAGGGCAGCACAGAGTCTGTGGAGGAGCACTGTCTATGCTGACTCTGATGGGTCAAAGATAGCTTACAATAAAAATTTTTATTTGATGAGTGTAAACATTTCCTACTAATTTCCTAATGGAAAGAATTTATCTTCCCCTCTCGTTACAAAAAAAGAAAAATAAATAAAATAAAGTAACCACTGAGAACTAAGATGGAGGAGGAGTAGGGTATGGTCCCCAAGTCACCTATCCCTAAAAACTTACCTAGACAACTTTCAAATCATCTTGAAAACCTAGGAATCCGACCTGAGATTTAAAGAGAGAACAGTTGGAACACTACAGAGAGAAGAGTTTGTGCTTCTAACAAGTACAACTTGATTTTAGCCACTCTGCACTGAGCAAATTGACTAGAGAGAAGAACTCACCACAAAAGAAAGAATCAGAAACAGTCCTCTCTCCCACAGAGTTATAAAATTTGAATTACAATTCGATGTCAGAAAGCCAATTCAGAAGCACAATTATAAAGCTACTGGTGGCTCTGGAAAAAAGCATAAAGGATTCAAGAGACTTCGTGACTACAGAATTTAGATCTAATCAGGCCGAAATTAAACATCAATTAAATCAGATGCAATCCAAACTGGAGGTCCTAACGATGAGGGTTAATGAGGTAGAACAAGAGAGTGACAGAGAAGACGAGTTGATGGCAAGGAAGGAAGCTGAGGAAAAAAGAGAAAAACAATTAAAAGATCATGAGGAAAAGTTAAGGGAAATAAGTGACAGCCTCAGAAGGAAAAATCTATGTTTAATTGGGGCTAGGGCGCCAAAAGGGACAGTGGACCAGAAAGCATATTTGAACAAAGCATAGCTGAGAACTTCCCTAACTTGAGGAGGGAAACAGGCATTCAGATCCAGGAGATAGAGAGATCCGCCCCCCTAAAATCAATAAAAACTGTTCAACACCCCGACATTTAATAGTGAAACTTGCAAATTCCAAAGATAAAGAGAAAATTACTTAAAGCAGCAAGAGACAAGAGATCCCTAACTTATATGGGGAGAAATATTAGATTAACAGCAGACCTCTCCACAGAGACCTGGCAGGCCAGAAAGGGCTGGCAAGATATATTCAGGGTCCTAAATGATAAGAACATGCAGCCAAGAATACTCTATCCAGCAAGGCTCTCATTCAGAATAGAAGGAGAGATGAAGAGCTTCCAAGGTAGGCAGAAACTGAAAGAATATGTGACCACCACACCAGCTCTGCAAGAAATATTAAGGAGGACTCTGTAAAAGAAAGAGGAAGCCCAAAGAAATAAGTCACAAAAACAGGGACTGAATAGGTATTATGATGACACTAAATTCATATCTTTCGATAGTAACCCTGAACGTGAATGGGCTTAATGATTCCATCAAAAGACGCAGGATTTCAGACTGGATAAAAAAGCAAGACCGATCTATTTGCTGTCTACAAGAGACTCATTTGAGACCTAAGGACACCCACAGCCTGAAAATGAAAGGTTGGAGAACCATTTACCATTCAAATGGTCCTCAAAAGAAAGCAAGGGTAGCCATCCTCATATCAGATAAAGTTTGTCCCAAAGACTGTAGTAAGAGATGAAGAGGGACACTATGTCATACTTAAATGATCTATCCAACAAGAGGACCTAACAATCATGAATATTTATGCCCCTAATGTGGGAGCTGCCAAGTATATCAATCAGTTAATGTCTTTACCAAAGTAAAGACATACTTAGATAATAATACACTAATACTGGGAGACTTCAACACGGTGCTTTCTGCAAATGACAGATCTTCTAAGCACAACATCTCCAAAGAAACGAGAGCTTTAAATGATACACTGGACCAGATGGATTTCACAGATATTTACAGAACTTTACATCCAAGTGCAACTAAATACACACACATTCTTCTCAAGTCCACATGGAACTTTCTCCAGAATAGACCACATACTGGGTCACAAATCAGGTCTTAACCGATACCAAAAGAAAGGGATTGAATAGACCACATACTGGGTCACAAATCAGGTCTTAACCAATACCAAAAGAATGGGATTGTCCCGGCATATTTTCAGACCATAATGCTTTGAAACTAGAACTAAATCACAAGAAGAAATTTGGAAGAAATTCAAACACGTGGAGGTTAAAGACCATCCTGCTAAAAGATGAACGGGTCAGCCAGGAAATTAGAGAAGAATTAAAAAGATTCACGGAAACTAAGAAGAATAAAGATACAACCGTTCAACATCTTTGGGATACAGCAAAAGCAGTCCTGAGAGGGAAATACATTGCAATACAAGCATCCCTCAAAAAACTGTAAAAAACTCAAATACAAAAGCTAACTTTGCACCTAAAGGAACTGGAGAAAGAACAGCAAATAAAACCTACACCCAGCAGAAGAAGAGAGCTAATAAAGATTCAAGCAGAACTCAATGAAACAGAGACCACAAGAACTGTGGAACAGATCAACAAAACCAGGAGTTGGTTCTTTGAAAGAATTAATAAGATAGATAAACCATTAGCCAGCATTATTAAAAACAAATTAATAAAATCACGAATGAAAAAGGAGAGATCACCACCAATACCAAGGAAATAGAAACGATTTTAAAAACGTATTATGAGCAGCCATACACCAATAAATTAGGCAAGCTAGAAGAAATGGACGCATTTCTGGAAAACCACAAACTACCAAAACTGGAACAGGAAGAAATAGAAAACCTGAACAGGCAGATAACCAGGGAGGAAATTGAAGCAATCATCCAAAACCTCCCAAGACACAAAAGTTCAGGGCCAGATGGCTTTCCAGGGGAATTCTATCAAACATTTAAAGGAGAAACAATACCTATTCCACTAAAGCTGTTCCGAAAGATAGAAAGAGATGGAATACTTCCAAACTCATTCTATGAGGCCAACATCACCTTAATTCCAAAACTAGACAAAGACCCCACCAAAAAAGGAGAATTATAGACCAATATCCCTGATGAACACAGATGCAGAAATTCTCAACAAGATACTAGCCAATAGGATCCAATAGTACATTAAGAAGATTATTCACCATGACCAAGTGGGATTTATCCCGCGATGCAAGGCTAGTTCAACACTTGTAAAGCAATCAATGTGATTGATCATATCAACAAGAGAAAAAACAAGAGCCATATGATCCTCTCAATAGATGCAGAGAAAGCATTTGACAAAATACAGCATCCATTCCTGATCAAAACTCTTCAGTGTAGGGATAGAGGGAACATTCCTCAGCGTCTTAAAAGCCATCTATGAAAAGCCCACAGCAAATACCATTCTCAATGGGGAAACACTGGGAGCCTTTCCCCTAAGATTGGGGACATGACAGGGATGTCCACTCTCACCCCTGCTATTCAACATAGTACTAGAAGTCCTAGCCTCAGCAATCAGTCAACAAAATAATAAATAAATGAATAAATAAATAAATAGCATTCAAATTGGCAAAGAAGAAGTCAAACTCTCCCTCTTTGCAGATGACATGATACCATACCTACAAACCCAAAAGACTCCACCCGAATTGCTAGAACTCATACAGCAATTCAGCAGTGTGGCAGGATACAAAATCAATGCCCAGAAACCAGTGGCATTTCTATACACTAACAATGAGACTGAAGAAAGAGAAATTAAGGAGTCAATCCCATTTACAATTGCACCAAAAAGCATAAGATACCTAGGAATAAACCTAACCAAAGAGGTAAACCAAAGAGGATCTATACCCTAAAAACTACAGAACACTTCTGAAAGAAATTGAGGAAGACACAAAAGGATGGAAAAATATTCCATGCTCATGGATTGGAAGAATTAATACTGTGAAAATGTCAATGCTACCCAGGGCAATTTACACATTTGATGCAATCCCTATCAAAATACCATGGACTTTCTTCAGAGAGTTGGAACAAATCATCTTAGGATTTGTGTGGAATCAGAAAAGACCCCGAATAGCCAGGGGAACTTTGAAAAAGAAAACCAGAGCCGGGAGCATCACAATGCTGGATTTCAAGTCATACCGCAAAGCTGTGATCATCGAGACAGTGTGGTACTGGCACAAAAACAGACACATAGATCAATGGAACAGAATAGAAAATCCAGAAGTGGATCCTCAACTCTATGGTCAACTAATATTCGACAAAGCAAGAAAGACTATCCACTGGAAAAAGGACAGTCTCTTCAATAAATGGTGCTGGGAATATTGGACATCCACATGCAGAAGAATGAAACTAGACCATTCTCTTACACCATACACAAAGATAAACTCAAAATGGATGAAAGATCTAAATGTGAGACAAGAATCCATCAAAATCCTAGAGGAGAACACAGGCAACACCCTTTTTGAAGTTGGCCATTGCAACTTCTTACAAGATACATCTATGAAGGCAAGGGAAACAAAAGCAAAAGTGAACTATTGGGACTTAATCAAGATAAAAAGCCTCTGTACAGCAAAAGAAACAGTCAGCCAAACTAAAAGACAACCTACAGAATGGGAGAAGATATTTGCAAATGGCGTATCAGATAAAGGGCTAGTTTCCAAGATCTATAAAGAACTTATTAAACTCAACACCCAAGAAACAAACAATCCAATCATGAAATGGGCAAAAGACATGAACAGAAATCTCACAGAGGAAGACATAGACATGGCCAACAAGCACATGAGAAAATGCTCTGCATCACTTGACATCAGGGAAATACAAATCAAAACCACAATGAGATACCACCTCACACCAGTGAGAATGGGGAACATTAACAAGGCAGGAAACCACAAATGTTGGAGAGGATGCAGAGAAAGGGAACCCTCTTACACTGTTGGTGGGAATGTGAACTGGTGCAGCCACTCTGGAAAACTGTGTGGAGGTTCCTCAAAGAGTTAAAAATAGACCTGCCCTATGACCCAGCAATTGCACTGTTGGGGATTTACCCCAAAGATATAGATGCAATGAAATGCCGGGACACCTGCACCCCGATGTTTCTAGCAGCAATGTCCACAATAGCCAAACTGTGGAAGGAGCCTCGGTGTCCATCGAAAGATGAATGGATAAAGAAGATGTGGTTTATGTATACAATGGAATATTACTCAGCCATTAGAAATGACAAATACCCACCATTTGCTTCAACGTGGATGGAACTGGACGGTATTATGCTGAGTGAAATAAGTCAATCGGAGAAGGACAAACAGTATATGGTCTCATTCATTTGGGGAATATAAATAATAGTGAAAGGGAATATAAGGGAAGGGAGAAGAAATGTGTGGGAAATATCAGAAAGGGAGACAGAACATAAAGACTCCTAACTGGGAAATGAACTAGGGTTGGTGGAAGGGGAGGAGGGTGGGGGTGGGGGTGAATGGGTCACGGGTACTAAGGGGGGCACTTGACGGGATGAGCAATGGGTGTTATTCTGTATGTTGGCAAATTGAACACCAATAAAAAATTATTATTAAAAATGAAGGAAAGATGAATGGATAAAGAGGATGTGGTCAATGGAATATTACTCAGCCATTAGAAACGACAAATACCCACCATTTGGACGCAACTGGAGGGTATTATGCTGAGTGAAGAAAGTCAATTGGAGAAGGACAAACATTATAAGGTCTCATTCATTTGGGGAATATAGAAAATAGTGAAAGGGAATAAAGGGGAAAGGAGAGAAAATGAGTGGGAAATATCAGTGAGGGTGACAGAACATGAGAGACACCTAACTCTGGGAAACCAAGAAGGGGTGGTGAAAAGGGTGGTGGGCGAGGGGTTGGGGTGACTGGGTGATGAGCACTAAGGAGGGCACTTGATGGGATGAGTACTGGGTGATATGCTATATGTTGGCAAATTGAACTCCAATAAAATAATATACAAAAAATAAATTGTAAAAAAAAATAAAACACTGGGAACTAATTAAACAAAGAACAATACAGGAAAGAAATTGCCTTTATTTCTCTGCATGCCTAATAACAATGTTTGCTCCTTGAATTTGAAAATCCTCATCTCCTGGAAAGGGATGGGGTACTTTGTTTATTCTAACTTGGTTATGGTTTCTCAAAAACGATCTTTTAATAAAAAATTTGCTGTGATGTTATTTGAAGGGGTGACAGCAAGGAGCTCTCCAGGCATGCCACTAATAAATTATGTGACTCTAAACAAGTCATTTACCTTTTGGCACACTTTTTTCACCGCTTAGATAAAGGCAAAAATTTTAAATCTTCAAACTCTTTACACTGGCCGACTAGAAGGAGCAGTGATGCACCACTCTAGGTTGTACAGCAAGCGCAAAAAGAATGGCGCGGGGCTCATGAGAGTGAATAAGAAGGGCAGTTTTTCCTTCTGTGGCTGATGCCTCCTTTCCCTGAACCGTGCTGTCACCAAGCCTTCCGCGAGGTGCCCTCAGCTAGTGCTGCCGACCCTTTGCTCATGCGGCCCGCCTTATTTCAGTTCTTACAGCTGATCAAAGGACAGCCTGCAATGACTCTTCTTGGCCCTCCGCCAACCCTCCGGGACTGACCTGCCACTCCCCTAGCCTGTCGCACTGCCCCTAGGGAGTGCAAAGACTCCACGACCCTGGAAGCGCCACCCACGCAGAGAAGGGACCTAAGCAAAGACAATTTACAGACCCGGAGTGAAAGTGAGCACGCGCAAAAGCAGCCCGGAAGTCTGAAACCAGAGTGAAAACTACATTTCCCATAAGTCTTTGCCTCGGCATCTTTTGGGTGTTCAACAAACCACCACCTTATTCCCCCAGCTCTTTTTGGTTTACAAATTGACCAATCTAGCCTTACCCAAGGAGCTCCAAAGCATTTTATTCAAAGAACGCAATAAAGGTTTGTGGCCTAGGTGATGCCTCCCTCTCTGCCTGCAGCCTGCCTTGACCTTCCTACTGGCTCCAAGGCCGTGAGTAATAAACTTGTCTATTTCAATTTCTTCTGTGGTCTTTTGTTAAACTGCAAAGAACTATCTTTTTCTGTATTACTTAGATAAGACTTCATAGGCCCCTTGTTTACCTATTACAAAACCAGACACAAACCCACCAAATTCCCATTCTATGCCTCATAAATGATCAGCTGAACCATTCATTCCCATGACCAATCAGAACAAAATACCTGTAAATTTAACTTGACCAAATTTCTCTTGTCCCTGAAATTTGCCTTATTCTTAAGGTTAAACAAGTATAGGAATGCCAAATGATCCCTCTCAAAACTTGGCTGACAAAATGGAAAGATCTTTCCTGATCTTGCCACCCACTCCCCTGCTCCTGACACCCAGTTTTTTCTAGCCTTGTCTACACTTGCATTTTAAAAAGTGAGTTGGGATCCCTGGGTGGCGCAGCGGTTTGGCGCCTGCCTTTGGCCCAGGGCGCGATCCTGGAGACCCGGGATTGAATCCCACGTCGGGCTCCCGGTGCATGGAGCCTGCTTCTCCCTCTGCCTGTGTCTCTGCCTCTCTCTCTCTGTGTGTGACTATCATAAATTAAAAAAAAAAAAAAATTTAAAAATGAGTTTCTCGGGGTGCCTGGGTGGCTGAGTAGGTTAAGTGTCTCCCTTTGGCTCAGGTTGTGATCTCTGGTTCCCAGATTGAGTCCCATATCTCACTTGGGCTTCCTGCTGAGCAGTCTGCTTCTCTCTCTTTCTCTCTTTCTCTCTCTTCCTCTGCCCCTCCCCACTGCTTATTCTCTTTCTCTCTCCCTCAAATAAATAAAATCTTTTTTTTTTTTTAATGAGTTTCTTTCTTTAGTTTTCATTGCTCTGTTACCAATGGGAGAGTCTGCATTGTATGAATGGAGGTACTGATTCTTGAATTACCCATAAAAGATTTACATAAGGATGGATCCATGCTCCAGTAAAGACAGCCAGAAGGAAAGTAGCAAGCCCAAAGAAGTTTAATTAAGGATATTTCACCCTTGAGAAGGGAGGGTGTGCAGCCCAGAAGTGGCAACTGCACTGAGTTAAAGGTGTCTTTCTTTTTACGTTTGCAGAGGCTATGGGTCTAGTTAGGGCAGTCTCCAACAGAGGTTGTTTCTTTTTTTTTTTTTTTTTTAAGATTTGAAAATTTTATTTATTCATGAGAGAAGCAGAGAGAGAGAGAGAGAGAGAGAAAGAAAGAGAGAAAGAGAGGCAGAGACACAGGCAGAGGGAGAAGCAGGCTCCATGAACCTGACTTGGGACTCAATCCCAGATCTCCCGGATCATGCCCTGGGCTGAAGGCAGCGCTAAATCTGGGCTCCCTCAGAGGTTGTCTCTAATCATCTAAGGGTCCCCTACCAGTTGGGAGGGGGAGTTTTAGCTCAACGAGATTCTGGCCCACAACTATCCTGGCCACCTTTTCCCTTGGGGAGGGAGCAGTTGAAACTACAGTATAAATGCATTATAATGAAGCTATAGGTTACCCTGGGGCAGAGATTGAGGAGGAGAGGTGTGTTCTGAACCTGTGACCCTAGGTCTGTCAGCCTTAGAGTGTTGGAAGCCCTACGGCCAGGTTGTTAAAAGCCACAAAATCAGGATGTTGTACCCTCAGATTTCAAATGTGTCACCTATTTATCACCGGCTCAGATCTAACTGCCTACTCTATGAGCTCTTTCCTATTTGTAAAGAAACATATACACACACACACACTTTTGGAACTAATCTTTCAGACATTTGCAAACCTAAGATTGGAGATGTTTCCCTATTTCCATAGTCACTCTCTCTCGTTGCAGTAGTCACCTTCTTTTACTGCAATAGGTTTTTTTTCACTTAACAAACTTTATTTTTAGAGCACGTTTAGGCTTATTAGAAAAAATGCACAGAAAATACAAAGTTTTAATACACTTGTCTCCACCCCCTCACCCTTCTTACAGCTTCCCTATTATTAATGTTACTGAACCCAAGTTCAGCTGCCAGTCCCTCGAAAGGCCATTACTCAAGAAACAGGTTTTTGTTTGGAAAGGAATTTGGGCTTTATTCAGGAGGCCAGCAACCTGAGGAGAAGATGGGGTCTTGCTCAAAAGTCAGCTCCAAGGGTTTTGCCTGGCTCAAGGGTTTTTAAAGGGTAGTTAATCAGCAAAGGGAGTGCAGTGGCCTGCAACAATTCTTGATTATGTGCAGAGTCCATGATACCAGCTACAAAAGTTATCTTAGTGCTTGGGAATTGTGTAAAGGGAGGTCTAGTTCTTGTTTCGTGATGTGGAGAAGTACTCTGTTCTTTCTGCAAAGGAAGGCAATGTCTACAGATATATAAAGGGAGGTCAGTAAAATCATTTGTGTGAGCAAAAAAAAGAAAAACATTTTGCTAAAAAAAAATTTCTGGGTTAATCAGAAAGCTGAGGCAGCTTTAACAGACTTGCTGACTTCTGTGGCCTATGAAAGTTCTGGTCCTTCACTCCTCAAAGCCAGTGGTCTGCAAATCTCAAAGTAAGTAAATTAGTCTGTTGCAAATCGAGGGACTTAGGTCACCAAGTAAGGAGTGTGTTAACTTGAAGCAAATCAACCCTTAACACCAATTGTCATGATGTTATACTAACATGTTGCATTTGTATGGTATATTAGTTCCAGTTGATGAACCAATATTGATACATTATTCCTAACTAAAGTCCATAGTTTACAGTACAGTTCATTCTTTATATTGTACATAACATTAGGTATCTATCATTACAGTATCATAAGAAGAGTTTCACCGTCCTAAAAATATCCTGCACTCCACCTATACCATTCCCCTTAAACCTCTGGCAAGGACTGATCTTTTTATTATTTCTATAATTTGGCCTTCTTCAGAATGTACTTGGATTTATATAATATGTAGTCTTTTGGGACATATTTTTCAGGTAGCAATATACATTTAATGTTCCTTCATGTCTTTGTGGCTTGAGCACTCGTTTGTTTTATTTTTATTTTTTTTCATTTGTTTTAATTGCTGAATAATACTCCATTGTATGGATATACCACAGTTTATTTATCCCTTCACCCAATGAAGAATATCCAGTTTTGCTTCTGATTTTGGCACCAAAAGGGGTACCTTATCAGCTAACACCCTGAAAGGAAATGGGTATGATTTAGTTCTGCATCTCTGGTTCTCTGAGTCTAGTCTGTCCCAGATGATATTTGCCTGGCTTTGGAAAAGTAAGGGACTAGATCTCACCTACAGGCCACTGAACAATTGATGACCTTCAGGAGGTACAAGTAGCAGGACACCTGAAACAAAATCATGCTTGAGTGGACATTAAGGACATATACTAAATATTGGGCCCCTATTGTAAAACTCCCAATTTCTAGGATATCAAGTTGGTGGTCAGCAGCACTTTCACAGACACAGGCACATATTCCCTTTTATCTGCTTATGCAGAATTACTGTGACTTGAGATACAAATCTGCTTTGGTGGTCCTAGACCAAAGCCTTCTGGAAAACCTTAACATGTGCAACCAGCATCACTACACATTGCATGAGCAGCGTCTAAAAATCTCCCTTAGCAGAGCCAGGCCTGGTCACAGTATACATTCTGGGAGTATTTTCTGGGTGGGGAGCCAGCAGGACTATGACTGCCAAAACACTTCAGCTTAAACCTCAAGAGTTAACCAAAGAAGGGTTTTGTTTTTTTTTTTCTGTACCTGAGAAAAAGATAAACGTCACTTCTGTGCTTACAAGGCAACCAACGTCTACCACATTTGAATAAATGCTTATAAATCTATCACTCCACTTAGATGGCAAGTCACTTAGGAAAAGAAAATATGTATATTTTGTATACCTGGTTTATCCAGGTGCCAAAAGAGCAGCCTGCATATAACTAATGATCATCCATGGCTTGCTGACTTTTGAAAAAAATAAGGAGCTAATGGCAATGAAGGTTGCCTTGGACATACCAACAACATGTTCAAGCCACAGGCTCCCTGAACATCTAAGGGTTTCACAGAGCTATGAAATGATGTGAATAGTGGAACCTGTGCTTTTCCGCCCAATTTAGAATTCTAAACATTGCAATTAGAAAATATCTTCAGCTCTCTTCATTTTTCTTAGTAGACTGAACTCCCCAAATCCAAGAGATTTCAGACAAATCTAAAACTGTTTGCCTCCTAAGATCCTGAGAATTTTTCCCATAGACATCATAGAAGCAGGCTATGCAATTTCTTGAGCCTAGTCCAATGGTGTAAATATTCCTTAACATTTATATTGACAATTCCAACTGAATGAATGCTTGACCTGTAAAAATAAAACACAAAAATTCCATATATTCCTTATATTCCATATAGAATATAAAGGAGTCAGCCAGAGATGTAAATCATGGTAGGCCAAAGACAGCCATTAAGACACTGAAGATGGTATGAAAATTACTGTACCTTTCAGAGCAGTGCAGTTCATGGTAGCTGAGTATTTTCTCTATGGATGTGATTGGCATGCGTTTGCAAACATGAGTAATCTCTGAGGCAGACATCAGACACTATGTATAGAGGTCAAAGCACTTTGATCTATATTCTTTTATCATATTGTGTGAATTATTAAGGTGAACATGGGGATATTAAGGTACAGAGAAACAAAGCTGCTGACTCAGAGCCTCAAAGAAAGATGGGCACATACTGGGAATGAGTCCCTACTCACACTTCTACAGCATTTAGACCTGAAAGGGACCCAGGAATCATCTAAGAAAGTACTTCTCAAACCTTTTTTTAAAAGTAGGCTCTATGCTCAGCATCGAGCCTAACATGGGGCTTGAACTCACAACCCTGAGATTAAGAACTGAGCTGAGATAGAGTTGGACACTTAACCAATTGAGCCACCCAGGCACCCCTCAAACTTAAATGTACCAACAAATCATCTGGACATCTTATTAAAAGAAATACTCTGATTGTCTGTGTCAGAGGCCTAAGATTCTGCATTTCTTTTTTTTTTTTTTTTTTTTTTTTTTTTTTTTTTTTAGATTCTGCATTTCTAATAAGCTTTAGTTGATGCCGCTGCTGCTGGTCCAGAGACCATACTGAAAAGCAAAAACCAAGCACAGTGGTTTTTTTGTTTGGTTGTTGTTGTTCTTGTATTTTAAGATTTATCTATTTTAGAGACAGAGAAAGAGAGAAAGCGGGCACAAGTGCAGGGGTAGGGGCAGAGGGAGAGGGAGAGAAAGAATCTCAAGCAGACACTTCCCTGAGCCCAGAGCCTGATGCAGGGCTCAATCTCACCACCCTGAGATTATGACCTGAGCCAAAACCAAGAGTCAGACACCTAACCAACCGTGCCACCCAGACATCCCTAGTGCAATTATTATAAATCATATTTGTACAATAAAATTACCTCAGAGTTTCTTTCTTTCTTTTAATTACTGATAATTCCGTTGCCTGGGCTTCACTACCAGAGATTCTGATTCACCAGACTAGAGATCAGCTCAGATGTCAGTATCTAGTTTTGTTTTGTTTGGTTTTTTGTTTGTTTGTTTGTTTTTAAAGATTCCCAAGGAATTTTCCTGTTTGCAGCCAGGGCTGTAACCATTGTCCAAGGCTAACCCTTTTATTTAACTGATAAGGCAACACATAGAGTTTGACTCACCTAGCTCATCAGTCAAACACAGAACTGGTCCTGGAATTCTGATATTGGACTCATAGTTCTATGCTCAAGTTTCATTTCTTCCAGTCGAAACCTTGTTCATTTGAAATGAGTTTCCCTCTTTAGTTTTCATTGTTCTTTCCTATTTGTAAATACACAGAGACACACATATACATATAGACACACTTACATACTATATTGGCTGTTTCATCTCTCCTTAATGCTACTGTCCTGTGAGTTCACGGGTTTGTTTATACCAAAGACACAGTGGTCAAGATTCCACATACCTAATCAGCTAAGTCAGAGCCCCACAGAACTGGGACTGCTGCCAAATTCATAGTGATCACAAGATAAACACTTGTTCTGTTTCTCTGACATACTGTCACTAGGTGCCAACAGGTAAAGGGGATGAAGAGGTAAAAATCTTCAGTTATAAAGCAAATAAGTTATAGGGATACAAAGTACAGCATAGGAAATATAATCAATAATATTATAACAACTTTGGTGATGGTATAGACTCACCATAGTGTTCAATATATAATGTAGGTAAACAATGAATTTTACACCTGAAACTAATATATGTCAACTTCAATTTAAAAATGATATTTTATGTGCACTAATTTGTGCACAAAAATTCCAAAGCCATACTGATATTAGTGCATACAGCCCTTCTAATCTTTATTTCAGTATTTGCTTACATTTCCATCCCTTTATTTCAGAGTTAGGTTAGACCTGGTGCCTTGCAGAAAATATTTTCACCTGAAAACTCAATTGGTCTGCTAGAAGCATCCCATCTGATACAGAACTAGGAGAGAACTGAGTAGTGATCCCCTTTCCAAACTCTCTTCTCCCCCATATAGGTCAGTCCCTCTAAGGGAAGGTTGGATGCCTCCTGCCCAAGAGGCTTTGCCAAGCTTCATGTGTGGGCACGTCCAGGACTCCCTGACTCAGGCCCTAAGATGGGAAGATTTAGATTGCCCTGGCCTGAGGATCACAGCAGAGCATTTGCCTCAGCAGCTGCACAGAGACATGACATAATTCCCCAAATTATAATGTGGAAGGGCTCCTGCTGGAGGTTAGTGCAGACTGCCTACTGCACAGATGGAGGGACTTGTCTGAATAGTGAAAGTAACATCCACAGTTATGATGGCTCTTCAATGAGACATGATATCCATGTGTTATTTCATTTCATTTCATCACAACCACATGAGGAAAGATATATTACTATCCTGATTTGATAGGTAAGGAATTATAGCTTAGAAAAGTGAACCAGAGCATCTGGCTGGTTCAGTCGGAAGAGCATACAACTCTTTTTTATTATTATTATTATTTATTTTTTTAAATTTTATTTATTTATGATAGTCACAGAGAGAGACAGAGAGAGAGAGAGGCAGAGACATAGGCAGAGGGAGAAGCAGGCTCCATGCAGGGAGCCTGACGTGGGATTCGATCCCGGGTCTCCAGGATCCCGCCCTGGGCCAAAGGCAAGCGCCAAACCGCTGTGCCACCCAGGGATCCCCCCCCCGCTTTTTTTAATGTACATATGCATCTTAAGTGATCCATTTGATACATTTCGGCACTTTGTTTAAATTTCTTTTCTTTTTTTAAATTTTATTTATTTATTTGACAGAGAAAGAATGAGCAAGCACAAGCAGGAAGAGGGGCAGAGGGAAAGAGAGAAGCAAGCTCCCCATCAAGCAGGGAGCCTGATGTGGGGGTCTAGGGGTTGATCCTAGGACCCCAAGATCAAGACCCATACTGAAGGGAGACGCTTAACAGACTGAGCCACCCAGGCACCCAAAGAGCATGCAACCCTTGATCTCAGGGTTGTGAGTTGGAGCCCCACGTTGGGTATAGAGATTACTCTAAATAAATAAACTTAAAAAAAAAAAAAGGTGAACCAACTAGCCCATGATTACATAGCCAGTAAATGACAAAGTCCAATATTGAAACCAGACAGTGTGATTCCAGGTGGCTTCACCGCTGTGTCTTGTGAGCACAAAAGCAAATGAAGATGAAATGTCTTAATATTTTTCATTGTGCCCAAGCTGGGGAGGAGTGAAGGAAATCTTGGGGGAAAACTGTCTCATTGGTCCCATATCTGGTAATAAGGACTGTTCTGTGATGGATCTTTACCTATGCAGAGCACACAGCCCTGTAATAAGTGAGATGGTGTATGCCTGATGAATCCCCTACCATCAGGTAATTCTGTCAAGGGAACAGGTCTAAGACTTCTTTCTAATGCGTTAGGTTTGTTCATCTCCCATAGAACAAGCTTTGTCTAATAGCCACTCTTCCCTTTAAGTGAATTTAGGCTCCCATAATGGGCTAACCTGGCCACGGTCCGCTTTCCTTTACTCCTTTAGGGAGTTCTATTCTCCATTTCTATGATCCAATTTTCTTTAGAGAGTTTTACTACCTACTCCTATAATTATAGTTTACTTAGGGAGTGGGATTCTTATTATTTAGGTAATCTTGATTTGTTGGGTTTGGAAATGAACACATGGATCTAAACTATATTGTGGTCATAAGATGTCAGGTGGGCCAGCACATTCTTCTAGGAACTAGGAACTAGGAATGGACAGATGTGGTCTACCTCAAGTTAACTGAGGTAATTAACTTCAATGAAGAAAGCAGACATTTCCCCCAAACTTCATGCAGCTTATAATCCAGTGAGAAAAATAGTTAAAACAAGTTCGCAGTCGATTAAAGGTCAGCTTTCTCCATGAAGAAGTTTGGAACTTAATTTGCCAAAGTGTTCCAAGCAGTTCTCTTGTTTTATGCCATTTGGTTTGAAGCACTATTAATTCAGTCATTTGCTGGTATTGATCAAGAAACATGAGAAGGTTGCTATATGATTTGAGAGACCATCAATAACAAACACCTTTGATTATGACATTTTATTAAAAGAAGTTGCATGCCATATAATATTTTTATTTTGAAAAATATTTTATTTACTTATTTTTGAGAGAGAGAGAGAGAGAGTGAGCCTGAGCATGGGGATGAGCACGGGGACAGGCAAGAGAAGCAGACTCCACGCTGAGCAGGAAGCCCAATCTGGGGCTTGATCCCAGGACTATGGGATCATGACCTGAGCTGAAGGTAGATACTTAATCAACTGAACCACCCAGGTGCCCTCACCAAGTACTATTTTTAAAAGGAAAAAATTAAGGAAACAATGGTACTGTTTTTTCATTTTTGTATTTGTTTTGGGGGAAAATATATTAATTTCCTATTGTGGCTTAATTAATTACCACAAACTTGTTAGTCTAAAACCATACAAATTTATCATCTTACAGGTCTGGAGGTCAGAATCGGAAATGAGTTTCACTGGACTGAAATCAAGGTGTTGGCAGAGCCAACTGCCTCCAGAAGCTCTAGAGGACAATCCTTTTTGTACTTTTTCCAGCTTCTAGAAGCTTCCTACATTCCCTGGTAGAGACCCATAATCCACAAGATTATAAATCCCCCAGGCATTTATAGAACTATCTGGTAGCGTTTGGATTTCTACTGAACTCTAAATTGCAGGGAAGAAATTGCAGGGAAGCAAACTTTCTATCATTAAGGGCAGACATCAGAGTCAGGTAGAAGCCATCTTCCCAACTTGTTTATCACTAAAACAAGAGACTTATTAGATTTAACAAGAATGATATCCTAAAGTGCTTGGTTTGGCGCTAAAATGAGTTTAACTATTACCAACTGTCCTAGAGTGAGAAATATTAGAGGTAAGTATCTGTTGGACAGTTAGTCAACTCTTCTCAGGTATTGCTATACATCACTTGCACCCAGAAAGCAGAGCTCATTGATGCAAAGTATTTCCCTGGATTATGTGATGTGTTTATGTGAGGCCTGTTTAACAATCTCCAGAGATTATGGTTACTAGAGTGTCTTCTAACCCATCTCTCTATCCCATCCCTCCCTACTCTGGGAGAGATCTCCGCACTTCTTGGGGCTCTAAAGTGTGGGACAGCTTGGATGTTTACAGAGAATGACAAGAAGCATCAAATCCAGGAAAACAGATGCTCTTTAGTATTGAAAATGCTACTGCCAGGGGTGCCTGGGTGGCTTAGTCGGTTAAATGTCCAACTCTTGATTTTGGCCTGGGTCATGATCTTGGGGTCATGGGATCCAGCCCTATGTTGAGCTCTATGCTTAGGGTAGGGTCTGCTTGGGATTCTCTCTCACTCTCTCTCAGCCCCTACCCCTGGCTCACATGCTCTCTCTACATAAATAAAATCTTAAAAAAAGAAAGAAAGAAAATACTATGCCAGGCTTACACATGACTACCTCCAGGCATTAACAAGTGGTCTCTTTATTTATAAAGATCTTATTTATTCATGAGAGACAGAGAGAGAGAGAGGCATAGACACAGGCAGAGGGACAAGCAGGCTCCATGCAGGGAGCCTGATGTGGGACTTGATCCCAGGTCCCCAGGATCACACCCTGCGCTGTAAGGCTGCGCTAAACCGCTGAGCCATGGGGCTGCCCAACAAGTGGTCTCTTTAAACTGACAGCTGAAATTCATGGGCTTGTTTCTCCCATGCACATGACTGACAGAACCTCATTTGTGTCCTTAAAGTTACCCCCACTCAAGAATTTCTCCAAGTGCCCATGGGGCATGTCTCATGGACTCCTCAATCAGGCCAAACCACAGTGCCTGCCATTCACTATTGTTAAGGTACTCTGGCCCAAGTCTTTCCTAACTGCAGCCAATATACCACTGCAAACTCCAGCTCTTTGGGGATCACCCCAACCACCAATGTCTCCATTCCTATGAGGCTGTGAAAGCTGGAATTATACTGGGACTCAGGGCCCCTAGCTGTAACCTGTCGAGCTTGAATAAATCACCCTCAGTCTGAGTCCACAGCTCTGTAGCTTGTCCCCAGCCAGGCCAAATGTGATACAGCCAACTCTACTCTGGGGCCTATGCTGAAGGGAGTAGGCCTTCTGGGACATTCCCTTTGATATCCACCCTTTCATGCAGGTTCCTCCTGAACTCCAGTACCATCCCCAACTGCTCTTTATCTGTATTCAATCATTCTTTTCCTACCTGAACTGAAGTCCACTTCCTACATCTTTCAGGCTGTGCTCTGAAGACAAATTGGAATAAATTAGTTATATACATGACGGTATTATTTACAGCAGTGATTCTTGGGGGAGGGATATAACAGAGGAGAGGATTTTGTGCCTCAGAGCAAAAAAAAAGTTGCTTTTGCCAAATTATGGAGATAATTTTTTTTTTTAAATCACAACTGCAGGGTGCTGCTGACATCTAGTGGGTGTATATACATAAGGATGCTTCTTAAAGATCACTAGACAGTTTTCTACAGCATAGAATTATGCAGCCCAAATGTCAACAGTTGTCAAGGTCGGGAAACCCTGCCTTCATCTATTTCAGTTTCTCAGGTAGATTTTAGATCAGTTGCCATGTTTCACTTTCTATTTCCCTATTTCTTTTGTTGCTGTGTTTTATGTCTTGAGAAGAATACATACAAAAGACAATGCACTACTGATTCTCCAAAAAACACATCCAATCCAACATTCTGTGAAAAGAAATATTGATACATAAATTCCATCAAATAATTTTAACATGTTCAACACCCACTCAACAGTCAGGTCTTTGTTTCCTTTCAATCCTGAAAGTGTATATTCTTTCAATTTTTTTATGGATGGTTTTTGTCTTTCTGATTTTGAATTCTTAACAATATAGGTAGATAACCAAGATCTCTTTTTCCTTTGATGTTTACCTCTGATTGTTTAGTTGCTACCCATTTAAACCTTAATAAGCAAAGGTGATCTCTTGGCCCAGATACAGCTAAGAGGAAGGAAGGGAAAGAAGTAGGAACAAGGAAGAAAAAACATGATTAACACATTGGAAATATTTTCAATTACTGGAGCACTATTAAATTTTTCTAAATCCTTAGTAAGAAGGAAACTCTGTGTTTATTTTTCTACCCATAATAAACCATTCAGTACCTTTTCTAAAATATGGCTTCCTGCTTCAGAAAGACATTACAGGGCAGCCCGGGGGCGGGGCTCAGCGGTTTAGCGCCACCTTCAGCCCAGGGTGTGATCCTCGGGACCTGGGATCGAGGCCCACGTCAGGCTTCCTGCATGGAGCCTCCTTCTCCCTCTGCCTGTGTCTCTGCCTCTCTCTCTCTCTCTCTCTTTCTCTCATGAATAAATAAATAAAATCTTAAAAAAAAAAAAAAAAAAGACATTACAATAGTCGTTTGGCCCACCGCATTACCTCTCTGATCTCAATTCTTAGGACTTTTTCCCTGCTCTTCCCACTAACCATACCATCCATGGCAAGTATGCTCCACCTTAATGGGTTTGCACTTACTGTTTCCCATGCCTGGAACTTTCTTCCCTAGCTCCATATCTACAGTGCTCATTCCTTCACCCACTTCAGATCTTTGTTCAGTTGCCACTTTCTCAGTGAAACCAGCTATTACCAACGGATTTATACTAGCAAGAAATACCCCGACTCCAAACCTCTCTTCGCTTTTTCTCCATAGCACCATTTGACATACAATGTTTCATTTGTTATTATTTTTATCTCCCATACTAGAAGATAACTCCTGTAGAGTAGGTCCTCTGTTTCATCATTACTATATTGACAGTGCCTTGAGCAAGGTCTGGTTCTTAGCAGTTGTCCAATATAATTTGTCGAACGAATGAATGATTGAATTCAAGGGGAACAAAAATTTGGGTTATCGGTATTCAGTATTTTCTGCTTAGATTCCCAAGACCAATCCAGGGTTTGCTAGAATCCTACTATGGTGAGTATGGTTGGCAAGGGCACAGAGGCGAGCAGTCGCACACAATTGGGAGGAGAAATGCATAAACTTCTTTGCAAAGCTATTTGGCAACACCTATCAACTTTTAAAATGCAAGGACTTCGGTTTCAGCTTAGGATGCAGAAAGCTGAAAAGAGCATCACTTGACGTCAGCCTTTACAACAAAAATAACAACCTCCTTTTTCAAAAATAAAGAAAGAAAGAAATGGGTTGGGTGAGAGCCCAGGCCAAAGTCCTGAGGGCAAATTCCCCACCGAACCGCCCGAAGCTCTGTAACGTGCCCCCCCCGCCCGCCCCTGGCTTCCCGGCGGCCCGGGACCCACTGCGCTCCAGCACAAGTTTCCGTTTCCTGGAGCAGGACTCCGCCTAGTCCGAGATCAGGTCCACTTTCCAGTTTCCTTCTCCCGCTCGGGTCCCGCGCGTAACAAAGCCAGCGCCCGGCCACAGACCTCGGCCGCAGCCCCGCCCGCCCGGGTCGCGCACGCGCACGCGCACACGCCCGCCCGCGCGCGCCGCGCCGCCCCGCAGGCCGGGATCCCAGTCCTGAGGAGAAGGCCCGAGGGGACCGCTCGGAGCGCGCAGCCACCATGAGGTGAGGCTCCCGGCTTCTGCCCCCAGACCGCGTGGGCCTTTGTTTCAAGCCCGTGTTTTCCTCTTGCCGTGGCCAGCGCAGTGCCGCGGCCCTTCAGGGGGCCGAGCCCCCGGCGCCCCGCAGCGGGGCGTCGGGTTGGGGCGCGTCGGGAGCGCCGTCCCGGTGGCGGCGTTTGGGGTCGGGCCTGGCGGTCGCGGTGGCGGAGCGCGCGCTTCCCCAAGCCCCACGCCTTCCGGGCGGCGGCGGCCGGCGGTCGGCACTGCCGGGCCGGGCGGACGGGGTGGGGGAGCCGGCGACGCGCCCCGGGAGCCCGCCCCCCGCCGCTCTTCGGGGAGGCGGCGACCGTGCTTGGTTGGCCGCGGCCCCGGGGCCTTTCCGGGCGGCCTCTACGTGGCGCGGGCTTCCCGGGGCGCGTCGCCTTCCCCCCTTCCCGGGGCCGCAGCTGCCGTCCCCCCGACGTGGGCCGACACGGTTCGGCCGCAGCCCTGCAGTTGTCACCTCGGCCGGCTACTGCCATTTTGCCTTTCTGATGTCTGGGTCTGAGTTCTTCCCTCGCTGTGAGCGAGATTCTGCTTATTCCGCCCAATCCGCTACTTTAGGGGGTCCCCTTTACCGCCTCGCGTGAGGGGGGCCTTTTTCTCACCCGCTTTGTGTCCCCAGAGACTGGCACCGCCCTTTGCTGCTGGGTGAACCGTCCGCAGTTAGAGGGTAAGGCCTGGGCTCCTGAAGCAGGCAGCTCTTGCTTCTGAACCCTGTTCCGAACACCTAGGAGTCGGGTGGTCCAAAGCAAAGTTGCTTCAACTCTGAGTCGGTTGCTCATCTGTACAAATTAATGACCTCCAAGCCTTAGGGCTGTGCTTAGTTGATTGCTTAGTGCTTAATATTTGCAAATGTTGTTTATTATTATTTTAAGTGAAAAAGAAACGTAATCCGGGCTTCACCTCTAACATTTGTAGGAAGGGCCTGAAAAAATGTGCCCGAAGAAAGGAGGAGGAAAGGGTAGGTGCACTGTATGTGTATGCAGATAGGCTGGAAGGGAGTGGACCCAACTTGGGGAGCTAACTGCCTCCCAAGAACTGCGAAAGACTGCTCCTTCCTGGCAAAAATGCCAACATTTTCTAAAGATAAATATTGCCTCTTCAGATACAGTAGCTTCTCTCTGCCAGCTTCCCAGAGACAGAGTTTAAAAATTAAGCAAAGTTTAAAAGGTAAAACTTCTCACAGCATCCAGTTGTGCATAAATTCCACAGAACCTGGGTAAGGCACAGTATCCCCTTGAGATCTCACAACCACATTCATATTATTTAAGGCAGCCCTCATCATCATCCTCGAGCTGGGCTGGTATCAAAGTTCACAACAGAAGTAGATGTTCATTTTACTCTTTGAATGGGCAGATGTCTGATAAGCCCATTTGCCATGGATCTGGACAGGCTTGCCCATGAGTTTGGTGCAGTTATACCAGAGAAAGGGACAGTCATACCAGATTTCCCGGTCAGGACCATGGGAAACAGTCCAAAACGTATTTTCAAAATCCAAACATTGGGATCCCTGGGTGGCGCAGCAGTTTGGCACCTGCCTTTGGCCCAGGGCGCGATCCTGGAGACCCGGGACTAAATCCCACGTCGGGCTCCCGGTGCATGGAGCCTGCTTCTCCCTCTGCCTGTGTCTCTGCCTCTCTCTCTCTCTCTCTCTGTGACTATCATAAATACATTTAAAAAAAAAAGTCCAAATATGAAGGCACAGAGTATGCCAAGATATAAAGACAAGTGGGATAGGGAAGACTGAAATGGGAGAGAGTTGGGAGGCATTAGCAGGAGGTAAACAACTAGTAAGAATCCCCTAATCTGGAATCCAGTACTTTTTATGCTAAGCCTGGGTTAGGACATACCAGAAACTGCCAGTATATGATTGTATTCATTCAACAAATGTTTATTTATTGAGCTTCTATTAACTATTATTCTAATAATGTTTTTTATTGAGCTTCTATTAATAGAAGCTCAATAATAGATTCCAGGAACACAGTGCTGGGGGCACAGTAGTGAAAAATACAAAATCAGAACAAGGTCCCAGGGGATCCCTCGGTGGCTCAGTGGTTTAGCGCCTGCCTTTGGCCCAGGGCGCGATCCTGGAGTTGCGGGATCGAGTCCCACGTCGGGCTCCTTGCATGGAGCCTGCTTCTCCCTCTGCCTGTGTCTCCACCTCTCTCTCTATGTGTCTATCATGAATAAATAAATAAATCTTTAAAAAAAAAAAAAAAGAACAAGGTCCCAGTTCTTATGGGGCGTACATTTAAATGGGGGAAATAGATAAACAATAGATATTTGACTAAAACAATTCAGAAAGTGTTAAGAGCTACAAGGAAAATAAAATAATTAATGGGCTAAGAGAGTGACCTCGAATGGAAGGGTCTATTTTAAATATTTCTGCTATGAGTAGCCTGGGTAGAGAATATTGGACCTGAGTTACAGGAAAGAACCAGTCATGCAAAGATTTAGAAGCAGAATATTCCACGAGTAAAAACAACAGGTAGAAAAGTCCTTGAACTTGATATGTTTGAGAAAGGAAAGTCAGTATGTCCAAAACACAGTGAATGAGAAGAGTAGAAGGAGCAAAGTTTGGACAGATAAGGCCAAGTTCTTTAGGAACTTGTAGGGCACGGCAAGGGCTAGGTTAATATCTAAGGGTGTTGGGAAGCCAGTGGGAGATTTTAAGCAGGAGACTGACATCATCTGGTTTACATTTTCAGAAGTATAGTAGGACTCCGAAGGGATCAAGAGTCAAAGCTGGGAGACCAGATTTTCACCCCAGCTCAAAGGAAAAGTAATTATGGTTTAGACTAGTAAAACAGCAGTAGAAATTGGAGGAAAGTGGATGGGAAATGGGTGGTAGAATTAACAGGACTTCCATTTGGATTGGATGAGAGGTTGAGAGAAGAGGAATCAGATTACTCCTGGATTAGTTGGCCTGTGGAATTAAGAGGTGCCAAAAAAGATTAAGGGAAGAACAGGCTCAAGGAATCCAGATTTCTGGATTGCATATGTTTATTTGAGATGCCAATTGACATTCTAGCTCTATTTCTCTACTTTCTTTTAGTAAAATTTCTTGAAAGAGTGGCCTCTATTCCCCATATCCACTTCTTTACCAAATATTATCCCCTCAACCCACTCCAGTACTGTTTTCATCCCTACCTTTCTAGTGAAACACCTATCATGGTCCTCCTCAGCTTTACTCCTGACAAAATAATGATCTCTGTCCTCAATTACTCAGTCTCTTAGAATCATTTTACACATTGAATATTCATCTCTCTTAAACATTTTCTTCCTTAGGCTTTCATTGATACCCGGTTTCTTAATTTTCCAGCTCCCTCATTGTTGTGTTTTTTGTTGTTGTTGTTTTTGTTTTTGTTTTGCCTCCTTTCCTGGTCCTTCTAGTCTGCTTAACTTGGGAGTGTTTTACAGCTTAGTTGTAAACCCTCTTCTCGGTTTATGCTCAGTCCTTATGTAATTTAATTCCAGATCTTGTGGTTTTAAAGCTCATCTGCATGTCAGTGACTCCTGATTTTATATCTTTAGTTCTAACTTCACTCCTTTTAAAAAAAAAAAATTGTTTTTAATTTACTTATTCATGAAAGACACATACACAGAGAGGCAGAGACATAGGCAGAGGGAGAAACAGACTCCCCATAAGTAACCTGATGCAGGACTCAGTCCTGGATCCTGGGATCACGCCAGTGCCAGTTCAACTGCTGAGCCACCCAGGCATCACAACTTCACTCCTTTTTATCCTCAGTTGTTTATTCATTAATATCCAACTTCATACTTGGCATCTTCGCTTTAGACATCTCAAAATTAACATTTCCAAATAGTGTTCTTGATTTATCTACTCATTTCCTGAAGTCGAACGCATAGGAATCATCCTGGGGTATTCCCTCTTATGGCCCTCTCCACACCCAATCCATCAGAAAGACCTGTCAGCTCTGTCTCATGTAGAACCAATCCAGTCCTGACTAACCCTCCACTAGAACTATAGTGTAAACTTGTATCATCTCTCCTTGAATTTCCTCAACAGCTGCTTTTATGTCTCTTTCAGGGAAATGTCCTCTGGTCATGCTCTTTAAATTTTAACTACTTCTCAGACTCCCCTGCCAACTTCTCATTTTTTTCTCTCTTCTGCTTTATTTTTCTCTTTATTACAATCTCACATACTATATATTTTTATTTATTTTTTGGTCTTTTTTTGACACACCCACTGCCCTATTAGAATATAAGCTACATGAAATCAGGGTGTTTTTTATGTTTTGTTCATTGGTGTATCCCTACACTTAGAATAGTACCCTCTACATTGTACGTCTCGGTAATTCTTGGTTGAATAGATAGCTTCCCTATCAGTTTCCTTGCCTCCTCCCTTGACCTTCCATTATCCATTCTCTTCACAGTAGACAGAGGAATTTCTTTTTAAAACCTATATCAAACATTATCATTTTCCTACTTAAAAAGTTTCCTTCAGTGGTTTCCTCAGTCGTTTATTCATTAATATCCAACTTCATACTTGGCATCTTCGCTTTAGACATCTCGAAATTTAGGGTAAAATTTATGTTCCTTATCATGGACTACCATACCTTGCATCATCTGTCCCTGCCTAGTACTACACCTCATCTTCTGCTATTCCTCTTTACTATGCTTCAGCCACACTTTTCTTCCTTCTGTCCCCTGAACACTCCTGTTTGTTCTCAGATCAAGGCCTTTGCACTCACTGGTCTCAGGGTTTCTCGTCTCAATATTATTGACATTTTGTTGTTGGGACTGAGCTGTGCATTGTAGGATATTTAGCAGCATCCCTGCCCTTACCCAGTAGGTGCTCATAGCATTCCTCTAGTGGTGACAACCAAAATTATCTCCAGACATACCAAATATACCCTAGGGGGCAAAAGCACCCTGGTTGAGAAGCAGTGGCTTAGATCATTCTGCCCTCAGATCTTTTATGATTGCCTCCATTTCATTGTTGAGCTCTTACTTCAAATTGTCCCTTTCTACAAAAGTTGATCCTTCATAATTATAACTAACATACCCCTCCCCCTCCCATAACCGCCACTACCCTTAATCCTGTTATTCTGATTTTTTTTTTCCTTCTTAACATTTACTACTATCTGGCATTATGTTGCCCATTTCTTTTCATATTGATTTGTCTACATATTTGTTTTGCCTCAACTCCTTTAGTTCTTTCCTCGCCCAGAATGGAATTGCCATGAAGAAAGAGCCATTTTCTAACTTGTCCACTACAACTATAGAATTACCTAGCATATGCCATGGCATATATTACATGAGGTGCTCAATGAATATTTTGGTTTTTTTTTAATTTTTATTTATTTATTTATGATAGTCACACAGAGAGAGAGAGAGAGGCAGAGACACAGGCAGTGGGAGAAGCAGGCTCCATGCACCGGGAGCCCAACGTGGGATTCGATCTCGGGTCTCCAGGATCGCGCCCTGGGCCAAAGGCAGGCGCTAAACCGCTGTGCCACCCAGGGTTCCCCTCAATGAATATTTTGATGGCACTGTTACATAGTTCTATAAACATTTATACGACTATATATTTATATTTTACATACAAGGGGGGGGTGTTTGGTATGCACCAGAAAGGGAAATAAATACACATTCATACACACATGCCCTGTATACTGTTCATCCCACAATTAGGGCATTTTCCTCTTTGAGAGAAGCCTTAAGGAATTTTTTTTTCTGTACGTTCCTTAATTATGGTTAATCGTAGACTGAGAAAGCCTTTTTAAAAATATTGTATTTATTTATTTGAGAGAGAGAACACAAGAGAGAGAACACAGGCAACATGGAGGGGCAGAGGGAGAGGGAGAAGCAGGCTCCCCACTGAGCAGGGGCCCAGACTCAGGGCTCAATTCTCTGACCCTGGGATCATGACCTGAGCCAAAAGCAGACACTTAACTGACTGAGCCACCCAGGTGCTCCTAAGAACGTCTTCTTGACTGCCATACTATTGCTATTGGCAAAACAAATAAATAAAACCAAGAATGTTAATTAGGATTTTGTCAGTTGCAGACAGTAGAAACCTAATTTAGAGTGGCTTAAGGTGTGTGTGTGGGGGTAATTTCCTTAAGTAAATAGAAGGGGCAGGGGTGGACAGGGTGATCCAGGCAAGACTGTTTAGTCACTGTCTTGAGCAGTTTATCTTCCTAAGCTCTGCTTTCCTCTATATTAGATTCTTTCTCAGGCAGGGTGACTCTTCCCAAGTTTGGAAAGATGGCCACCAGCAAACCCAAGCTAATAGAAGCCTTTGGAAGGAAGAGAGATAGTTCCATCAAAGTTCCATTTCAACAAAAATATATTTTAATTGGACTATCTCTGAATAAATCACTGGGACCAGGGAATGGCCAGAATATCATGTGCCTTCCCAGACTAAACAGTAGACAGTCCATTTCAGATTATATAGACTAAGAGTAGAGGGAGAAGATGTTCCAGAAATGGAAACCGAAAGAAAGGATCCTCACCAGGTAAAAACCACGGATGTCCACTGCTCTGGACTATGTACACTTCCTGGGTCACTTCCATGGAACTTTATGCTGAATTATAATTGTTTACTTAAAAGCTCTGCATAAGCAAGGCTGTGTCTTGTTCACAGTTACATACCCAGGGTTATTTAGAAGATCTTGCACAAAAAGAGCCTCAGTAATGAATAAACATTTCCTTGTCCTCCTTCCTCCTTTGTAGATTCAGAGGTAGTGTTTCCATTGTGCCCTGCAGAGATTATACTGTGCCTTGCACAAAGGGAGCTCAACAAATATTTGTGAAGTGAATTTTAAGAGCAATGTTAAGGTAATAATAAGTATAGTTGCCCACAACCCCAGAGGTTGAAAAGATGTGGCACTTATATCGAATCTATTAAGCTTACTTAATTTCCTTGTGCCTTTCCCCCATCTTTCTGGAAATCTGTTACTCTCCTTTTACCTATCTCAAACTTATGCTTCTCCCCATCTCTTAGTATACCAGTTACTATCCTTTTCTGTCCTTTTTCTCTCTATGGGGTATCCTTCTCCTCTTTCCTCCTTTCTTTTCCTTCATCCCTCTCTCCTTCCCTTTCTTTCTCCTCTGCAAAAATGACATTGGTGTGGCTTCTGTGTCTCCTTTTTTTTTTTTTTTTTTGCAGAGAAAAGTATGTTTTATTATTTTAAACCATAAATTATAATTCTTATAAAAGTTATATAAATGCAGACTGATCATCTTTAAACTCTCAAAAAGCCAAATAAAAATAAAGCACAGAAAACTGAATTGAGAAAGTTCTGACATAATTCTTCCACATGTTATGTATCATCAGGAAGAATCACTGCAATAGTTACCCAATGTAGTATTAAAGGTAACAAACAAGAGGTTTGGTCTTAAACATAAATTCAAATGTATAGTATATCTACAATAACAGGTCAAAGAGGAAGTATATCTGCAATTTCTAACGGTAATAAACAGTTAGTTTGCAAATACTGTATTCTTGAGTGAAATAAGAAAGCAGATCAGGGTTAAAATGTTGGACAGTCTTAACGACCAGGCCACCTTTCAGGACCATTTCTCACGGTACATAGTGCTCTACCTGTAACTAAACCATGTGTTATCCTTTAGTGTACTCTTTTTCTTATTTCTCACCTCTTCTTCTCCCCCTTCATACTCATAATATAGGAATGGAATTTTTATATTAAGTATTGACTGTATATATTTACTATTCTTAATTTTCAAGTTAAGTAAATAAAACATTTAAAATTCCCCTCAGTAAAAATTGAAGGCACTGGTGAGCTAAAGACTGCCAAAAGGAAATAGATTCCTGTGACATAGAAAACCCTGTCATCTCTTCAGAACTGCTTTTGCAGTACATAATGAGAATATTTCTGGAATTTAATTCTACACCAAGGAAGCCTATATAAAGATACAGGGGACTAGTGTTTGAACTGTAAGATCAAATAAAAGGTAGAATTGTTGTTAGGCAAAAAAAAAAAACAAAAAAAAAACGTATTTAAGGTTTAAAGATTGATTATTTCCTTCATTTCTTCAAAATTAAAGGGAATTTTGTCTTTCACAGTGAAATTCCTAAGGAATCCTTGAAGGCCATTCTGTTGGAGTTAGAATGTCACTTTACATGGAATTTACTTAAGGAAGACATTGATCTGTTTGATGTGGAAGATACAATTGGGCAACAGCTTGAATTTCTTACCACAAAATCCAGACTCACTCTTTATAACCTATTGGCCTATGTGAAACACCTAAAAGGCCAAAATGAAGATGCTCTAAAGTGCCTGGAACAAGCAGAAGAAATAATCCGGCGAGAACACTCAGACAAAGAGGAAATACGAAGTTTGGTCACTTGGGGAAATTATGCCTGGGTATATTATCACATGGACCAGCTCAAAGAATCTCAGAAGTATATAGACAAGATAGGGAATGTTTGCAAGAAGTTGTCCAGTCCTTCTAACTATAAGTTGGAGCGTCCTGAAATTGACTGTGAAAAAGGGTGGGCACTCTTGAAATTTGGAGGAAAGTATTACCAAAAGGCTAAAGCAGCTTTTGAGAAGGCTTTGGAAGTGGAACCCGACAATCCAGAATTTAACATCGGCTATGCCATCACAGTGTATCGGCTGGATGATTCTGACAGAGAAGGGTCTATAAAGAGCTTTTCCCTGGGCCCTCTGAGGAAAGCTGTTACCCTGAACCCAGATAACTCCTACATTAAGGTTTTTCTGGCGCTAAAGCTTCAAGATGTACATGCAGAAGCTGAAGGGGAAAGGTATATTGAAGAAATCCTGGACCAAATATCATCCCAACCATATGTCCTTCGTTATGCAGCCAAGTTCTATAGGAGAAAAAATTCCTGGGACAAAGCTCTGGAACTTTTGAAAAAGGCCTTGGAAGTGACACCAACCTCTTCTTTCCTGCATCACCAGATGGGACTTTGCTATAGGGCACAAATGATCCAAATCAAGAAGGCCACACGCAACAGACCTAAAGGAAAGGATAAAATGAAAGTTGATGAGCTGATTACATCTGCCATATTTCATTTCAGAGCAGCTGTGGAAAGAGACTCTATGTTTGCATTTGCCTACACGGATCTGGCCAACATGTATGCTGAGGGAGGCCAGTATAGCAATGCTGAAGACGTTTTCCAGAAAGCCCTTCGTCTGGAGAACATAACTGATGATCACAAACATCAGATCCACTATCACTATGGCCGCTTTCAGGAATTTCACCGAAAATCAGAAAGTACTGCTATCCACCATTATTTAGAAGCCTTAAAGGTCAAAGACCGGTCATCCCTACGCACCAAATTGGCAAGTGCTCTGAAGAAACTGGCTATCAAGAGACTTGGTCACAATGCTTCAGATGTGCAGAGTTTAAGTGCCCTAGGGTTTGTTTATAAGCTGGAAGGAGAAAAGAGGCAAGCTGCTGAATACTATGAGAGGGCCCAAAAGATAGATCCAGAAAATGCAGAATTCCTTACTGCTCTCTGTGAGCTTCGACTTTCTGTTTAAATACATACTCTAGGAAATTAGTTCTAAGTTTTTCTCTCCATTTTGGGTCATTATATTTTTTTATTTTAATCCGTTGTTCATTACAGAGCCATTTTTTTTTTAATGGTTACATACCAAGCATCGTGCTAAATATTTTATATATATGCAATGATGAATTTTTTGCTGTTTTCTTTTTTCTTAATTAATATAACCCATTAAGAAACAGAAACCTTTCAGCTATTGTAACTTTTAAAAATGGTATGGCCATTATGACTTTATACTCTTTTATCTGTACTATTTATAATAATTTTCTATTAAATTGTTAAATTTCCCATATTACACAGTGAGTATAATTCTGCATAAACCTTTGACACCTAGGTCAAAAAAATCTTTCAGGAATGCAAAATCCTATTAGTTAAGCCCTTAACTAGGTAGCTTGCAAAACATGGGCCCTTCCAGTTATAGATGTTCTGACTTAGATGAGAATATTTAACCATCAACCTGATAGTAACCTAAAGAATCCACTTTGTTGAAAGAAAAAAGTTCTTAACAATAAAAAGCTTGTCATCTGTGGTGACTTCAAAAAAGGGAGGAAAAAAACGAATAGAAAAAAAAAGATTTCTTCAAATACAGAATTTAAGTGACCCATGAGAAATCACAAGTATCTCTCAAAATGTTCATTAAATAGCTAGAAATAGTTGTGAGGGAAAAAAAGAATAATGGAAAATCATGTAAGTTTCTCTGGTTCTTTTAAAACAGGAAGAATGAACCTATTGAACTAATCTAGATGAAATTAATTTTATTCCTTCCCATTAAAATTCCAGTATTTTTAGGTTAAAATCATTGAGATAGAAAGCAGGTCAATTGAGAAATTGGGAGAAATGATAAACAAATGGATAATATAGATGTTCCTAACCTACATCCTAGATTACCAAAATTTCCATGGTTTGGTTTCAGGCCTGGACTGGATCATTCTCATACTCCCAATTTCTGGCCTTTGGTTAACTGTTTTAGTATTCCAGAGTTACTTCTGTAAAGCTTTTTCTTTTGTCTAAGATTTTCAGAATGACATGTTTTCCGATAGATCCTACAGGAATAGTTAAGCCCTACTTTCAGTATTAATACCATCTTGGAAGGGTCACTGTTTAAGGGCTCTTATTCCAGGGGACATTTTTAAATGGGATGTTGCTAAAAATAGCTTCTCTAATGTTGTTTCTTTGATTATAGACTACACAATTATATTTACCACCACAGTATTAGTGGAAATGTGTGCCATGTGCTTTAATTCTCCATACCTCTAATGTAGCTCTTAAAACTACTGTATACATGTTTGTGTGTTTTTTTACTTCTTGTTACTTAAAAAAATTTTTTCTATTATTATTATAAAAGTAATGAATTCTCATTGTAAAACTTCAAACATAACAGATGCATATGAGTTTAAAGGCAAAAGGGAACCTCCTTGCCCTTCCCTAATTCTACACCCCCATGGTAACCTGTTAACAATTTAATTTGTATCCTTCCAGATATTTTTTCTATGCATAATCAAACATACATGGATACTGCAATGTATTTCATAAATTAAATTTTTTAAAAGTTTGCTTTACTTAAGTCCCTGCTGTTTTTGTTTATTTTACTCATTTCATTGTTTATTCAAGAAGGAAGAATGAGGAAAGGAATGATACTTAAGTATTTCAGAAATTCAGGACTGAAGTCCTAACTGATCAGTATAAGCATTTGTCACATTTTGTAGCAAATATTTTATTTTGCAGCAAGTCACCTTCCTCCATTGGGATTAATATTCTAATTAATGTTATGTTCCCAAGTAGGGAAGGCACACACAATATAATACAGTTATGATATCAAAACAACAATACAACTATAAGTCTCTATTTAGATATTTAGTCTTTAAAGTTTATAAAGTGACTTTAAAATTCACTAGATATTATACCAATATATAAGAAGTCATAAATACCAAGAAAGTATAAAATCAGCATATGAAAAATATAACTATAAAATACTGAACTAAAATTAGTATATTTATAATAACTTTAAATTTTGTCACTAATTACGCTTGCCTTCCTAAAATTTAAAACTACTTAGAGATAATTTCATAGTCTTGGATTTAAAAAAAGACCTCAGAGTTCACTCACCTTTATCAATTAACCATCAAAACTTAGAGCTTGAATTATCTTCATAAGTGATATTTTCATCTTCAGATAGTCCTTATTCTTAGAAATTTGTTCCTTCCACTTAACTGAAGACTTCTAGCCTAAAGTTTAAATATTTTGAGCTGTCTTTAGGGACCTCGAAGATCTTATCCTTTATAGATGTGATATCAGGATATCAGGACTCATAGTTTCAAATGGCAGAAAACCCAGCTCAAACTGACCTAAGCAAAAATGAGAATGTAATGGCTGTTGCAATTTAATAGTCTAGAGGCAGTACTACTTTCAGATAAATTTGAAGGGATAAGTGAGTCACCAAATTATATATCATGGCTATTGTAAATCAAGTAATACTGACTAGCCAAAAACCAGATGTTTACTATACATGTCTTAAAAGTGTTTGAAGACAATCACTCTATGTCCCCTAAGAATTCAAGTTAAATATGCCATTTTCTTTAAACCTATCCCCATCTCCATCATAATTAACTTTAGTTCTCTCCAAATTATGTTTATCCTTTGCTAGTGGTTTGTGCTAAGAGGTTAATTTAATAATACCCAAAGTAAGGTTTTAGGAAGATGGTAGAATGACCTTTTCTTTTTTCTATGAAGTATACTTCAATTAAGCCAAAATAAAAATCTCTCCTTGGTAACTACCCATGTGTTGGTTTTTCCACACATGCCTTTTAAGGGATGTTTTTCACATCCTGTACCTGAACATTTGGCTTTTGAAAGTGTTTTATGTCACTTGGTGGCATTCAGCACCTCAATTCAGATAACCTATACCTCTTAAAGAAGTTGAGAAAAAGTTTGTATATAAAATGCTAATCACAGGCGCAGTGGTTTGGCGCCTGCCTTTGGCCCAGGGCGCGATCCTGGAAACCCGGGATCGAGTCCCACATCGAGCTCCCGGTGCATGGAGCCTGCTTCTCCCTCTGCCTATGTCTCTGCCTCTCTCTCTCTCTCTCTCTCTGTGACTATCATAAATAAATAAAAATCAAAAAATAAATAAAATGCTAATCACTACAAATAACAGATAATGGAAAACTGAAGTTATCTTTATAATAGTAACAAATATTTATAATAGTAACAACAAATAGTAACAAATAAATAAATATAATAGTAACAAATAAATATTTTTCAAGCAAGACCTAATAATCTTGTTTAAGCAGTGTGACCAAGACATAATCACTCTACTCAGCTGTGATCAAATTGGACTATTCTAAGAAAGCTCCATCTTTGTGATACGCCACATGTATGGCTGCCACATGTACTCTGTCACAATACAGTAGAAAAGCATGTGTCTGCTCGCCCAGGGACCTAAGAAGTCCAAGTTTGCTGTCTGATAGGACTGTCGTAGAGTACATGCCATTCTCAAATCAGTCATCATGGCCAGAGAGTAAGTTCTCATGCTCTTTAGTTAGGCCTGAGGCACATAGCTGCCCCTGAAAGTGAGGAATAGGAAGAAAATGGACTTCCCTGGAAGCATATGGATTACAAGGTGCAGGGGTGAAATTTTCAAGAAAATTGGTATTGGATACTGACAGCCCAAACACCAAGGGTATATAGATTCAAATTAATACCTTCTTCCCCTACTCCATACAGTTCCCTATAGCAAGTAAAATACTTCAAAAAAGAGCTGGAGTCCTTCTTAACATTGAAGCCCCTGGTAAACTTTCTTGAGCTTTCAGGTGCTGTGTCTTCTTAATCTGGTTCTCTTACTCCTCTTTATTCCTTCAGATCTGTTTTCCACTTTAGCATCATAGAGGGCAGACTCGTAAGGGGATGGTGTATGGCAGACAGAAGAAGGGAAGTAGTCATACATTGTAGTGATGACTACCAATTGTAATTCAGACAGCTTCAGAAAGTAAAACAACCAGAAGCATTATGACCTGTGAATGTGTCTGAAGTACCAAAGATGACAACTGAAATTATCTATATCTGTAAAGCTGAGCAATTCCCAATAAAGCCATCATCAGCTTATTCACCAGCTGCTGTGAGGTCTCCAGGCCTTGAATAGGACTAGTGCAAATTCAAGGTGACAAAGGGAGAGGATAAAATTAGGTAGGCATGGAAAGATCTGGACATTGAAGGACAAAATCAGATTACCCATGTGATCAGCCTATATATATAATACATACATATATATGTATTTCATGATGGCAAAGACCCATGTAAAAATACTGCTTTGCATTCCCTATATTATACACTCTAGTATGTCACTTTATTTAACTATCTCAACACTGCAAATGAGTAGAGACAGGCTCAGAGAGGTTAAGTCACATTTTGAAGATCATATAGCTACTAAGTGGTAGGACTAAGATTTAAAACCAGATCTGAGGGGGATCCCTGGGTGGCGCAGCGGTTTGGCGCCTGCCTTTGGCCCAGGGCGCGATCCTGGAGACCCGGGATCAAGTCCCACGTCGGGCTCCCGGTGCATGGAGCCTGCTTCTCCCTCTGCCTGTGTCTCTGCCTCTCTCTCTCTCACTGTGTGCCTATCATAAATAAATAAATAAAAAAATTAAAAAATAAAAAAACAGATCTGAAAAAATTAATTAATTAATTAAAAATAAAAAATTAAAAAAATAATAAAATCAGATCTGACCTAATTTATGGTCCACTTTGTATCAGTCTTTCACAACCCTAACCCTCAATCAGAGTCACTGGTTAAGCTCTTTAAAACTCAAATTCCCAGGTCCCACCACAGACCAACTAAACCAGAACCTCTAGGGGTGAGGTCTGGAAGTTTACATATTTATAAAGCAACCAAAGTGATTCTGAGGTTTAGCCAGGTAGGGAAATGACTGTTACAGCCTCTAATACTATTGGTGGGTGGCCTTGTTCTATATCGTATGCATTCCATTTGCAAGTAGAAATCCTAAGGAAAGCTATGTTAGGTAAAGGTTAACAGTCCAAATTTAGGCACACAATTCTCAATCTGTTATGTGCAAGCTCTCCAAATAAAGAGGTTAGGGGAGATAACAAGGAATAAGCAAGAATAATGGTGAATCAGGTTTGGGAAGGATCTTGCCTCAGAATGTCAGCCTGATTCATAACTCTGGAGCCACATCAACTAAAGTAGAATGAGATAACCCAGGATTACCCTGCATCTCTTCCCAAAATTCCACCTTATCAATTATATGAGGAGTCTCCTCAAAATCTGTCAGAGTTGCCCAGTAAAAAGTTTTCCTCCCTCCTTTCCTCTCTCTCCAGAGAGAGGCCCTTGGCCCTTTATACTGCGAAATTGGATTTTCAAGTTCAGTTCTCCTTTTCCTCTTCCACATGGCCTTCTCTGGGACCTCAAGTATGAACTATAGACAACCACTCTGCTGTTTTACCTTAAAGAACATAATAAGTTTGACATTTGCCACCTAATTCATAAAACTCACATTCAGGGACCATTTGGACAATGAATCGTTGAAAAGATTGTTTCAATAACTTCTTTTTGAAAACCAGCAGAGAAGAGCTGCCTCATACACAACAAGTCTTTGGGAAACATGGCCTACCATGACACTTATCAGACTTTAATGTGCATGCAAATCATTTGGGAATCTCATTAACAGGTAGATCCTGATTCTGTGGATTTCACAGAGGGCCTGAGATTCTGCACTTTAAGCAAGGTCCCAGGTAATCATAATGTTGCTATTTTTCAGGTAAGAGTCTACATCATTCATTGCTCCTCAAGTTTGACTACACATTGGAATCACTTGAGAAGTAAAAAAACAAAACACTGGTGTCTGGATTCCATTTCAGAGGCTGACTAAACTGGCATTACAACTTTGTAAAAAGATTTTATTTATTTATTTATTTGTTTGTTTATTTATTCATTCATTCATTCATTCATTTGAGTGAGAGAGACAGCCTGAGCAGGGGGAGGGGTAGAGGAAGAAGGATAAGCAGACTCCACTTGGGCCCAACTCCCGGATGAGATCATGACCCAAGCCAAAGTCAGATGCTTACCCTATTGAGCCACCTAATCACCCAGCATTATGGTTTTTTTTTTAATTTTTAAATTTATTTATGATATTCACACACACAGAGAGAGAGAGAGGCAGAGACATAGGCAGAGGGAGAAGCAGGCTCCATGCACCGGGAGCCCGACGTGGGATTTGATCCCGGGTCTCCAGGATCGTGCCCTGGGCCAAAGGCAGGCGCTAAACCGCTGCACCACCCAGGGATCCCAGTGTTATGGTTTTAAGTTCCCTAGGTGAAACTATTGTGCTGCAAAGTTTGAAAGCCAACCTTAACAATTGACCCAAAATCTGTAAAATGGGTCCAAATCAGAGTAGTTATATAAACTCATCATTAGGCCTGACAAAGTCCAGGACATCAGGCCTGAGTTTATTTCTTGGCCTATTAGACAAACCAAAAAAATAAAATAAAATAAAATATATATATGCACACATGTACATACATACACATGTATGTGTGTATATATATGTGTGTATATATATATATGTGTATATATATTCAGGGAAGTGGTTGTAATTGCCCTTTAGGTAATCTGTCTTTTCAAGAAAATAGAAGAGCCTTTTTCAATGGATGGCAGGTGCTCTTGGAAGCTATTTTGTTCACTAAAGCTATACTGCCAGTCTCACAAAAGTTGAGATTAAACCCTTTCCACAAATGAATCAGCTGGCAAGAAAACTGGCTTCAGAGTAATGGAGCTTTTAAACATTTTCTAACCTCTCTGGGTGCAGAGCTGATCTTAGCAGTTGATCATATGCTATCTGCTTGACTTTCAAGGACAATATAAACAGTCAATATTCTTTCCTAGGAGTCCAAGATGCAAATTACCTCAGTTCAAGAAAAACTTCATAGATCCACAGAACTTTAGAATCAGGAGGACCCTGCTCTAACCAAATATATCAATAAAAAAGTTGAGCCCCAGATTGATAACATCACTTAAGATCTACCATCTTTTTGGACTATAATTTCTTCTCCTTGCTCCTAGTTCAACAGCACTCTTCACTGTTTGACAGTTTCTACCTGTAATCAATAACATTTGTCATATCAATTAAACTTTGACAGTTTGGCCATGATGTGACTGTGCCTAAATGACATCAACCACAACACAAGGCCCAAGGATGGTTCTTTTATGGAATGTATTTATTGTTGAGGTTAAAGAACATGACAGAAATATAAAACACATTAAAATGCTTTTGTATTATTGGCGGATTATAAGAAATGAGAATCTTTTTGGCCTTGACAATCAGAATAGTCTCCTTTGAGTAGTTCAGGAACAATAACACTATAATCCTAGCGTGATGGCCATGAGAAGCACCTCTCAGATCTACAGCTATAAGGATTATACTGGCTGAAGCTCCTATCTGCTATATGCTGACATCTATCATTGCATTTGCATTGAGGCCACCCTTCCCAGCATGGCAGGGATACTAACTCAGGCCCTCACCTGAGAGATGCACAACTCCTCTGACAGGCAATCTAGGCTCAAGGATTCCCCATCAGCCTTGCTAAATTTTATTTAAAACTATACTGTACTCTGGGGCACCTGACGGCTTAGTCAGTAGAACATGTGGCTCCATCTCAGGGTCATGAATTTGAGACTCATGTTGGGTTATAAAGATTACTTAAAAATAAAAACTTAAGGGATCCTTGGGTGGCTCAGCGGTTTAGTGCCTGCCATAGGCCCAGGGCATGATCCTGGAGACCTGGGATCGAGTCCCACATCAGGCTCCCTGCGTGGAGCCTACTTCTCCCTCTGCCTTCTCCCTCTGTGTGTGTGTGTATGTCTGTCATGAATAAATAAATAAAATCTTAAAAAATATATAAAAATAAAAACTTAAAAAAAAAAAAAAAACGTACTGTGCTCTAAGATGCTTCCACCCGACTTTTCTCCTCCTCTCTCTCCTGTACTTGGAGTCAGACCTGAACCACAGTCTGATGGCTCTCCCTGCCTCTCCTTGCTCCTGTTCATTTTCTCTCACAGATGTTTCTCTAATAAGTTTCTTGTATTCAGTACTATGTTAGTGTCTGCTTTTGGAGGTCAGATGAACTCAAATAGTAAAAGAAATGCAATTAGATGATTCTAATTGCTGTAGGGTAAATCATGTTCACATAATATTAAATACTGCTTATTGTTTTTCTGACTTTTTGGATCCATAATATGGTGAAAGAATAGAACATAATCTTTCCAACCTTGTAATATTTGAGTTGGGAAAGAAAAGTGGAAAGAGGTTAAGGGAGGATAGAAACCAAAAATAGACCTCATCTTGCAAAAATGGAAGTCAAGAGATTGCATTACAACTTGATGGAAGAAGAAATAAAAGTTTAAATATATTATTGTAAATTATAAACCTAATTGATAAAGTAACTACGAATTGAGCCATAACTCATAACTGGGAGGAATTGGAATAGTTCTTTAAATTCAATATTTAGGGGCAGCCTGGGTGGCTCAGCAGTTTAGCACCACCCTCAGCCCAGGGCCTGATCCTGGAGACCCAGGATTGAGTCCCACGTCGGACTCCCTGCATGGAGCCTGCTTCTCCCTCTGCCTGTGTCTCTGCCTCTCTCTCTCTGTCTCTGTCTCTCTCTGTGTCTCTCATGAATAAATAAAATCTTTTTTAAAAAATAAAAAATAAATTCAATAATTAAATCCTCTCTTAACATAGGGATCAATAAAATCTACGTTAAATAGATCCATAGCATTATAAGCACACCATGGGCACCCACTGCAGGTTGCGATAGCCTCCTCCTCCAAATCTGACCTTTCTTCCTCTCTCCCTCACCGCAAAACAGCAGAGCTATTTTATATTTAATGGCCACACCTTTTATTTGTAACTTTCTGCTCTGATACTCCCTCCTCTCCTCTTCCCCACCTCTCTTGCAAGACCAAAACTCTTGTGTCTCTCCAGTTCTCTTCTTAGCCAAGTTTCTCTGCATGATGTGCTTTCTTCTCCTTTTTAGCTTTCTCTTTTCCTGTGATCAAGCCATATATACCTCATTCTACCCCAAACAAAACTCCCACCTTCTCTGGGCAGTTTCATATTTACTAAAATAAATTTGTTCATTAAGGATCTTGTTGTATTTCAATACAATTGAATTAAAAAACAGCATCTAATTACTAGAAATATGCACAGTAGCACCATATATATATATATTCCCATATCTGCTCTGACCCTAGAGGTCTCTGTAAGTGGTAAACCAGAATTTTCAATATCTCCTTTCATGATGACACGTAGGCTGAGTAAACAATGAAATAATGAAGGTGAGATGTGGAAGATTTAGGAAAGCCGTATCTCATGAAAAAACATAGGTGCCTCATGGATAAACTCTGAAGGACAAGCATGGATTGATGTCACTTGGATTGAAAACTGAAGACACTGAACACACTGGCCTTTCCTTTCCTTAAGAAAAAGCCATTTCTGTCTAAGCTTCCGTTTCTACATCTGGAGTAAAGGCATGAAGGTAAAGAAAGAAAGAGATGAATATGCATAAGTTCAGAAGACAGCCTATAGAGGAGTTCCCGCTCTACATATCTCTGACTAACCAGCAGAGTGGAGCAAAGCTCTAAGAAAAAGAGAATGCTAGTTTAGCCACATCTGTAGGTACTGGTGACACATGAATAGCCATAGCTAACTTCTACACAGGATACCCTATGTACCAGGTGCTGTTCTAAGTACATTACATGTATTAAACGTATAAAGTCCTCACCAAATCCCTATAGATAAGCATTTTTATTCTTTCCTTTGCATATGAATAAACTGAAATTTGGAGAAATTAAGTAAGCCCAGGATCACATAGCTAAGAAGAGGTGGAAAGGGGATCCAAACCCTAGATGTCTGATACTTAACCACTTTTGATATAGTCTTAAAATTTGGAATAATGAATGAGATAGGACCAATCTTTATAGAGACTTTATAGAGACTGTAGGAGAATGCTACAGAGGATCACAAGCTCAGGCATTCTACAATCATAGGTCCCCCAACACTGTTTTACATAGAGTCCCAAAACTCCCTGGAAGGCATTATGAAAAAGATCTAGTTGTCCTCATTAGCTACCTTTGATCCCGGGATTAAAAGCTGCTCTGAAACCCCTGGAGAGAATGGCCTAAGAAACCAAGGAACTCAATTTAAAGGAGAGGCTTGTCTTGAGTTGGATATTGGAAAGCAGAGATTTGGAATAAATTCCCCAGAAAAGGAAGTAAACCTACTTTGGAAAGCTAAAGAACCAGTAAACAATTAGAAGCCAAGACACGCAGTCGTTTGTCCTTGGGAGGAAGGCTATGTCTCTCACACCAAAGGGAATCACAGCCTCCTCCCAGTGTGGAAAGCCCCAGCAGAAGGCAAGGGAGAAAAGTGCTGTAACAATATAACAGCCAGAGGTAGGCTAGGACCACCTGCCTTTTAAGACAGTCTGGGCTTGCCTTGAGCCTCTAAGGTGTGGACTTTGGAAAGTGGTTCTGAGCTCTAATTCCACTGGACTTTAATTTAGTGTTGGAGTAGCTTCACCTCTCTTCACATGCTTTCTCTTTTCCATATCACATTAACTCCAGCAACCTTATGCTTCAATCTCATCAAAACAAGCAAACAACAACAAACATAAAAACCAAAACAAACACAAAAAATTAAAACCACTTACAGATCATTTGTATATAAAAACCCTTTACTGAGGTTTCTTTCTTTTTTTTTTTTTTTTAAGATTTTATTTATTCATGAGAGACACAAAGAGAGAGAGGCAGAGACACAGGCAGAGGGAGAAGCAGGCTCCATGCAGGGAGCCCAGCATGGGACCAGGATCACGCCCTGGCTGAAGGCCACGCTAAACCGCTGAGCCACCCGGGCTGCCCCCTTTATTGAGGTTTCAAGAGGGAAGAATCTACAACTTAAAACTTAATATGAGATAAACACCCCCCCTTTTTTTTTTGAAAGAAAAGGAGAGAGAGAAAAGAAGGGGCGGAGAAAGGAAGAAGGAAAGAAAAGTGAGAGAGGGATTGAGGGGATCCCTGGGTGGCGCAGCGGTTTGGCGCCTGCCTTTGGCCCAGGGCGCGATCCTGGAGACCCGGGATCGAATCCCACGTCGGGCTCCCGGTGCATGGAGCCTGCTTCTCCCTCTGCTTGTGTCTCTGCCTCTCTCTCTCTGTGACTATCATAAACAAATAAAAATTAAAAAAAAAAAAAAAAAAAGAGAGGGATTGAGGCAGACAGAGAAGGAAAGAAGGAAACACCCTCAACCATTTCCTGATGCTCCTGCCTTTTCCCATGATTCTGGGCCTTATGTCTTTCCTTCCTCTATTACTCTCCCTCTGAAGTTAGAACCAATTCCTCCATTTTCCTTAAAGAGCAATTCAGTTCTAAATCATCCTAACAATCAGCCACAGATCCACTTACGCATAGCCAAGTCATCAAGTTCAACAAAAGGATCTTTCCTTTTTAACACCATCCACTTTCCTTTGAAGGCAATTACTGTTATACACAAATAGTATCCGCTTTTATTTCATAAGAATTATACATTTTAAAGGAAATCCAGTCCCTGATTCTCATGATTTGTGTACAATAAACATGATGTTTTATTTTATGTTTCCAAATTGACACAGAATACACTCCTTTATGTCACTTGGTTTCAACAATTCTCAAAATCTGACTTCTGATATGTGTTAAGAGTCTGTGTCTCACATATCAAATCAGTTAACATATTAGTAGGGAACCGGGAAGGGGATCTGGGATGGCAATCTGGATTCCTAAGGAAGGCAGAAGGCTCAAAAAAAAATTTTTTTTAAAGATTTTATTTATTTATTCATGAGAGACACAGAGAGAAAGAGGGAGAGAGAGAGAGGGAGAGAGGCAGAGACACAGGCAGAGGGAGAAGCAGGCCCCGTGCAGGGATCCCAATGTGGGACTTGATCCTGTCTCTCCAGGATCATGCCCTAGGCTGAGGGCAGGCGCTAAACCACTGAGCCCTCAAAAAAAATTTTATGTTAAATTTTACCAACTGTTATCTTTAGTTAAGTCAATCAAAACCTTCATATTAACTTTAATACTCCACATAGAAAACTGACATAGGCAATCAAAATGCTGAAAAATAGAACACAGCATCTTTATTCCTATATTTTTACTGCAAGAGGAAGAGGATAAACATGGGATGGATAATGAGCAGGAACTGGGGGCCAGAAAAGAAGGAAACAATAAAGAGGGCTCCTGGGTGGTTCAGTGGTTGTGATCCACAGAGTCCTGGGATGGAGTCCCACATCGGGCTCCCTGCAGGGCGCCTGCTTCTCCCTCTGCCCGTGTCTCTGCCTCTCTCAGTGTGTCTCTCATGAATAAACAAATAAAATCTTTATAAAAAAGAAGGAGGAGGAGGAGGAAACAATAACAAACTTCCATGTTTTTTCTAATGCTGGCCTTGTCCAATTGAACTGTAATTGGAGGAGTCACCAAATTTTGGGAGGTGATCTCACTAATTCCAGCAGATGGCAGTGCTGCATAACATGTCAATTTAAAACGAAAACAAAAAACTTCTGAAGCTCTGGACCCTTTAAGAGAGAAAACTTACAAATTATTCCTTTTTATTTAATTTTTTTTAAGTTTTATTTATTAACCTTTACACCCATCGTGGGGCTTACACACAACCCCAAGATCAAGAGCTGCACGCTCTTCCAACTGAGCCAGCCAGGCACTCCTAAATGGCTCCTTTTTAGAGTTGAGAAGTGAATAACGAGTATAACCCCATTCCCTGAAAATTACCGTTTTCAATTTAGAGACCCCAAATCTCAGCAATCCCCAAAGTCCCAGACACCCTTATAGATCCGCTCATCAGAACATTTATTAGTGTTAACTAGTATTCAGGGCTCCCTTGGTGTTGAGTGTATGTGGGAACCTCGGGAGTCACACACATAAAGTGGCTGCCCACACCCCTTTTCCCTACTCCCAGCTTCTTCCCCTAAAAAGAGTAGAGGCTGATTCCAACCCATTCAGCCCTATATCTTAGTTCCTTGGAATGACCTTCAGATTTCTTCAGCCCTTAATGAATTCTTCCTCTCCTAACCTCCATAATATGCAGTGCTCTTAGCTTCAGGTCAGCATTTAACAACTTCATGGTGTTGCTGTTCTCAAGGCAATGGTTTCGATTTACCAATTAGGCAATTAACTTGAAATCATGGAGGGTGTGCTCTCTGTATTTTGGATTCCCTGCCATAAAAAAATGATATCAGATCCTGATGAGGTGCGTGATAAATAGTTGTTAGGTGATTAAAGCCTCTCACCAACTCTTGAAAATGTTTGCCAGCATGCTAATTTTCAGTAATGCGCTATGAATTAGAGGACAGCCATAGGACTGTGCAGAAGACTCTAGTCTTCCCCTGGCCAAACACAGGTAGTCTTCCCTGTAAAGGAAAAGCAGCTTGTGAGGTGCCTGTACCTGAAATCCCTTCTTGTCATGCATGAGACACAATGCTCCACCTTACCCTAATGTTCTGGGGCTCCTTGTGTAAGCAGTGCCCTACCCCTGGAGCTTCCGCTCAATCTGAGCCCAACAAAACTTTCTAGTTAAGCCTGTTGGGGTTGAACACAGTCACATCACTTTCACTTTCAGGCCTCAATCAAAAGCTTTAGTCATTTACTTTTACCAACTTTTCTCTTTGCCACCTTTATTTGCTGTCCCAAACCTGTCCCATGATACTTGGTGCTCTGGAGCTCCTACTATCATGTGATATACTTCACACCAGGTGTCTTATTTAGACCCATGGAATTAGAAACATCTAACATATCATATCCATTCTGAGTGCAAGAGCAACTTCAAGAAAACCCAACCCTTCAAACAGACCCCATACTGCTGTGTTATAATTCTCATTAGCAGTTGCTTTATTCATTCTTTTTTTCCTTTTTTTAAATTCATTTACCCACCAAGTATTATAAAGTGCCTACTATATTTTAGACACTGGACTGCCTGGTGAATAGTCAGTATGATCCCCATCCTCAGAAAGCTTGTGGTTTTGTGGAGGAGATAACATTTTAAAGAATATATTCTTTAAAGGAAAAGAACAGTGTTCTGAGAGTGTAATGTAGGTGGTGATGGTGGGGATATGTAATTTAGATGGGGCAGTGATTAAAGATGGGCTGTCTAGAAAGTGACATTTTAACCTAGAATTCATTCACCCAAAGTCCACAGGGAAAAAAAAGGGGGGAATCAATCAGCTTTGTAACTATATGATCCATTAATAGGTGATACCAACCACCCATACCCTCTGGTTGCATGAATAAATTATTCTTGCCAGGTTCAGTTATTCCTTGACAGCTGAAGGAACTCATGTCCTGTCAGCATGTTTATATATTTCAAATAGTTTCATCAAAGAGAAGAGTAAAGAGTAAGTAATTGTAGATGCTATGGGATCGTTATGTCAAGTTCATTTTACTGTTTTACTTTTGTACGTTTGAAAATTTCCATAATAAAATGTTTTAAATGTCAGTCTCTTTATTGTGATTTAGTATTTCTCTATTCTATTTGTGAAATAGTTCACAAATATTTCTCTGTGTTATGGAAAGAAATCCCAGTCATCTCTCACTGGTAGCTGCTCTGGCAACAGGTATAAAAATCTATCGTTTGGGGTGCCTGGGTGGTTCAGTCAGTTAAGCATCTGCCTTCAGTTCTGGTCATAATCTTGGGGTCCTGGGATCGATCCCCAATTGGGGTCCCTGCTCAGTGGTGAGTCTGCTTCCCTCTTTCTCTTTGCCCCTCTCTCCCAATCATGCTCTCTCTCTCTCGAATTAATAAAATCATTTAAAACATTTTTTTTTTTTTATTTTTTTTATTTTTTTTTTTTTTATTTATGATAGTCACAGAGAGAGAGAGAGAGAGGCAGAGACACAGGCAGAGGGAGAAGCAGGCTCCATGCACCGGGAGCCCGATGTGGGATTCGATCCCGGGTCTCCAGGATCACGCCCTGGGCCAAAGGCAGGCGCCAAACCGCTGCGCCACCCAGGGATCCCTTAAAACATTTTTTTAATCTGTTCTTTGTCAGAGTAGAAAAAAATAAAGACTTGAATTTTGAAGTATGAGAAGAGAAACTCCAGTATCTACCTTGAGTTCACACTATTTCAGTTCAATAAACAATTTCAGAGACCAGGAAGGTGAGTGCCAGATAGACATTACCATCTTCGTTATCACTGGGCAATGAACTGCGCAGGCACTTAAGAAAGAATTCAACTCCTACCTGCGATTCTGGTAACGCAGAAGATAGAACTCTCTTTTGGGACAAAGTATGTTTTCCAACCTTCTCCCTGATACACAAACATAAATACTCCCAAAGAGAAGCCTGGATCAATAGACAGCAAATTAAACCACTTAGCCTGGAAGTAGTGGTCTTGATAGAACAAGACTCTTGGGAAAACTCTTGGAAGTTTCCATTCTAGAATCTTCCCATCTATATGAATTGTAAGAGTGAAGCATAATCCAAAGTATTTTACTTCCTAAAAGAGGGCCTGTTTTCAAATGGCTTTTTGAATCCACGTAAGAAGAAAACCCAAGTAGACGCAAAGGGAAGAAGGCAGGTTCCAGCATCAGATTGCTTCCTAGCTTGACAGGATTTCACTGAAACCAGAGAAATGCAGTGGCCACCTGGTGTCCCAGTTTGCACATCTATCAAATGACAATAATATAGGTAATTATGGGGATTAAATAAGATAATGCATAGGAAGTACTTAGTACAGTAGCTAATACATTGGAAGTACTCAATAAACGGGGTTTGGCTTTTGGAAAATTATTTGATTATTTACACATCTTTATATGCCAGCTACATTTTAGCAATCCAGACAAGCCCAGTCACCATTCAATATAAATCCCTTGTACAGGGAAAAGATTTTTTTTCCAAACACAAATATAAACTCATTTTATTATGCTTTTGAAATAAGAAAATATTAGCATAAATATCTGATTTATTAGTAGAATCACAATCTGGAAAAAAGGCCCAATGGTACAATGTATCTATAGAAGTTAGTTTCTTTGCTTTTCTAGTCAATTTCAAAGTAGAGTTTACAGTGATAAAAAGTAATATTTAGATGTAGAATCATTGCACCATAATTTTATTCTTGATCCCACAGAACATCATTTCCACAAATCCCTCCCTTTTGAAATAAACAGTATAGGCACATGGAACCTTAACAGTAAAATCTTGTGGAGTTGACAACAGTAGACTCTAAGATCTACATTTCCCTTGCTGGTTTTCTAAAAATGCTGCTCCAAAAGGGAAAATAAGATATAAATTTATGCATGTATAAAGTAAAAATATCTGAAATATCTTATACAAATTTTTTAAAGCTCTGGTTTCTATACTCATTTTTCATGAATACTTATAATACTTTTAGAGAAATTATATTGCAGAGCTGGATAAACAAAATTTTACTGTGATCACTAGGAAAAATATATATATAAGAATATTTATAACTATATTTTAAAAAATCCTTAGGCTTGAAGATTCAAGAAATGACATTTAGTGTAAAGTGCTGTTCCAAACACACGTAAGTTCATTGTAACTGACTTTTTACAGATATTTCCCAAATATTGTTTTTAAATTGAAAATGACAAAGTAAATGGGTTCAAAAGGAAAGTCTAAGTAAAAGATAACAGGCAACATTCAAATTTATCTTTGGAAAACAACTATGAAATATTACAGCTTTTTTCCCATTCAATCAAGTCAGCATTTCATTCTGAAAGCAATATATTAATATGTAATTTTATGAAATAATCCAGTGATAGGCAAAAACTCTTGTTGAACATGCTTAGCCCACCTAGGATCTTCCTCAGTGCTGGCAGGGAATTTGTGAAGCCTCTTCAGGGACAAATGATTTCTTTGGGGTTCAGATTTTAAATTTTTCAACAATTAAAATCCCCTTCCAATTGTGCAACTTGCTCCTCATTTACAGGTATATTATGATTTGGGGATTCAGCACTATCCTCTGTGGATATAAAATGGCTGACGACTGAAGGATCTGGCCTTTCCCTTCTTTCCCACATCCTCCCTCTGAAAAGTCAGAGATTATCCCAAACTATGGGAAAACAGAGTACCTAAGAATGAGTTAACTATTCCAATCCAATGAGTGAAGGTATGTGAAAGAGTTCTATGAACTGTAAAGTATCACTTTACAAGGCCACTGCCTTCTCAAACTTCTCTTCCCTCTCCCCTGACCAAAGCTCTAATTAAGGAGTACTGTGATGCTGAGCTTAACCCCTGAAGTCTTCTCATTCAACTGAAGAGGCCCATCAAGTTTCTAATGATTCTCGATAAGGAGATAAAGGGCTGTGGACATTGGAACAAGCAAGCATTAGCACAGGGAAAAGGAATCTCACCTTTAGACTATCTCTAGAACAATATTTTTCAGGCTAACCTCCCAAGGTCTGTTTTGGGTAATGATGAACCTAAATGTCTGATCTGAAAAGAAAACTCTCATCAGAGACCTGCTGATCCAAGAATTCAATTCCTGCCCAGTTGGAATACTGCCCACATTTTTCAGTTCCTAGCAGGAATGTGTGCGCAATTCAAATAAAAGCTTTGTTTCTAAAGAAAAAAAGGGGAAGCGTTGGTGTTCACATTTCAGGTAGGATTTAGAAATAACCTTGTGATTTTGTGGTGTGTTCTGTTAAATTCAGTATTATATGTGATAGTAACAGAGGTGAGTGCCTGGTCAGAAGTCAGGGCTCAGTCATAGGAAGAAAGCTTGTGGTGGAGGTGGAAGGTGAAGATGCCAAACCTTCCTCATAATGGGGTCTCTCACTAGGGCTTTAGACAGGGTTGTTGAAGAATGCTTTAGATTCTTCAAAAGGCAGTGATTAATACAGACCCTTTTCTCCATAAAGTAAAGCATAAAGTAAGCAAACCTCCATGTCATTGTTTCTGTTTACATTCTGAGGGAGTAAGATGGAGGCACAGAGAGTTTGCGACAAAGCTTCCCAAGTCTGCCTTTGTCATATTTTGAAATTACCCCTAATACAGCTAATTATAGCAGCTACATCCTAACATTCCCCATGGAGTGATGCTCATTGCTTGAAAGATAGGAGTTCAATTGTGAGTACAAATGCTAAATGAGGAAACTCTGAACCACTCCAACTTGCTTTGTGATTTGCTATTTTCCCCTATAAACATGTTAATAAAACAGTAATAATAATTTCCTTGGAAGGCAATGCTTCTGCCAAAGTTAAATGCTTCAGAGACATGTACAATCTAGTGGTCCCACCTCTCTCAGCCCTGAAGATTCCCAGGCTCAAGGCCATTGGTCATGTGGGGTTGTAACCGACAGAGCTAGAGCCACAGACTGCTCATCTTTGTGATCTAACTCTCTTGCTACAGAATAAGCCACCGATCCATTGGTCCAGAGCTGCAGCTTCGGATCAGATTCTTTGGCAAGGAACCGCAGCTGGGTTTTTTTCATCTTCTTTACAAGTCTAGCAAAGCCAAGCAACACAGAACTAAATATCATTGAAAATCCACAGAGAAGAAATGCTGCAGTGTAGCTGCCAGTTGTATCGACAAGCCATCCTGTAACAAGCAACAGCAAAATTACATTGTTGAGTTGAAAATCCAGTTGTTTACCTACTCCCAAATCTAATAATTTCTAAGGGTAATGACGATAGATTGCTATCATCACCGTTATAATTTTGACACAAAAAGCATATCTAAAAATATTGTGCAGCAATTGAAAAGTGCATTGTTTTCTAGGAAACTCCTAAAATGTACTGTTTTTCTGTAAAGTACTTGGAAGAGTGTCTCATTCTCAATAATCACACAATATATATTATTTTTAATATGGTAGAAAGGATAAAAATGGTGTCACTCAAAATATTGATGTTGAGATCATCTATGTCTGCTGAGAGAATATAATAGTACTGAACGTTAGTAATATTCCCAGTACCCACATACTGTCTATCATGAGTAACATAACATGCCTTTGGATGAAGCCAAATCCAAATTTTCCATTAGATCCAGTCATTGTACCCTATGCAGTTTGAAAATCAGAACTTTGGGCCATTGTAGAAGTTGTCAATGCAAACTTCATCAGGTATCATTCTACAATCATGGCTTTTTTTTCCTCTTTATTTCTTCTTGCAACAAATGAATCTCAATATCATATACCCTGATACTCCTCAAAATTTTTTCCAGCTCTAAATTTTGAGGAGTATCAGGGTATATGCTAAGAAAATATGGGCCATAATGATCAGAGAATCAATGGAGTCAAATTAGACCTCGGCAGGCAAGTATTTTGTGATTAAAAAGTTTTTTTAAAAAACTCCTTTAAATTGGGGTGCCTGGGTGGCTCAGTTGGCTGAACATCAAATTCTTGGTTTCAGCTCAGGTTATGATCTCAGGATCATGGGGTCAAGTCCTATACTGGGCTCCACACTCAGTAAGGAGTATGCTTGAAGATTCTCTCTCTTCCTCCCACCCCCATCTTTTTCTAAAATAAATAAAATAAATCTTCTAAAAAGTTCCTCTAAACTTAAATCCACTGTAAAAGTATATGATTTTTCCTTTCACCCACTTCAACTCATTAATTAAAAATGGTATGTAGAAGTTGTTATAAGCCTCACAAAGTTTCTTGCAATCCAAACTATTCTCAAATATTTTAGTTACTGTGTGATTTACTTATGTACTTCTGTAGCACCAAACAGAAATGATTGAGTAGAGAATTGTCATTTTAAAGGTGATTAAATAAGAGAAGTATTACAGTAAGAACTTAAACCCTAATCCTCTGATACCTGGCAACGAGTATGATGTCTGATTTGCCAAATGAAGGCCATGGATGAAAAAAGATCTAGGAATCCCAATTCCATAATGCACTGTAACTTTTTAACAGAATTACACTGCTCCTAAAGGTTGGTAAACACAAAAATTGGCTATTGAGGGAGGATGTGGGGACATTTCGGGGGCGTTTCCTAAACGCATAGTCCTATATCACAGAATTTAAACTGACCAGGATTTTTAATCTGTAGCCATTAAGCAGTTTCCCTTAGTTTGCTGATTTAGCAATCATTGAGGTTTGAAAATAATTCTAAATTGTTTATTCATAATAGCAGCTAAAGCAGAAATCCTGCCTTCTTCAAAAATTCCCTTCCTTTCTTCTAAGCAAATGGCTCATTTCTTTTTTGCCTGTCTTCAGGGATCTTCACTCTCTTGGCTTTAGTTCAGGCAGGTAATAATCAGAACCAATTATCCTCAATCTTTTTTTTCAAGATTTTAGTTATTTATTCATGAGAGACATAGAGAGAGAGAGAGAGGCAGAGACAGAGGCAGAGGGAAAAGCAGGCTCCCTGTAGGGAGCCCAATGCGGGACTCGAACCTGGGACTCTGGGGTCACGCCCTGAGCTGATGGGAGACGCTCAACCACTGAGCCACCCAGGTGTCGCCAGTTATTCTTAGTCTTTAGTGTGCATGAGCATCACAAGAAAGCTCGTTGAGAATATAGATTCCTGGAAAGATTCAGATCACAATGGAGGATCAAGGAATCTGTATTTTGTAACAAGGGCTTCAGGAGATTCTGACGTGGTGGGTGGGTGGGCGGTCCTATGACTTCATTTTGAGAGACACTGGTCTGGACCACATACCCTACGAAGGAAGGAGGGACTTTGACCTGTTTGCTGCTCTAGTAGCGCCAAAAGCAATGCTAGTGTACACAAGCAATAAATATTTGTCAAGTTACTTGTTTAACCACACTAAATTTCGACAGCATTTGACAGTTTACAAAACATTCTAGATGCTCTTTATCTGATGATCTCCAAAACTCTAAATCTAAATCTGGCCTCCCTCTAAAGCTCAGATTTCATCCTCACACAGCAATGTTGGACATTTTATTGGGTATTTCAGATTTCTGAATCTCTCTAAACTTTTAATTCATTATTTTTTCTGGCAAAGCCACTTTTTCTAACTTCCTTCTTGCTTTCAACCATGCCATTCTTTTCTAGCTTATCTTTGAGTTTTCCCCTCCTTCACCCTCACATGCTAAATTCAGTTGATATTTTTTTCCAAAACTTCCTCCTCACCCCCAGAGCTCACTTTCATTTTTGCTGCCATGGCCCTAGTTCAGGACTTTATCAATTTGCTTCTGAACCATTAGAATGGAATCCTAACTGCTTCTCCCCTAAAGCACCAGATCGATTGCTAGGTCACGTTTTCTAAAATAGACTCTTTACCCTATTACCCCTTTGCACAAAAACTATAATATTATCCATAGTCTCTGAAGAATATAGGGACTTTTTAGCTCCTTTGGCTGGCACTCAAGACACACTACTATGACAGAGTCACTTACCATTTCAGCCTCACTGCCCACTATCCCCAAGTGGGACCCTGTACTCCCTCTAGATTTCCCCCTGAATGTGCCTAACTTATTTATAAATCTGAACAGCTGCTCCATTCCGTTGCTCCCATCATTAGTGTGGAATGGAATCAGGACCTTAATTTTGGATTTCTTCTTTCCAAGTAGGTTAAGGTCCCCACTCAATTGGAAGAAAATTATCCCAACTTAACTTCCAATCATCACTGTCTATGTGTGAGTTCACTGTTTTTTCACATCAGTATAGCAAAGAGAAGAGGTGCTTGGGGGATCTCTCTGGAAACTTACCTGCAATAGGTGGACTCACCAAGTATGGCACTGCATGAAGGAAGTATACTACACCAAGTGCTGATGACAAAGAAGTGGTCCCTACTATTTCTGCAGTCACTACTGGGATCAGAGTCACGTAGGCACCATCAAAGTAGCCAAAGGTACAAGAGAAAGGCACGAGCAGGGGAAGACTTTGAAGCATTGGGAGGCAGAGATAGCAGAGCCCATCTAGTCCCACGGCAAAGAGGTAGCAGACATACTGGTAATTCTTCAGGCACCTGTAGATTTGAAGATCAAGAATGAGTGCTGTATGCACAGGTTCTATCAAAGAGTTTTAGAACCATGGCCATGCAGCAGTAAGCACTGCAGTTATTCATAGAGAATAACTTCCCATGGTGTGTTATCTATGTTGTCTGCTTATCTTTCTTTTGGTATATGAAAACACAATTCATCTTCCCAGGAAACATGGTGTGGCAGAAAATAATATATGCTCTGAAGTTAGAAAGATGGAAGTTTGAATCCAGTTCTATCACCTGCTAACTGCTTAACCCTAATCTCAATTTCTTTAGCTATAAAATGGGAAGTTTATCTATCTCATAGGGTTACCCTGAGGATAGTTGTAAAATAACATGTAGAGTATCAGGAGACTAATATTTTCTAGCATTCTATCATATTAGATGCTTTCATATAGGACCTCCACTAGTATCTGGCACATTATATATGCTCAAAAACCCAAGTTACAAGGTAGAAGCTAGAATATGAAGACATTAAAATGATTTGCCAGGGATTATGAAGGTCTTGTACTAGGACTAAGTCTTATTTTGACCCTTCCCAGTGGCACTTGCATTCCACTTTTCCTCTATATCTCCAAACTCATGACTGATACCAAATGGCATTGATACCATCACTATTTCAAAGACTCAGTAAAATATCAGCACTGTTAAAAAATAACTAAAAGCACAACACATCACTATTTCAAAGACTCAGCAAATATCAGTAGTTAGTACTTTACAAACATTTTTTTCAACCCACTGTCCCCTTTGGGCCTCACAGAATGCTAAGAGGTTAATAGAAAAATATTGCACTGGCCTGTTTTATAGATGATGACCCCTGAAGATCTGAGAGTTAGTGATTTTCCTTAGGTCACAGGGACAATAAGGGACAGAGCCAGCACAAGAATTTAGGTCTTGAACATCTCCAACTAGAGATACCTCTATCAAACCTACACTGGGCTGTTGTTGAGTTGATTGTCAAGATAGATACCTCTGCTCTCCCCTCTTTTCCTTAACCATTACATTTTTTGGAATGAATTTTAAATATTATATTCATAGCACTGGAGAATGGCAGTTGAACCCTGATTAATTACCAAAGACATAATATGTGAGAAGCCACAGGATGATTGCTCTCCCAGGTCATAGCTCAAGTGTGAAGAGTCCATCATTGATGAGAAGATGAGTACCTCGCTCTCTTCAATTCTAACAGATAAGCATTAGCTGAAGAAACTACTTGGCAGATTTCTGACAACTCTGATTTCTAAGCCTAAAATGATAATGAAATAAGTATTTGCTATTTGTATTGACAAACAGAAATATGTGCCTATAGATTATATATAGTTATTGCATCTGATCTTCCTGCCTGGACTGAATTCTGCTCCTCTCTCCATCGCCAGACAGTCTCTGAGGTCGTTAAAAAATAACTAAAAGCACAACACCCAGCCTGAACACTGACTTGACTTGGCATGGAAATAAATCTGTCACCAGGACTTGTAGTTAACACAGGTTTCTACAACTTAGACCCACTCACTATCCTAAACCATCTAGAACAGAGGCCAGCAAACTATGGCCAAATCCAGCCCACCACCTGTTTTTGCACTATCTGTGCACTAAGAATGTTTTTCTACTTTCAAGTCATTGGTTAAAGAAATCAAAAGAACATTATGTTGATATGTAAAAATTATATGAGAAATTAAGATTTCAGTATCCATAAGTCCACTGGCACATGGCCATTTGTTCCCATATTGTCTACAGCTGGTTTGCGCTGCAACAGCAGAGTTGAATAATTGTGATCATATGACCCACAGAGCCAAAAATGTTTACTAGCTATCCCTTTTTAGGAAAAGTTTGCCAACCTCTCACTAGAAAAACCAGCAATTGAATTGAAAACAGGATTCAGACACAGGTTTTCTACAGGGTAAGAGGACGAGGGGAAATCAAAACTCAAAAGTCCCCTGGTAGGGAACCAAGTGTGGTTTCAATGACTTTTACCTTCTGTCAGTTAGCCATCCAAATGTGATATTGCCAACAATGTCAATCACCCCAAGTATGGACATAAGGAAAGCAGCTTGCTGGTGACTCACTCCGACACTCAGAGCATAAGGTACCAAGTACACGAAGAGAGGACTGCAGCCGTAAGCCATAAACAGAACAGAGATGGCTAACACGACAAAGTCTGACATCAGTAAAAAACTGTATTCCTGCTGCAAAGAGCAACAAAGGCAGGTCTGCCCCCATTTTTTAGTCCAAGTGGAGCAGAGAGATACTCGCTTAAAGTCTTGTTTCTCTGTTCTACAGACGTGATTCTGCTCTGGAGTTGTCTGGTCTTCTTTCAGAGTAATAGGCCGCATCAAGGCACCGCAAACACAGAGATTCAAAACGAAGCCCCCAAGAATGAGTAATGCTCCCCGCCAGGAAAACTGTTCAATAAGGAGTTGAACCACAGGAGCCAATATGAAGGTGCCAATGCCACTTCCCGACATGGCAATCCCATAAGCGAGAGCTTTCCGTCTGCTGAAATACTTGCCAACCATGGCAATAGCTGGAGAGTAACACAGCGCAAATCCAAGACCTAAAGAGAGAGAGAGGTCTATGAGTGCTACCATCAACAGCCAATGAAAGAAAACCTCTCAGAATACATTTATTTGGATAAAGGAGAATCTGGCCTTTTGTCAAAGCCTTTTAAAACTATTTCCTCACCAAGCTGAAGCTGTCTTCCCCACCGGTCACCCAGTTTGGAGAGTACAGTATATGTATGACTTTCCCCTTGGGAAGAAAATCTTAAAAAATAGGACTTCTTAAAATGAAATGTAGAACTTAGAAACTATTACACAAACTGAATTTGAATTAACAAGAAAATCAGGATAATGCTGACCTAACCAACTTATTCTCCCCATTAACACTCTTTTTATCATAAATTATCCAGAGAATTACCTCAACTCTTCACTGCCCATGAAAACACAACTCTGCGGGCACCTGGGTGGCTCAGTGGTTGAGCACCTGCCTTTGGCTCGGCGGGTGATTCTGGGGTCCTGGGATTGAGTCCCCCATCAGGCTCCCCAGGGGGAGCCTGCTTCTCCCTCTGCCTATGTCTATGCCTCTCTCTGTGTTTCTCATGAATAAATAAATAAAATCTTTAAAAAAAAAAAAAAGAGGAAAAGAAAGAAAACAGAACTCGGATAATCTGGACCACCCTGGAATTTGGATTTAAATAGCATACATGATCCCATGAAAGTTCCAGAGCAATTTCACATAATTGGGAAACTTTATGTCAACTTTATATGTGAACATATAACCTGAAAATATTTCTTAAAGTCAGCAGAAAGCCTCTTAAAAATTTTCAGCTCTTATTCCTGTTAAGTCAAGAAAATCTGAAGGGTGTAAAACCTGGAATTCATGGCATCTAAATGGAAAAACAGAACCACCATCAGCTCCTGTTTCCATCTGTACTGCAGGGTGACCAATGATCCTGATTTGCCTGGACTGATGGGTTTCCCGGATGTGAGATTTTCGGTGCTAAGACCAGGATGCTCCTCGGGAAACTGAAATGACTAGACACCCTAGCAGGTGGGCCCTTTGGGTGACATAGGACAGATACCTTTTTTTTTTTTTTTTTTTTTTTTTAGCTGACAGAGCTAGATTTATAAAATCACTATGAGATTATGTCCTTTATTGGCCAGATCATGCTAACCCTATGCACAGTACCCAGACTATGAGTGCTACTACACATCCCTCTGAGTGATGGGGCAAATTGCCACTCCAGTGCTACCAACCAATCCCACCTTGATGCTAAGTAGCCTCCTTAGGTGTGATTTATGGAATGTACATAGGTGACTTCTCTTCCTACAGGGTTCCCTATAATTCTCTAAAGTATACTTCCATAACATTGAGAGAGAATGTATAATATAAGAATATTCACAATAAGGGGCTTTTTTTAAAAATTAAACTCCCATTTACTAGACAATGATCTTCACTATAAAGCAGGGGCAACTCAGGTTGACCACAGGCAGTATTTTTATGTCTTAGCAAAGATGTTGGGAGAAAGATCACTGCTGAAAATTTATGTTATGCTGGCTAATATCTCATTGCTTCTGATACAGAATCGCAGCCATACACTATTGCCAGAGGGGAGGCCAGCAGTTACTTCTATCATATGGCTGAATTCAAGTGGTGATACATTTTCATTACAGTAGTACAATCAATTGCATTTCTAGCTCTTTTAACTGATAGGTAGGTGGGCAGAAGAGAGATCAGCTAAATTATGCATCTAACAAGATGAATATTTTATGGATTATGGTTCTGTTGATGTGCTTGACAATACCTGAATGGGGAGGGGTGAGACAAAGTGGTACAAAGTGCCCTTACCTGTTAGAACTCCCAGAGTGAGGTAGAGATGCTTCAGACTGGTGGCAAATGAGCCCAGGATGAGACCAGTAGATGCAAGCAAGCCACCCAGCATGATTCCCACTTGACAGGATAAATGGTTACTGACAACACTCCCAAGTGGAGCTTCAAAAACAATAATAAATAGGTTCAACAGAAAAGCCTTGATGGCACTGTGAAAAGGCTCTGGTGTTGTATTGGCTAAGCCAAGAATGATGGACCTTTATAGCATCAAGCCCATCCTACTCATTCTACAGATTTGGAAACTGAAGAGAGAGGAAACGACTTGTCCCTGGTCACACAGAGAACCTGTAGCAAAGCTAGACATAGGGTCGAGTCTGCTGACTTGCATTTCAGTAGCCCTTCCACTTCTCCATTCTATCATCTCAGGGCTTTATATGTTTCATATAGTATTAATCATGTACCATTAGCAATAATTATGACCATTAGCTGGTGAGGAAGAAAATGAGCAACACCGTGTGGCCAGCAGCATTAGGCAGGAAAGGCCAGGAAAAGCCCACAGACAAATTTCACAATCTGGTACTGTTTTCAGGCTCTAGGAAACCCTGTGGATGAGAAATCAAAACAAACGCTTCATGTCCATGGTGACATTTTGGTGGGCCTCACTCTATTTGTGTCAGAATTGTGCCGACTTCCAGGTTATAGAGTATCAAATAAAGTGGAAAGTGACTGAGGAGAAATTGAAGTTTGGGGGAATATGACATGTCCAGGATCACCAAGAAGTACAGCTCAGGGCACCCGACACCAAGTGCAGGGTCATTTCACCCTTTTAACTCTGTCTCCTTGGGCCTCCCAGACTGATGGCTAGGGAGATGGGTGGGGAAAGCATGTGGATTCTTTCTATGGAACAACTCATACTGATCCCAGTACTCCTAGTAACAAGATCAGAAGAGCAAGTTCTCTGGGTATTTGTGGAGTATAACTTCATATTGATCAGGCTGCACCTGGGGCCTGATTCAAAAATGTATGTGATACTTGCTATCAGGGAAATACACATGAAAACCACAATGAGATACCACCTCACACCAGTGAGAATGGGGAAAATTAACAAGGCAGGAAACAACAAATGTGGGAGAGGATGTGGAGAAAGGGGAACCCTCTTGCACTGTTGGTGGGAATGTGAACTGGTGCAGCCACTCTGGAAAACTGTGTGGAGGTTCCTCAAAGAGTTAAAAATAGACCTGCCCTATGACCCAGCAATTGCACTGTTGGGGATTTACCCCAAAGATACAGATGCAGTGAAACGCCGGGACACTTGCACCCCGATGTTGATAGCAGTAACGTCCACAATAGCCAAACTGATGGACATTTTTGATGCCCATCGAAAGATGAATGGATAAAGAAGATGTGGTCTATGTATACAATGGAATATTCCTCAGCCATTAGAAACGACGAATACCCACCATTTGCTTAGACATGGAAAGAACTGAAAGGTATTATGCTGAGTGAAGTAAGTCAATTGGAGAAGGACAAACATTATATGGTTTCACTTATATGAGGAATATATAAAATAGTGAAAGGGATTATAGGGGAAAGGAGAGAAAATGAGTGGGAAAAAAATCAGAGGGGGTGATAGAACATGAGAGACTCCTAACTCTGGGAAACGAACAAGGGGTAGTGGAAAGGGAGGTGGGTGGGGGGATTAGGTGACTGGGTGATGGGCACTGAAGGGCCACGTAACAGGCTGAGCACTGAGTGTTATACTATATGTTGGCAAATCAAACTCCAATAAAAAAAAATAAACGAAACAAAAACAAAACCAAAAATGTACGTGATGGAACCAGTCATCAGCTTGATGTCTCCTGTCTAGTTAAAACAGTGGCTGGCTGTATATACAACCTCTCAAACACAGGAAGGAGCAAACCTCCTGAGAATATATCTAATTCTCCAGGCTGCTGCTATGGCTATCAGCAAGTGAGAAAATTTCGACCAAACTCAGTGAAAAATGTTTACTTCTCTGTTTATCATAGGGCACAATGCCCCTAGTGAGTGTCCTATATATGACTCTGCAGCCTCTTGTCCATCTCCTGAACTTAACTAATGTTGCCAGGTGAGCGAGCAAGTGGGCGCATGGTAATTAGATACAGCAGGCCTGAAGTCCTTGCATGGCCTCAAGTCTTTGAATTTAAAAATGCAACATCTAACATGACCCTGCTTTATCACACAGTCACCGTGATCATGTTGGTCACCGAAGGCCATTTATTCCTCTTCTGGGGATTACAAATATTCTCCAGAAGGTAACAGTGAGGGAAATGAGTCACCTGTGTCCTCTGAGAAAGATAAACATGGCTCACTCAGCATGCTCATACAAAGGCTGTGACTAATAATGTGACCCTGAAAACAAAGTGATTGTCTTATTGGTTTTAAAAAAATAGATTAGTGAACATGAAGCTATTTTTGATCCCATAAGACCTTCCAGTGTTATCAGGAGACAGAGTCAACTCAGCCTTCTCATGAAACTCGCTAAAACTGCTTTCAAATTCCTTCCAACAAAGGAAATACATTTCAGCACAATTCAATTGATTCCTGAGTATGTACATTTTTTTCTAAAAATAATATGAATCAGTATCTAGAATAAAGTTAGTTGAGGTTATTTACAAGTTATTGAATAATATGGTACTTCGCTTTTGCCACCAAAACATGGCTTGAAGAGATAAGTAGTTTTTTTTTTAATACTAAGGATTCATCTAAAAAAATAATTAAATGGAAATAAATAATTAAATAAAATCCAAACAGATCATTTCAATTTGACCAAATCTCAGAAACTCTCTAAGATATTAGTAACTTCAGTTTAAAATGTTCAAAAAGAAAAAAAAAAGTTCAAAAAGAAAAATCTCAAGGTTAGTTTTTCTCAATTATATGATGGATTGAGAGATTCCACAAATTTTGAGAATACTCTATATACTTTGTACCCTTGGGGTTCTTTGAATGAAATTATAGCCATGGTGAGTGTGCTTATCTCATGACTACACTCTCCTATCCTTCCCTCATACTTTTTCTAAGAATGAAGATTTATGCATGAAAAATGAAATCCATGAGCCAAATTTTGAACCTCTGGGAAGGGAACAGAGTGAAAACAAGACTTGAGATGTGATGCACATATTGTTGGCACTTGTTTAAGGAGATTGTATAGAAATGGCTCAGAGTGCTATCCAATGACTGCTTACATGCCTGGAGAATGAGGCGACCATAGCATTTAAAAGAGAGAAGCCCTGCATGTACTGTATGGTTACCTGTTTCCCAAATCAGGAGGAGTCCTGTGATGCCCAGCATCCTATCTCATTATGGGAGAACCAAATAATATGTATCTTTTTCAGAGTATTAACTACCTATTCCACCTGCCCTCAGCCAACATCATTAATTCCAAGAGCATATCTGGTTGGGTTTGGCTGAAAGTAGGATTGGTCTTTTCTTCTTACATAGTCTTAGCCAATTTTTAGCAAAGATCTGCTCTTCAGAAAAAAATGGATAAACAAAAGCAGTAGAAGACCATTGTTGTGTATAGTTCAAGATTATCCAGTAACTATTTATCCCTGGTAAGTAATACTCACCACAGAGCATGGTCACACAATCTACAATGGAATGGATCCAAGCTGTTTGTGCATAATCCTGAGTGAAGTACGACTGGAACTCCACAAAAAAAATTGAAATACATCTGAAAAATACAGTGCAAGCATTTTATTATTATTATTATTATTATTATTATTATTATTATTATTTGAATGAATGAACATGGATCTAAACCACAGCTTGAAATTCTGGTTCAGCTGTTTGAATCTCCATAGGCTTTAACTGGTTTTCAGGGGTACATTGTTGGACCATAGTAAGTGGGATGTCAGAAGCTATTGGGCCATTTAAAGGATAAAACAAATATTTATCCACTGGAAGGGCTGCTGAAGCCAAGTGGGTATGAGGATGACTGCTGTAGGGAAGGTTTTATGGAAAAGATGGCAGGTCAGAAACATGAGTTCATATTTATTTTAATATTTCACTAACATCTGTAACTTCTAAGAGGTTGTTACACCAATTAAAATTTGACAATTAAGATACATCACCAGGCAATTTCAGTTCCAGGTTTTAAAAAGGTAATAATCAAATGATGATAATAATAGCAATAGTAGATACACATGAAAGGATATATTCTGGAGAACTATTTATAACAGCCAAATATCATAATGAATCTGTTTACCCATCAATAAGGAGCCTGGATAAATACATTTTGAATTATCAATAAAATATTTTTAGGTGTTAAAAAGGATGATTTGATATATATTTATTAATTTGAGAATAAATCCACAATGCAATGTTAAGTAAAAAAGTAAGTTACAAAGTACTTTATATAATAAGGCTTGTTTTGATTTAAAAAAAAACAACCCAGAGTTCATATAAATAGAAAAATGCCAAAGTATATAAATTGAAAATACTTGAATGGTGAGATTATAAATGATCGAGAGAGAGAGAGAGAGAGAAATAGAGAAGAGAAACTTTATGTTGAAAATTGTTAATTACTTAGGGAAAAAAGACCTAAGTGATTCACGAGCAATAGTTTGTATCACTGTACAATTTGAAATGAACATCATACAGATTAGCAAGTTTCCTAACTCAGGGCAGGAGCTTTCAGTACTCCGGGACAGCAAGAGTGAATCAGGCCCTGATGGGGATGAGACAGGAGGTTGTCAGTGTCTTTCCAGAGGGCTACAGTCTGACTCATGCTTCCGCAGCCCATGGTAACCTGCTATTTCACTCCTCCCCTCTCCAGTTGCTGCTGGATATGAAGGTGGGTGATGCAGAAAAAGAAAAAGGAAGAGAATCAGGTATAACCAGAGTGATTATGTTAGGCAAGTCTAGCTTTACCAGCATGCATCCTCTGCAACTGCCCAGAATTTGGTACTCAGAAGCACAGAATTTCAGCTGTCACAGTCTTAAAATTCCTAACAATTTTATCTTTGAATTTGTCTTTTGTAAGTGAAGTCGAAAGGAAAATGGGGCACGCACACAAGCAGTGGAGACACACATACAATGTGCTTCGATTCTTTGCCTTTCCCTTGACAGATGTAGTATTAGAGACACAAACTCTGGTAGACTCACAATGTGTGGGAGTCTGGTAAGATGCAGAGTGAGCACAAGGTAAGCTACATCTACAACTGAGCAAGTATGGAGGTAGAGAGGCCATGCTTTTTTCAAACCAAAATTTACTTCAAATACAGAAAGAAGGTAATGGTGTTCTAAGGAACACAAAGAACTGAGGATTCTGGTGACCCTTTGTGCGCCTCCCTCAATCCATCCCTGTATGTGGGCGGGCGCCCCTGGCAGGGTGTGCTCCTGCTATTGGGGGAGGTGGCCACCCGTGGGGGAGGGAGCCCATGGACGCTGACAGCTGCAGGTCCTCTGCTGATGGATCCACCATGGCTGAGCCTGAGTGACACTCCACTGTGTTCACCACAGTCTTGCTCTTGTTCCCCGCACTGAGCACCCTAGGTAATTCTCTCTGTCACAGGATATGAAAAGTGGCACTTCTGCATCCACTGATTTAAGAAGCCAGACAACATACTGCACTAGATCTGATGCTAGATTAATCATTGTATCAGAGTTTGAAGTACCGTAACACAGTCATAGGTAATGTTATGGAGAACAGTGACATAAACTACTGGGCTGATGATATGAATTTCTTTTTTTTTAATATTTTATTTATTCAGGAGAGACACAGAGAAAGAGGCAGAGATAGGCAGAGAGAGAAGGAGGCTCCATCCAGGAAGCCTGATGTGGGACTCGATCCCCGGACTCCAGGATCACGCCCTGGGCTGAAGGCGGCGCTAAACTGCTGAGCCACCCGGGCGTCCCATGAATTTGAATTTAATTAAAATATTGCAGAGCTTTTTTAAAAGCATGAATTAACTGCAACAGCCTTAAGCTAGTTTTAATTCAGTGCAACAGCAACAAAAAAACCTCTGTGATGTTTCTTAGTATCTTTTGGTAAAAGACGTATTTGAGGGAGAAAGTGTTTGCACAACTGGAGGGAGAGAGCAGAGGGAGAGGGAAAGAATCTCAAACAGACTGCTGAGTGCAGAGCCTGATGTGCAGAGCCTGATGTGGGGGTTGTTTCCATGACCCTGAAATCATGACCTGATCCAAAAATCAAGAGTCAGACGCTTAACTGACTGAGTCACCCAGGAGCCCCATGTTTCTTAACATCTCAAAGATTGTTTGACCAGCATTAAAAAGTCTATTATTTTCTCCTAATCACAAGGCCTTCAATTTAAGAGAAAAATAACTTCTTGGATACAGCCTCATTTAAAAAAAAATATTTTATTTATTTATCTAGAGAGAGGAAGAGAGATAGCATGTGTGTGAGCTGGGGAAGAGGCAGAGAGAGAGAGAGAGAGAGAGAGAGAGAGAGAGAATCCCAAGCAGACTCTGTTCAGAGCATAGAGCCCGACACAGGACTCAATTCCACAACCCCAACATCATGACCTGAGCCAAAATCAAGAGTTGGAAGCTCAACCAACTGAGCCACTCTGGCACCCCTTGGATTTAGCCTCATTATCAAAATAGTTAAGTTATCCTTAGCCCAGGTTTCTCAACCCAAGTACTACTAACATTTTGGTCATGTTGTCCTGTGCATCATACAATGTTTAGCACCATCCCTGGCCTCTACCCTAAATGTCTCCCAACATTGCCAAGTGCCCCTTGAAGACCAAAATCAGCCTGGTTGAGAGTCTAATCTATGGTCAAATTTTACTTATTCTACCTTATACCTATCTCCCAAATGCCTCCACATCTCTGCATTCCCCTTATCATTCATAATTCATGCCAATGCCTCTCCCCTGGACTACAGCCCAAACCCTCCTAACTGTTCTCCCCAAACTCACACGGTTGCCTTGGCTACATTTTACATACAATGGTCAGAGTAACTTTACTAGGACGTGAAATGTATCCTGATACTTCAAACCTTTTAACACAACTTCTGAGACCTACATGACTGGCCCTTCTCAGTGTGCACCCCCGACCCCTGTCCCCCACCCCGAAATGCATTCTGCACTTCACACCGATGGAGCTGCTTTCCATTACTCTCAACACACCACCCGTACTGTTTCACACCTCTGAACATCAAAGATTTTTCTTCCTTTCTAGGATTCTCTCTCAGCTTGCCTCATCCTTTTATTCTCAAGATAACAGTCAACTCCTCCAGGAAGGCTTTCCCTAACTACCTGAATCTGGGTTTGACACCTCTCTTAAATGTTTACATGACATGCAGGACACTTAACCACATTACAGGCTTATAGCAATTCCCTTCGCCTTTGTGTGTACTCTCCACCAGACTGTTGCCCTGTGACAGCAAAGGCCATATCTGTCTTATCTTGCACTTAATCCCAAATATCTAGTACACTACCTTTCATGTAGTGGGTGCTCATTAAATATTGTCCAAGGTTCAAGGTATTGAAGGAAGAAGTGATTAGCATGAGTAAAGAAGTGATTGGAAGCTGAGGAAGCAAGGCTGAGTAGCAGCTTCAAGGACATATATGAAGGAAAGGAAAGACGAAGACCAGATGATAGCTACCCAGGAACGTGTAGCTAGACAAGGTACAGTAGAGATATGAAGAATCTGAGTGCATATGCTGACAGACGAATTCGTAGGAGGGAAATGCAGAAGCCTAAGAAAAAACGGTCCCAGATGATGATAAGACATTTTGGGATTGTAAATCATAGTCCCTCTCATCACTAAATCATTCTGAAGGATTTAATATTTGTACGACTATGTTTGTCTCTGTGACTTTTTGTTTTCTTGCTTTATGGTTTTGTTTTCTGCTTGATGGTTTTCTTAACTGACTTGACTAGTGATATCAGTCAAGCTTTAGGTATGTAAAATTCAAAAATAACACCGGACATTCTTATCTAAACATGTGAGTCAGTGTGCCAGAGGTAGTTTAATAACCACACGTATGCTTCTGATTGGCTGTGACTTTCATAAAATATGGGAAGAATAGGGGCACCTGGGTGACTCAGTCTGTTAAGCGTCTGCTTTCGGCTCAGGTCATTTTCCCAGGGTCCTGGGATGGAGCCCCTCAGGCTCCCTGCTCATTGAGGAGCTTGCTTCTCCCTCTCCCTCTCTCTGCCACTCCCCCTGCTTGTTCTCTATCTCTCTCTGTCAAATAAATAAACAAATAAAATCTTTTTTAAAAAACAGGAAGAAGGGATCCCTGGGTGGCGCAGCGGTTTAGCGCCTGCCTTTGGCCCAGGGTGCGATCCTGGAGACCCGGGATCGAATCCCACGTCGGGCTCCCGGTGCATGGAGCCTGCTTCTCCCTCTGCCTATGTCTCTGCCTCTCTCTCTCTCTCTCTCTCTCTCTCTGTGACTATCATAAGTAAAAATTAAAAAAAAAAAAAATAAAGAATTAAAAAAAAAAAAAACAGGAAGAATATTGTATCACTTATTTATTCTCAAAAGGGAAAAGTACTTTTCAAATGGTAAAGTTTAATGATTTATGGTTTCTAAACATAGGCTTGACCTTAAAGAAAACAAATGTTATTGGGAGCACATGTGCTTCTCACTCCAGAAGTAATTTTTACTGTACTTTGGAAAATTTGTGCATCTGATATGTCAGGAAAGCTGGGTCCTGATCTCTGATGCTCACACTGAGTAAGAATTTTGATAAAGCTTTATCTTTCAGGGTCTCAATTTCCTCATTTACGAAATAAGCAGTTTGATAAACACAACTAGATCTGTCGTAAGGTATTAGATCACGCTGCAGTAGCAAACAACTCCTACATCCTTCAAGGGTTGATAGGCTCTATTCTGAAGAATGAGGAAACAAAGTATCACCCAAGTGTCATCTGGTGTGAAATAATATTCTCAAAGATACATTCTCTCAAGGGGACAAAGTGCCTACTATCTCCACCTTATCACTCTGCTATAAAACTCTTCTTTGGCTTCTGTAGAGCTGGATATTGACAACATCTGGTATTTGGTTAAGACTTCCTTCTGGTTGATGAAGTTATCCACTACATCAATGCAGGAAGTGATTCACTAGACAGTGCAGCCTAGTAGTAAAAAGAACTACTACTCACTAACTGTGTGAGTTTGTTTTATTTTTGGTTTTTGCAGCTCTTTAATTTTTTATTAAAGTAAATGTGGATTATTTGTATAATTTTCTTCTAATTTTTACTTAAATTTTACTTAGTTAACGTACAGTGCAATGTTGGTTTCAGGATAACAACGTGACTTTGGATATATCATTCAACCTCTGTTGTTTCAAGGATTAAATGACTTAATGAATGAAAAGTGCTTGCAACAATGTTAACCAGCACAGAGCAAGTACTCAGCTAACATTAGCTATCATTTATAGGAATTCAGCTGTTGTTAAAAGAGCTCCTCAATTTCACAGGACTTAGACATCTACTGCAATTAACTTAATTTGGATCCAGAAGACGTTGAGAGAAAAATAGGTCTCATAGCTGGAGGTTTTCCTTGAACATTTAAATCAACTACTGCTTTTCAAGTCAACCGCAACTCAAGCTGTCAGTTTACAAATAGAATGTCATGTAATTTCACAATGAAATATGATTCTTAAAATAGAGAATGTGTTTGCTAATAAGGTTATCTTGAAGGAAAAAAAATAATCAATACACATTAACAAACAGAGGGAAAATAAATAAGAATGATGGCTTTAATAGCCTGGGGAACTTTAAGCTTTACATAAATTTTACATGTAAGGCAGTATCACTAGTTACAAGGCAGGAGCTGAAATACGATTTTAAAGTGGCCTAGGTCATGATTGTAGCATTATCTGTAAAGCAAAAACCAGGGAACAAAAGTCCTTCAATAAAAATATGTTAAATTATGTATGCATCCTTGTGATGGAATTTTAAGCAGTTATTTTTCAGTGAGGTAGAACTGTATGTGTTGGTATAGAAGTATTTCCAAGAGATATTACCTAGCAAAAAAAAGTTCAAAACACTGTGTATAATATGAAAAGAATATGCTTTATATATGGATATAAAGTTCTTGAAATTTTTCTGTACAGGCCCAAAGAAACTATGAACAAGGTTAACTTTTTTTTTTAGAGAGATTTTATTTATTTATTCATAACAGATACAGAGAGAGAGAAGCAGAGACACAGGCAGAGGGAGGAGTAGGCTCCATGCAGGGGGCCCAACGTGGGACCTGATCCCCGGTCCCCAGGATCACACCCTGGGCTGAAGGCGGTGCTAAACCCCTGGGCCACCGGGGCTGCCCAACAAGGTTAACTTTGGGCAGTAAAACTGGCATTCAGAAAGTAAGGGAAAAAAGACTATTATATGCATCTCTGTTGTCCAAATTTTTTACCATCTGCATATATGGTTTAATTTTTTTTTAAGATTTATTCATTTATTTTAGAAAGAGGGAGAGTGAGAAAGAGAAAGCCCAGGGAGAAGAAGAGGAAGGGCGAGAGGGACAAGCAAACTCCCTGCTGAGCTTAGAGCCTGATGTGGGGCTCCATCCCAAGATCCCAAGATCATGACCTGAACTGAAGTCAGACATTTAACCAACTGAGCCACCCAGGCCCCACGCCCCCATATGGTTTAATTTTTAAGTATACAGTTTAAATGGGAGAAAAAGACTTAACTGACCCTCTGCCTTGACAAATCATCCTTCCGGTGGCTTTCCTTGGCCCTATCTCCAGTCCTCTTGGCTGCTGCCTGTTCATGACATTGAGTTCCAATGCTGGCTGTCTCTTCACACTTTTCTCCTCTAAGCTTAATTCTGCTTAGCTATGCCCCTCTCAGCCTCTCCCATTAACCTCTGATAATAAATAGGTCTTTTCTACCAGCCGCAACCCTCTTCCAGTTCCCGGCTAAACTCTTAGCTCTTCAGGAATGGGGGCTGCCCACCGTTACCACAGAGCAAATAGCAGATGAAGTGCATGGACCTGATGCAGCTGGAAACATCTCTCTCCATTTCTTCCTGGCCAAATTCTACCCATTCTTCAAGACTTCACTCCAGGGACAACTTCTCTAGAAAGCCTGCCCTGAACTTCCAAGGTCAGAATGAACCCCTCTCTCACCAGTGTTATTTTACACTCTGTTTTTACCTGATGTATATTTAGAACATTTTGATTTGTATTTCAGTGGTTTGTGCCTGAGCCCACTGGGTGGTGTGCCAACATCTGTGTTTGGGGAAGCACCTAGATAGAGCCTTGTCCTCAATGAATGCATTGTTATGTAGTAGTGGACCTGATTTCTGTTAAGTTGAAGTTGATAACTTAAGGGGACAACCTAAAATATATATATGCAAGACCTTCAGCCTTTGGTGACAGTCATGGGTTCCACTGGCAAATCCACTGTGACTGAGAAAAAACTGAGATTCAGTGTCCTGCCAAACAAGACAAGCCACACAAGATGCTAAATGGCATTAAAGAGCAACAATATATCAGTGTCCTTGATATAAGTCCTCCATTTTCTACAGACACCTTACCCCAAGTTATTTTCACAGTTCCAGAGGGCAGCACTCAAAGAATCCACATCTCCCAACCTTAATGTGTAGTTGTTTGTACACAAATTGGGGTAACAATTCTTATGACTGGTTACCAACAGGATGAGGAGAGGAGAGACCCTCTGTAAAAATAATTTAGAAGCAACTGTCCCCTGGCACCATGACTTCTCATCACTGACAGGACAACCCTATGGATATTAGGAAGTAGCCTACCTTAAGACAATGATTCCATCACCAAGGCAATTTTTCTAAAAACCTATGTTTAGAAGGACTATGCTATCCTAGAGGATAAGGTGCAAAGTATCCGATGGGACAAGGAACTGGCCACAGAGCTTCCTCAAAGTGCCTACATCTTGGAGCAGAGGCAAAGACTGAAGGCAAAGATCGAAGCAAAGTCACTTCTCACAATGAAAAGGCAATAAGAGAGGACACGTGTATGTGGAAGATCAGGCCAAAGTATGGGGCATGTATGAGAAATAACAGGATAGGAAAGTGCCTGACTTGTGTTGGAAGGAGTCAATGGATCATGTGTGCATGTGCAATGGCAAATACACAAGAAATAATAATTTAAAAAAAAGATTAGCAATCCAGTCCAGTTTTGTCCCACCAGATCAAAACTGTAGGTAAATCATTTAACCTTTCTGAGCACCAGTGTCCTAATCTATTACATGGGGGTAAATAAGCCTATTCTGCCTAAACTGAGTCATGAAGACTCTACTACCCAAAATATATCAACCTGAGCCCTCCTTATAAAGCCCTAAACTCACTTCCAGAACTTTCCCATCATGGAAATGATGGAAGCTTACACATGTAAGAACCAAGAGATTCCTTTTTAACATTATGACTCCCCACATCCAGCACACAAGATCCATGATACAGATAGAAGAAAAAAATCAGAACAAGTTAGCCGGGGAAGATGGCAGATGACAAGGATTCTCCACCCAAGCTTAAGGACCTGGCATTTCTCAAGAACCATCTGGAATGCCTGCAGCAGCGTGTGAGAGAAGAAGTCAGCAGTGGTATGAGCCAGGATGGCTTGCTCTTGTCTTCCCCATTCCTCAAGGACTTCTTAGCCGGCTATGTGGTGGCCAAACTGAGGGCATCAGCAGTATTGGGCTTTGCTGTGGGTACCTTCACTGGCATCTACGCGGCTCAGGCATATGCCATGCCCAGTGTGGAGAAGACATTGAGGGACTATCTTCGGTCATTGCGAAAGGGGCCTGACTAGCTCTGGATCCCATGGGGGAGAAAGGATGAACACCTCTGGCCGCAGGTAGAGGCCTTTCAACCACAGACACCGTATTTGCTTCCCAACCTATCACCCTTTTGCTACCTCCAACTTCCCCACATCCTTGCTTTCCTTCCTACAGAGGGTAAACAGTGGCTTATCAGCCAGCAGTTTGGATGCCCTTCCTTAACCCCATGGGACTGACCCCAAAACTGTGGCTTCTAGAGCCACCAGCCCCTTTCTTTTCCATCCCTGACTGTGGAGTTTGCTGCTGACTCTGATTCTCAGTATACTCTTTAGCAATGTACCACAGCTCCTCCCTCCGGGGAGCTGGCTCCATACTGATTTTCCCCAAACTTGATACAATTCCCACTGCCCCCTTGCTAGCTACACAGGCCGCCCAGGGTCTGGTTTGGGCATGAGTGTAGAGGATGGGGGTATGCCAGGCCTGGGTCATCCCAGGCAGGCCCGCTGTACCCTGATGCTACTCTTATCCACTGCCATGTATGGTGCCCATGCCCCACTGCTGGCACTGTGCCATGTGAATGGCAAAGTGCCTTTCCGGCCCTCCTTGGCTGACCGAGTTGACCAAGCTACTGTTGTGCGCCTTCTCCCTCTTGGTGGGCTGGCAGGCATGGCCCCAGGAGGCCCCACCATGGTGCCAGGCTGCCCCATTTGCACTATCAGCCCTACTCTATGGAGCTAACAACAACCTAGTGATCTATCTTCAACATTATATGGACCCCAGCACCTACCAGGTGCTGAGCAATCTCAAGATTGGAAGCATGGCCCTGTTCTACTGCCTCTGTCTCCGGCACCGCCTCTCTGCACGTCAGGGCTTAGCACCACTGCTGCTGATGGTGGCAGGGGCTTGTTATGCATTAGCAGTTGCTGCTGGCCCCATGCCCCTGCATATCACTCCACTGGACTGCTGCTTCTCATCCTGTACTGCCTCATCTCAGGCCTCTCGTCCGTGTACACAGAACTGCTCATGAAGCGACAGTGGCTGCCCCTAGCACTTCAGAACCTCTTCCTCTACACTTGGTATGCTCCTAAATCTAGGTCTGCATGCAGGTGGCGGCCCTGGCCCAGGCCTCCTGGAGGGTTTCTCAGGATAGGCAGCGCTTGTGGTACTGAGCCAGGCAGTAAATGGACTACTCGTGTCAGCTGTCATGAAGCACGGCAGCAGCATCACACGCCTGTTTGTTGTGTCCTGCTCACTGTGGTCAATGCCGTGTTCTCAGCAGCCCTGCTGTGGCTACAGCTCACAGCTGCCTTCTTCCTGGCCACACTGCTCATTGGTCTGGCTGTGCACCTGTATTATGGCAGCCGCTAGCCCCTGACCACCTTCACCTGGACTCCTGACCCTGAAGACTGGCCACCATCAGAGCCACCTCCCAGGCCTCCTGACCTTTTCCTCAGCAGCCAGCCCTGTAACAAATGCCTTGTGACAAAAGGTGGGGAAGTGAGAGCAGCCAGGTTAGTCTCTGGAAGTGAGTGAATGAAGGGTTACTCCAGGAGAGTAACCCTGGAGAGTCTCCAGCAGCACCTGGAGACAATGCCCCCTGCTCCCTTCACAGTGCTGCTCTCCAAATCCACCCAGCTTTGTTCTGGAAACTCCAGCGAGTGCTGGAGCTTGACTCATCTCAGGGAATGTTGCCCCTAGGCCCTGGCTTAAGGCTATATTCCTGATCTCTCTGCTCACTCCAAGGGCCTTCTCAAAGCCCACTGCCCCCTCTACAACTCCTAGGAGGTACCATTCTTCTCACTGTGGGTCCTGCCCCTGCCTAGCAGTGTCCTAGCTCTCAATAGTTTAGGGAAGCTCTACACAGAGTAACCTGGAACCAGGCACAGGGAAATTTGGCATAACTCAATCTGTGTCTCTAACTATGTAAGCAATAAGGTCTTAATAAAGTGTTCTGGGGTGCAGGTTGTTCCTGCAATTGACTATGAAAAAAAAAAAAGAAGAAAAAAATCAGCTTCAATACCAATCGTATTATTTTAAACAAATCTATAGTTTTAATGATACATAATCAACCAACTCTTATTGTAGCAAAAACAAATATCCCGCTTCTTTCTTGCATTATATATTTGCTATGGGGGGAAATATTGATGCATGTGTGTATTGAGGATGTCATTTAAAAAAGTTTTTACTGCAGATTACTTTCATTCACTGCTAAAGGTGTGTTGCCAGAGAAGAGCAACAAATAGTTCTTACTTGAATGAAAGAAAGCACATGTAGAGGAAAGAGCTAGCACATGCAGAGTTCAAGCATGTATTTATTCCACATATAAATAAGATGAATGAGTCACAAGGTATACAAGTGTAATTTAAGCATATTCAACACTATGCCCTTGGATAAAAGAAAGAGAGAAGAAATGAACAAATGAGAATGAGAGTAGCCTGTACTTATGCTGTTCCTTTCCTTCAACCTAGAACTTAGCATCCAGCAGCACAGACAAATGTAAGATGAAGCAGAAGAATTTAAATTCTAGATTATAAGCCTTCAGTAGCTCAGTATCTGGTGAGTCAGGAGGTTTTCAAGAATTGTTTTGACCTTATGGGGACGCCTGGGTGGCTCAGCAGTTGAGTGTCTGCCTTTGGCTCAGGGTGTGATCCCAGGACCTGGGAACGAGTCCCACATTGGGCTCCTTGCAGGGAGCCTTCTTCTCCCTCTGCCTGTGTCTCTGCCTCTCTCTATGTGTCTCTCATGAATAAATAAATAAAATTCTAAAAAAAAAAAATAAGGATGTTTTGACCTTACATATTTTTCTTTTCTGGGATGAGCTGCTTATGAAAACAAATGGCTGGAATAGCCACAACATTAGTCTAAAAATGTCCTAATACCCCAGGTTTATGTGCCAGATATTATAGAAGACACCACTATCCAGGACTTTCAAGTGTCAAAAAATCACATTCCTTGCAAAGAAAAAGACATTCAAACAAAGGAAATATACACACACACATATCCCATACCTAAACAGATATTTTCAGAATGACAGGTTCAGAAATAGAATGAAGCAAACTTAGAAGAAAAGACAAGCCAGATCATCTTATTAATGAAGAAGAGAATGCCACCTACCTGGTGACTGCCCGGGTGCAGATGGTGACAAGGAAACAGCCAGCCACAATCATCCAGCCCCAGCCTCCATCTGGAGGAGAGGTAGACCGAACTCTAGTTCCCTTTGCCATGGCTTCAATTCTTTTTTCTTTTTTGAATTACTCCAGTAGCCCAGTTATGATCCTGGACCAGGTATGCCGTGCAGTGACTTCCAATTGGCGTTCAAGATTGGCATAGAATGCTACCTGGCACATGAGTTACTGGCCATCTAAAACCAAAAATCAGGACATAATTATATTTTATTGACATATCCAAGGTTGATTTTTTTCACTTGACAAAAATGATCACTACTTTCCTGTTAAATTTGATTATTTGTAACTATGAATGCTGGACTGGGGCAAAGACCATTAATTGTCCCTGGCACCATTTTTCTTCTTTTTAATAATAGAGCCTCCCAAATTTTAGCCAAATCCATGTCCACCCAGTTTGATACCATATTTCCTAGCCTCTCTTGAAGGTAGATGTGGCAACATGGTCTCGTTTAAATAAAAGATATAGAAGAAAAAATAATATATCATTTCTGGCTCATGAGCCCAAAGGCAAAGTTACGTTCCCAGGACTTCTAACACACAGAAGACAAGCATGGATGTGGGGGTGAGACAGCTTCACCCACATAGACCAGGATAGCACCCTGGGGGCTAGCAGAGCTACGGGGTAGAAGGAGCCTAGGTCCCCAGAGGATGGTGGAGAAAGGCTGCCTCTCCAGCTCTGGACTTCACATACCTCTACACCATAATACTAAATACCAAAAAACTTCCATTTTATTTGAGCCTTTGTATTTTGGAGTCTCGCTGTTACAACAACTTAGACCATGTCCTACCTATGACACTGAATGAGTCTGATAGTAACTTCTCTGGCATTTCTGACTAGCACTGCTATAATTTTTATTTTTTATTTTTTAAATTTCTTCTTCAATGCTATTTTTTTTAAAGATTTTGTTTATTTATTCATGAGAGACACAGAGAAAGGCAGAGATATAGGCAGAGGGAGAAGCAGGCTCCTTGAGGGGAGCCTGATGCGGGACTCATCCTGGGACTCCGAGACAACACCCTGAGCCAGAGGCAGACACTCAACCACTGAGCCACCCAGGTGTCCCCAATACTATAATATTTTACGTGTATACTTAAAGCAAGAAGAGAATGACAAATAAATGAACCAGAATAGAGGGCCCAGTACCAAGTACATAATAATTCAACATAGCTAAATAAGGTAGTAAAGATTGGTGGAGAAAAAGGGATTACTCATTATATTATGTTACAACTCTCTCCTTAGTTCTACTTTTTTTTAAAGGATTTTATTTATTTATTCATGAGGGACACAGAGAGAGAAGCAGAGACACAGGCAGAGGGAGAAGCAGGATCCATGCAAGAAGCCCAACATGGGGCTCGATCCCGGGTCTCCAGGACACACCCTGGGCCGAAGGCAGCGCTAAACAGCTAAGCCACCCAGGCAGCCCTCTCCCTTTAGTTCTTAACCTTCTAGATAGGTCAGAGTTAAATGCAAAAAAGAAAAAGAAAAAGAAAAAGAAAAAGAAAAAGAAAAAGAAAAAGAAAAAGAAAAAGAAAAAGAAAAAGAAAAAGAAAAAGAAAAAGAAAAAGAAAAAGAAAAAGAAAGGAAAAGAAAAAGGAAAAGAAAAAGAAAAAGAAAAAGAAAAAGAAAAAGAAAAAAAGAAAAAGAAAAAGAAAAAGAAAAAGAAAAAGAAAGAAATCATTAAAATTCCAGCTGAAAATACAGGCAAATATTTATCTGGTCTCTAGATAGGAGAAGGATTCCCTGAGATGTGAAGTCATGTAATAAACCAAAAGGAAATTTGAGTTAATTTGTCTAATTAAAATTTAACATTTCTACATATCACAACATGTAATAAATGAAGCCAAATGATAAGCCATAGATTTGTGAAAAAAACACTAGCAATACATGGTGCAAAGAAGTAATATCTGCAACATTAAGTCATTCAACTACCAGAATCTACTGAGTGTCTACTATGTCCCAGGTAGTATTTCAAGGCACTGGGAATCCTTATGGGGGGCAGACTCTAAGGTACTCCTATGGTCCCACCTCCTGTTTTTCTTGACTTTGTATAAACCCTCCCACTGAGTGTGGGTGGGACCTGTGACTTGCTCCTAACCAGAGAGTAGGGCACAGGTGAAAGGAGATGAATCCCAAGATTATATCGTGCTATGTAAGACTCAATCTTGCTAGAAAATTTGTTCTCACTCTCCTGCTGACCTTGATGAACAAGCTAATTGCACACTGCCTAGAAAGAGGGCCACATGGAGGGCACTGTGTGCAGCCTGTGGGAACTGAGGACAGCCTCTGGAAGATAGTAAAAAGCTAAAGTCCTCAGCCCTACAACAGAAAGGAAACAAATTCTGCCAATATCCCAAACGAGCTTGGAAGCAGATTTTTCCCTGGTGAACCTCCAGTTGAGAATGCAGCCTAGTCAACATTTTGACCACAGCCTGTGACATCCTGAGCCAAGGATCCCGTTGAGTCCTGGATTCTGGCCCCACAGAAACTGTGATATAAGGTGCTTCTTAAAGTCTTCTTTAACATGTCAGACAGGCTTCTGAATTACTGTTAGGGATTAATTGTTTAAGAGGCAAAAATAAGAGTTTTGACAGATACTTTTTCCCCTGGACAGAGCAAATCACTCAGTTGTTTGGTACAATTGGATTATGAGCACCAGAAGAAATCCTAAGTAAAAATGATTCAATGAAACATCATTCTAATTATGACAAAGCATGCATTACTTAGAACATAGGCTATGTACCACTTGGTAAATTATGGGAAAATCAAACTAATAAAAATTTTACTTTAAAACTACAATTCTTGGGGGTGGGGAGGGCTCACAGTAGAATCTTGCAAATATGCATCTTTAAAGCCATTGGAACAACCTGGCAGCCTATGGGTTCAGAGAGCAAATAGAGCAAAGACAGTGAATGGCATTCATTCCCTCATAGAGCGGCCCAGAGAGCTCCTTAACCCTCTTCTGCCAGATGAAGACACAGCATAAAGGAGGCTGTCTGGGAGCAAGGAGGTGGGCTCTCACCCGTGCCCATTCTGCCAGCCCCTTGATCTTAAACTTCCCACCTCCAGAACTGTGGGAAATAAAGGTTGTTATCCAAGCCATCCAGTCAATGGTAGTTTTGTTACAGTAGCCCAAATGGACTAAGACACCTAAAACTTTAGATTTCCCAATTCCCTTGAAAATTTGAAAGTGCTGAAGATATCAGACAGGCATTCTTTTGTGGCAGCTGTCAGAGAGAGTCAAGTACCAGCACATTCCTGGATAAGGCCTGTAACCCCACTTCACTCTGTCCCTGACTCCTGTACCGTCCAACCTCTGCTGTCTCACTCATATACAACACCTGACGGGCCCCTGCAAGCAACAGCTTCTCAACATCTGCCCATCCCAAGTTGCCATAAGTCAAAGTTTCTTAAACAGCCAGATGTGTCACATTTATGGGATGCTTTATGTCTAGGATTAGCATTCAAGGTTCTACCTGCACCTGGGCATACACACACACACACACACACACACACACACACACACACTCTGAAATAACTCACTGCTTAGACATAATTCGGTGCCAAGTATCATGGAATGATAAAATCAATTGTACAAGCAAGAAAGAAAACCTCTGTCTTAGTTTAGTTCTAGCCTCTTCACAGTTTTTTCCATTAAAATGACTATGACTCCAAGGTTAAGCTGTTTTCCAATTGAAGACTATAAATCCACCAACACATAAATGTCCTGTACAAGGACCATCATCAGTCAGTGCTGCTCAGGGCTGTTCAAGAATGCTAAAACACGCCACGTCATAGAGTGCAATAGATCAAGAATTAGAAAGTTATTCCAATTTTTTGAACAGTAATCTCATTGCTGGGAAGTTATTCTAACAAGACAATTTAAGACAGACACTAGGGGTGGAAAATAATAGTTGTATCATGAATAATATATAAAACAAAGACAACTTAAGTGCTCAACAACTAGGAAGTGATCCGAGAGTTATAACACATGGAACAAATGGAACAGTATCCAGTCCTTTAAAACCATAAGCAAGAAGATAATACTGTAATATGGGAAAGCATCTATGATGCCATGTTAAGGCAAAAAGATATCTCTAAAATTGTGTGCACATGGCAAGGGGAAGCTATCGAAAACTTACATAAAAGTTGTATACTTGCAGCTGTCACAAAGAACAGGAAGGATATGCAAAAAGGTATACAGTTGCAAAGACTATGCAAAAAGGTATACAGCTGGCATAATTGTTATGATTTGTTTTCAAAAATGGTATTCAATACCATTTTATTTTATTTTTTAAAAGATTTTATTCATTTGAGAGAGAGCAAGAGAGCAGGAGTGAGAGAAAGCACAAGTAGTGGGAAGGGCAGAGGGAGAAGCAGGCTCCCTACTGAGCAGGGAGCCCAATGCTGAGGTTCAATGTGGGGGCAGGAAGGGGGCTCGGGGATCATAATCTGAGCCGAAGGCAGATGCTTAACCAACTGAGCCACCCAGGCACCCCCAATACCAATTTATATATAGTTTTCTTAGATAGTTCAGGTCTATTCCTGCGGTGTAAATATGAGCACAAAAATTTCCCCTGGATAGTATCTCAAGAACTAGAAAGAACCATATCATTTATTGTACAACACAATAAAAATTAGGTGATTTTACAGTAGAGGATGTGATATAGGTAACAAGCCCTGGCAAAATAAAATGTTCCGTTTCATTACAAAAATATTAAGCATCATTAACTTTTACTTTGCCTCTTGGGTCTCCAGATGATTCTATTTTCATTTGTTTTAGTTGAGCAACCTCTCTTTGGCATTCCCACATTTTATGAGTTAAAAAGTAATTTTCTAAAGATTTCATTTATTTATTCATGAGAGACACAGAGAGAATGGTGGAGACATGAGAAGAGGGAGAAGCAGGCTCCCCACAGGGAGCCCCACGTGGGACTCGATCCCAGATCCCGGGATCATGACCTGAGCTGAAGGCAGACGCCCAACCACTGAGTGACCCAGGCGCCCGAGTTAAGAAGCAATTTGTGAGGATCTCTCAAAAGATACACTTACTTAGTCCAAATTAAAGATGTGAGTAACATGCCCAAGCAGTGATTTTCTGACAGCACAGTGAGCAGCAGTCTGTTGTAAATTAAAGTCAACCTGGGTAAAACCACAGAACCAGGAACATTCTCACAGGGTTCCAGGGTGGGGAGGAATGGCTTTGAAGGCATCGGTATGCAGTACTATGATTAATGATTCCTCATAAACAGGCATACTTGAGCCTCACAAGCCCCAGGGACAGATCCTCCAGGTTTTCTCCCTTTCATGATGATGAAGCTGAAGCCCTAAGAAGTGAAGAGACTCACCTGGTAGTTCTCCATGGAGATACAGATGGAGACCAGCGGCTCTGGCAGATTTTGGACAGTGCACTTGCCCATCCACCCTCCAGATTTCAAAACCGCTATCGGTCATTTCTGTCAATAAGCTGTGCAAACAATGGTAAAGCTTGAGTACCCATTTGTGTGAGTGATCGCGACAAAAGACAGGGGAAAGCCTGCCCAAGGGTATACTGCCCAAAAAACAACTTGTGTTTCTTTCAAAACAGGTCATTTAATAGATCCATATGTATTCAGAAGAACGCACAGGTTACACAAGGCTAATCTAGTTTCATAGAGACTTTGGAGCAGCCTGCAGTTCCCCTAGAATATTAGCCTGCGCATTCTTATAAATAATTAACTGACCTGATATGGCACAAATATAAGGGGAAAAAGAGTCCTTTACTGAGTTAATAGTATACCTAAAACTATATGCAAAGGAAGCATGTTAGCATCACATAATTCTTCACTTTACTAATCAGCCTCCAATTTATTTCATTTTGACATCCAACCACTAAAATATAATTGCATTCTGCATCTCTTTCTAGTTCCAGAAAAATCTTTTTGGAACAAGAGAGGCTCTATGTCATGATGTTCCTCTAAGATTACTCCTTAATAGTACAAATTAGGATATATGCTCAATTTCACTTCATCCTCCTTGCTTTCAAAAATCTAACCATTTGCAAAGAATTCTTGCTAACAGTCAAGAACTTTCCAGTAAAGCATAGCATTTTTGGGGCAAATCTTTCGTGTTATCCTTGGTAAAGTCTTCTGAAGTGATCTCTTCTGTCGGTAGCAGACCTACTGTACTTCTTACAGGAGAAAAGTCTGACAGTGGTCCTGGAACCACTTGTTTTGTTAGGCTTCCAAACTGTCTTTCTTGCTCGTTCCTTCCTCCATTCCCTTTTACTTCCAGCACCTTAACCTTTAGCTATACCCTTCTTTATAAATTGCTTTGCAGCCACAAACCAGATAAAGGTGTGTGGGAGAAAGATATCAAGAGCGGGAGTTAAGACCATTGGGTCCAAGTGACACAACATTTGTTGTTACCATTTCCTAATCTATAAAACCAGGGAGTTGGATTACTGACGTTTATCCTTCAAACCAGGTAATTGATTATTAGGTATCTCTTCTGGTAGACTGGGCACTTCTCAGTAAACTCTAATTGATTCTACTCTTTGTTTTTATTTAAGAATCATGACATTTGCCAGTCTCTCTGTTTTCTGGGGCACTTCTAAAATATTCTGATACTGCAGGTAATATTTTTGGAATATCTCTTGAGGTACTTATTCCCTTTTGCGGGCAAGCTGGTTTTCTCTCACTGGTCCCCTTCCATCATTAAAGCTAAGCCAAGAAGTTTATTGCTCTGGGACACAGGAAGATGAGTCCCATCCATAATAAATTCATCTATAACTATGAAATCATAGGATTGTACTGTAGGGGAAATTTCTACTATACCAAGGGAAAGTAGACACCTACCCAGAGAGGAAGGGGGAAAGGTTTTGGTTTTTTTGTTTTTGTTTTTTTTATAAAGGAATAGTGATGAGCTGCCTAGGTTTTTCAGGAATGCATTTCCCATTGCCTTGAGTCTTGACCAGGAGTAGATAAGTGGAAGAGTGAAGAATTAGGAAACCGGGTATTTGGGAGAGGGAGTTGCAATAAGGAGGCTTGTGCTATGTACCCCTTGGGTACCTGGGAAAAGACCTAACTTCATTGGGTGCCCTTGGCCTCTGACGTGTCTGGGCAGAGAGAAAGCCAAAGACAAGGCTCAGTGTCTGTCCCTCACCTCCCTTGGGACACAGGAGTGTAACAGATGCTCTCCCATATTCTCAGTGGAGACATGGACTACAACTAAGAGATGAGAGGCAGAGCTGTGGCAAAAGGGAAATAGTCTGAGCCTGCAACAAGAAAGGTAGGCAACTCCCTTGGGTCCTGGTCATAGAGACAGTACGAACCAGAAGTTCCACCAGCAGCAGACATGTGGCACGGGAGACGGTGAGGACAGAAGCCAGTACCTAGAGGCCAGCAAGATGAGTGTCACCGGCAGAATGCCTAAGCACCAATAGTAAGGAAAGCTCTGCTTAGGCCAATGAGAATTCAAGGACCTGCAGGCCAACCACCTCATGAGGACACACAGGAGTTCTCCCCTAAACCAGATGGGCAGAAAGGAGAAGGAGGGAAAAATACCACAGAAAGAAACATCGCTTACTTAGAGGTTAACCTTGGATTTCGCTAACTGTTGATCCAAAAAAGATTAAGATAAAAGAAAGTACTTTAAACTGGCAAAGACTGCTGCAAACTTTTTAAAATTGAAGTATAATTTATACACAATAAAACACACCCATTTTAAATCTATGTTTTGGTGACTTTTGACAACGTATAAACTCACGCAACCACAACCACCACAACCAAGATAGAGAATATTTTCCTCACCCTAAATACTCCTTTATGCTCCTTTGCAGTCAATCTCCACCAACCTCAGCACCACACTACCACTAATTTACTTTCTGCCCAATATAGATTAGTTTTGTCAGCCAAGAATTCTGTAAAAATGTAATCACACAAAATGGACTATTTTGTTTCCAGCTTCCTTTTAATTGCTGAAATCTGTATTATGGATATACATAAATCATACAACAATACACACAATTTATTTATGCGTTCACCTGTTGATGGACATTAGGGTTGTTTCTAGTTTTAGACCATTATGAACAAAGATTCTGTGACATCCATATACAAGTCTTTTTGTGGACATCTACTTTCATTCTATTGAATAGATATGTAGGAATGAAATTACTGAGTCATTATGTGTTTTTTTTTTAATATTTTACTTATTTATGCATAAGAATCAGAGAGAGAGGGGCAGAGACATAGGCAGAGGGAGAAGCTGGCTCCTTGCAGGGAGCCCGATGTGGGACTAGATCCCAGGATCATGCCCAGCCGAAGGCAGACGCTCAACCACTGAGCCACCCACCCAGGCGTCCCCATATTGTAAGTATATATTTAACTTTAGAGTTAAATACTCCCAGAGTATTTTTCAAAATGGCTACACAATATTATGAGTAATAGAAGTCCAGTTTCCCCAGCATGTAATGGAGTCTCATTGTAGTTTTAATTTATGCTTCCCTGACAGCAAAGAATGTTAATCTTTTCTTTTCATGTACTTATTATTCATACATCTTCTTTTGTCTATTCAAATATCACGCACATTTTGGGGGAGGTTGTTTGTCTTTTTATTGAGATATAAAATTTCTTTGTATTTGTAATACATGTCCAGGATCCCTGGGTGGCGCAGCGGTTTGGCACCTGCCTTTGGCCCAGGGCGCGATCCCGGAGACCCGGGATCGAGTCCCACATCGGGCTCCCTGCATGGAGCCTGCTTCTCCCTCTGCCTGTGTCTCTGCCTCTCTCTCTCTCTCTCTCTGTCTCTCATGAATAAATAAAATCTTAAAAAAAAAATTTTAAAAAAATTGTAATACATGTCCTCTGTAGACATTTTCTCCCATTCTGTGGCTTGCCCATTTGTTTCTTAGCAGTACATTCTGAAGAGCAGAAACTATTAATTTTGATGAACTGGAATTTATTCTTTTTTTTTTCTCTTGTGTAGTCAATCGTACTTCTATATATTCATGGTCAGCAATTACAAATTAAAATTTAAAAATATCACTTTCTGGTAGCATCCAAAACCACAAAATGTCCAGGAATAAACAACATAATCTTTGCATTATTTTTACTCTAAAAACTACAAAACAGTGCTGAGAGGAGTTTATAAATGCCTAAAAGAGAGTGGGAGATACTATGTTCCTTCCATGGACGATGTCGTCTATCCAAGTTGATTGATAACTTTCAATGGCCGGGAATCACAGAGGACAGCCTGTGTACCGCAGGGCAATCCTCCAAGTATGCTGGGAGAGGATTCCAACACTTTTCCGCCCAGCCTTCCTAGCAGCAGAGCAGTGTTCCAGCTGCTAGCCTTACAGACTTCTAGCCTGGGGCAAGCACAAGCTCTGAAAAGGACTCAATGTGGAGGGAAATTAAAGAAACTCCTGCTTGGGTCTGCACGGTCTCTGGCCCAGGGAGCCAACTATTTTTTCCATCTGGAGTCTCTGGTCTTAGAGATGCCTTCTAATGCATATGGATTTATTTATTTTTGTTGCTTAATGGTATTACACATGTGCTATGAAAAATAATATTGTTCTTAGTAAAGAAAAACTAGTCATTTGCTTTTTTCCCCCTCTCCTTTCTGCTTCTCTCTGCTTAGTCCTCCCACGGATTCTGGTAACAGGGAATACATAACTATAGACTTCAACCAGAAATTTTGTGTGTGGGGTGGGGGTGTCTGTCGGGTGCCTTTGAGCACTAAACACTGGCTACTGGTAACGAAGCTGCCTGAGTGCCTACACTGGGTGTGAGACCCTGGGGACAGGAAGACTTTACATAAGACCTAGAATAAACAGCAGAGCAATTTATATGGCATTTGGTTTACAGAAAGGGAGAGAAAGGTACAACTTGTGATCCACATAAGACACAGAGAGTAGAAAGCACCCTTCTTTCCCTCCCTGCCAGCTCCTAACCCCCAGAGTCACTGATTCTAGACAACATCAGAAAAATGCTTACTTCTGCACCTAATAGTTTGTTGATGGTGTAATTCATAACCAGGAGCTTGCCCCCATGACCATTTTCTACAGTGATGGAGTTCTTGTCTCTCTTCCTTGCAAGTGCCAATAAAAGAAGTGATAGGCCTGGGCTATAGCCCTCTCCGATAAAAAAAAAATATGATACACAGTCAGGGATGCCTGTGCCTGGCACAGTTTCTGGCATATAGCTGATGTTCAACATTTGTGTGGCTCAGGGAATAAATTCCTGTGTCTAACTCTGTGGCCTTGCAGAAGTCTTTAATTCGAATTTTGTACTCTTACAGTGAATAGAATTATTAGGTCAGAATATGTTCTATCAGAGGTTGCTTGGCTGCAGAGGAGAATCTCGGGGCTTGAGATGTATCGCACAGAGTCTTTTTTGTTAGTTCACAGAGAACCTTTTATTGAAGAACAGCGCTGCCTGTCTATACCACAACAGTTTCCTCACTCTATAATCACTACCACCGCCATGTTGTTGGAATGGGAGAGGCAACCAGTCAAATATTTCAGTTGGCTAGAAGTTAACCCCTCAAGTCATGCAGTGTTGTGGAGAACTGGTGTTTGTAAGACAGTGTAGGCAGGACTCAAGTCTGCATGGAGTATGAGCTCCCTAAGAGCCGGGGGGCCCTTGATGCTCCTTTGCCTCTGACACAACCTGGAAGAGAAGAGGCCCTCAGTAGATATTTAGGGAATGAACATCCCTAACTCTCGAGTTATGGATCTTTTCTCAAATCACATGGGGAAGGGGTATGGGGAGCTTGAGGGATGGGGGCAAGGAATTACCCATCAGTTCTTTATTCTTTTTATCCACTCAAACCAGATTAACCAGCCTTCCAGCATCTGGGTAACAGAGCCTTAAGTGAATATATCTCACTAATCCCAGACCAGGCCAAACCTGGAAACATCATTGTCAGTATAATGGAAAAACTCAGATTTTTTTCCCTCCTGAGTAGGGAAAATCCAGTTGTTCCCTACTATGTGTTTCTCTCCCATGAGCCTCCTTTACCACTTACATAGGATGCTTCACTTCTGACACTTCTGGTGACCTCCACGCCAAGAAGCAATTCTTGCACACCAACAATGTATCCAAGATGTCAACTCAATTCTGACACTTCTATGCAGAAAAAGTGTCAGATCCCACATGTTTAGGGCTCAGTCCCAGAAGACTGTCCCTTGCCCTCCCTTCAGACACTAGTCACATGCCTAGGGTATCATCTTAACTTCTGACCAACCAACCGCTGATCTACCTCTTCCTTGGGTTCCACTAATTTGCTAGAGCAGCTCATAGCAGGGGAACGCTTACACATGTTTGCCAGTTTACTATGAAAGGCTGTGACAAAGAATACAGATGAACATCCAGATGCAAGAGACACATACAGCAAGGTATGTGCCCTCTCCAGGTATGACACTTCCCCCACACATACATGTGTTCACCAACCCAGAAGCTCCCTGAGCCCCATACTATTGATTTTATGGAAACTTCCTCACATAGATGTGATCAATTATTAACTCCATTTTCAGCCCCTCTCCTCTCTCTGAAAAAGGGAGGTGGGTGTGGGGCTGAAAATCCCAAGCTTCTAATTACGGCTTGGCCTTTCTGGTGACCAAGAGAGCGGCTGAAAATGCAGGCGGGTTGCTGGAGGGCTCACCTACAGAGCCTGGCACTCAGCCCACTGTCTGCCCCACACTGCACAGGCCATCAAATTCCACAGGCCCTTAGAGATGTTTATTTTTGCGCTCTGTAGACTCTGCTCACTGCTTGAGCCACAGTAGGTCACACAAAGGACAAGGTGTTGACAAGGCTGAGAATGTGGTGTACTCTTTAGTGTAAGACCAAGGACCTGAATTTCATTCTGGAAATGAAAAACTTAGAAACGATTTTACAAAAATTCTTTCAAGATGTGGGTGGTCGTCTGTCTCCATCCTGAGAGAAATAGCTATAACTGACCTGGGTCATTCTACTTCCTTCTAGTTTTGGACCCAAGGAAAGGTTTGGTGAACTTTAACAACAAAGGTCTTAGAAGTTAAGTTCCCAACCAACATTTTCACATGTGAATTCACTCTATATATTTTTAAATATTTCCTAAAAGTAAATATTTCCTTAGCCAAACATGGCAATAGTTATATTTTTTACATGTTATTTGTTGGTTAAGAAAATATATAAAGGGGTGACAGGGTGGCTCAGTTGGTTAAGCATCTGTCTTTGGCTCAGCTCAGGTCATGGTCTCAGTGTCCTGATATCAAGCCCTGTCTTGGGCTCCCTGCTCAGTGGGAAGTCTGCTTCTCCTTCTCCCTCTGCCCCCCATTCACTCTCTCTCTAACAAACAAACAAAAAAATTTTTATAAAAGGAAATATATAAAGATATCAGTTAAAACCATTTTCATGGGCAGCCCAGGTGGCTCAGCAGTTTAGCACCACCTTCAGCCCAGGGCCTGATCCTGGAGACCCGGGATCGAGTCCCATGTTGGGCTCCCTGCATGGAGCCTGCTTCTCCTCTGCCTGTGTCTCTGCCTCTCTCTCTCTTTCTCTTGAATAAATAAATAAAATCTTTAAAAAAACCTTTTTTTTTCATGGTATTTTCAAATGCATTTTTTTTTTAATTTTAGAAATCACTAAGGCACTTAACAAACATTTGAAAAAGCCTAGCAACTGTGTAAGCTATTATTCTGTTCATGGACGGTGCTGCATGTACATGTGGATCTGCATACCCTGTACTAATTCTCTTGTCCCTTTCCAGGTCGGAGACCCTCAGATTAGAAGCCCTTCTCTGTTTATTAAGCATAAGGCTAGTACTTTAGAGAACATAAATTCCTTCTGAATTACTAGATATATTATTTATCCATGGTCCTAGTAGGGGCCAGGAAGTTGGGAAGGCTTCAACAAAGACATTTATAAAGATGTGAGATGGGATGCCTGGATGGCTCATGGTTAAGTGTCTGCCTTCAGCTCAAGGCATGATCCTGGGGTCCTGGGATCGAGTCCCACATCGGGCTCCCTGTGAGGAGCCTGCTTCTCCCTCTGCCTGTGTCTCTGCCCCTCTTTTTCTCTTTCTCTGTCTCTCATGAATAAATAAATAAAATCTTTTTAAAAAAATATGTGAGCTGTGTTCATAAACTCTAACAAAGGTCAGTTGAGTCCCCTGGGGCTCATAATAGTGGAAGATATTACCACCTCTAGGCCTGAAGGACAGAGAGAGAGAGCAATTACTGGAACCTTCTATAAAATTACCATAGGAAGTCTTGGGCAAAGGAAAGCAGCAAGTCCACGAGGATCAGACAGTAAAAGAGCCAAGGACACAAATACACTAGCCTCTCATTCCTGATGCCTCCCAAGTCCTCCCAGTGGCTGGACCCAATGGGGATCCAGTTGATGCAGCTCCTACATGTCACTCTCCTAGGGTAGAAAAGGATGGGCAGTGAACTTAGAGGGACAAATGGCAGCTGGCCCGCACTCCAGTGTGGGCTGTCAGCTTGTGTCATGCACCAGGGCTATGGTTAAAAGATGACGTCAGTCCCTAAGTCATTATGGGCTCACCTTTAAACATCAAGTCACTCAAGGTTACCAACTCAGATCTGGCTTATTTCGAAAACAAAACTCAGTTGTGAAACTGATTGCCTCTTTTGCTTCTCTGACTTTAGTGCTCCCTTAATTTCAGCCAGCAGTCACCTTTAAAGGGACAATGTCAAAATCTTCATCTCCACTGCCAACCTTCCCTCAAACTTCCAACAGCCCAGCCGACAAGGTATCTCAAACTCACCTGTGCAAAAAGCACAGGCTCTTCTCCCCTGGAAACACAACGTGTGTATGTGTGTAATGTTTTCAGCATTTTCCAACTAGGCATACTAGAACACTTTGGGTCCCTTTAACAACTCCCCAGCTCTCATAACAAGTGAGGCCAACTCTTTGTTTGGTTTTTAAAGATTTTATTTATTTATTTGAGAGAGAGAGAGAATGCATGTGCACATGAGAGAGCATAAGCAATAAAGAGGGAGAAGCAGGCCACCCAAAGAGCAGGGAGCCCTGCGCAGGGATTGATCCCAGGACTCAGGGATTATGACCTGAGCCAAAGGCAGATGCTGAACCAACTGAGCCACCCAGGTGCCCCATGGGGGAACTCTTATCACTTCTGCTTGTGTGCCTCTCACATCTGCCTTTCCATTTTTATTTCCCTTTGTCTTGTACCTGGGATGGAGTTGGAGCCTGCCCCAACCTGTCCAGCTTGATCCATCACTTAGAGACTGACCCTATTTAGACTTCTCTGCTACTCACTAATCGCAAACTCTTACTTAGTCTCTCAGGGCCTGGGTTACCTTATCTGCAGGACAGATCTGTGGACAATACCTACAACTGGGCACAAAGACTTCCTTTACATTGATTCATGTGTCAGGAACCCTAGTAGTTGTGACATCCTGGCCTTTCTCCACCTCCTCACGGACTTTTCCCCACAGGAGGAAAGCAGTTATCTGATTTGTGAGTTTGGGAGAAACAGATAACAGGTGCACATATGCTCGGTTCAGCCCTTCTCCTCTTTGGTGTCTGTTTGTTTTCTCTCCTCCTGGGATCTGCCTGTTAGTAGAGAGTGCTCATCCTTCTCAGGTCTCCCATAAATGAAATAGGGCCAGGTACCCTTGCAAGTTGCAGGGATCGTGACTAGGTAAGTGTGTGTGTGTTTTTTACAGACTTACCCAGGGGAAAGTATTGCAATCCTACTTGGCTGGTAGTCATAAGCCTCATTTTCCGATTATTAGTATCATGAACACTGAAGGTGGCATTTTGATCTTCATCAGTTGGATTCCTCTTCCTACTTCTAAATTGCCTTTGAGCTTAGAGAAAGGAGGAATGTTTTTCATTGATCCTTTCAAATCCCAATTCCTGCCTCATGGAGTTACTTGGAAAATAAAATGAAATAATCCATATTACATCATGAAGCATAGGCTCTCCCCACAGCATAAGCATTCAAATAAATGGTAGCTACTATTAGTCTTGTTATTGTAGACTGCCTCTATGGGCATTAAGAGAGGGGTGAGGAACTTAAGATTTCCATATTCTATGATTATTATAATTTTTTATATTGAGATAGCATGGGAGAGTAACAGGTACATCCCGGTAGAACTTTATAAACTGCAAATGAAGACCTATCATCTTTACCTGTCCAGAGACTTCACACTGGAGCATGTATGTGTGTTCTGAGGCTGGGTGTGAAAAATGTTCTGAGAGAGCAGTTCTCTGAGAAGGAGGCTTACAAGAGGCCCTCAGGCCATGATACAGTGGTAAACAGTAACATAAGATGGCCAGAAACAATTTTTTAAAAGAAAAAAGAGGGGTGCCTGGGTGGCTCAGCAGGTTAAGTGTCCAACTCTTGATTTGGGTTCAGGTCATGATCTCAGGGTTGTTGGATCAGCCCCACGTTGGGTTCTGCACTGAGCAGGGAGGCTGCTTCTCTCCCTCTGCACTGCACCTCGCCCTTGCCACTCTCTAAAATAAATAAATAAATAAATAAATAAATAAATAAATAAATAAATAAATAAATCTTTAAAAACATAAAAAGAAACCCACATTCCTCTGACTGAATACCCCTCTCTAAAGGATGGCAGGGGTTCTCTGTCCCCTCTACTACTGCACCTCGGGCATTTTAAACTGCCACAAATACGAACATTGCATCACACTATTAAACACACAGAACAGTGCATTTGGGGTGGCTCAGACCTGTCTGGCTTGGAAACCCAGCTCAGACAACCACTGGCTGAACGACCTTGACACGTGACCTCCCTTTCTGAATCCCAGACTCCTGCTGTGTACATCTGAATTACTAGTTCCTCTCTAATAGGGCTTTAATAAGGAGTAAAGGGCAAGGTACATGTAGAAGCACCTCCCACCTATTAAAATATTCTCATATTAACACAGTACACACTCAAAACATGCTTACCTAAGTTAAACTTATACCAGTTCAAATAGTGACAAGATTACCAAATTATTAGTAAATGAATATCTTCATCATAGCTGAAAGCACCCATATTTCCCTTCCTAAAGCATCCAAAGGGAAAAAAGGCAAGGAGATGTTCAATGACTTCATGTTGCTATGTCAACTTTCTCTTATGATATACAGACAATACGAAAGAGTTCAATAATGGACAGAGAGAGAAAATGCAGAGAGAAAATGACAGAGAAAACATCAAAGAAATACTACAGTTTTTGAACATTTACTTATTTTTTTGTAGATGGTCTTGTTTTTTAAAAAATTTATTTTTTATTGGTGTTCAATTTACCAACATACAGAATAACACCTAGTGCTCATCCCATCAAGTGCCCCCCTCAGTGCTCGTCACCCATTCACCCCCACCCCCCGCCCACCTCCCCTTCCACCACCCCAGAGTTAGGAGTCTTTATGTTCTGTCTCCCTTTCTGATATTTCCCACACATTTCTTCTCCCTTCCCTTCTATTCCCTTTCACTATTATTTATATTCCCCAAATGAATGAGAACATATAATGTTTGTCCTTCTCCGATTGACTTACTTCACTCAGCATAATACCCTCCAGTTCCATCCACGTTGAAGCAAATGGTGGGTATTTGTCGTTTCTAATGGCTGAGGAATATTCCATTGTATACATAAACCACATCTTCTTTATCCATTCATCTTTCGATGGACACCGAGGCTCCTTCCACAGTTTGGCTATTGTGGCCATTGCTGCTATAAACATCGGGGTGCAGGTGTCCCGCGTTTCATTGCATCTGTATCTTTGGGGTAAATCCCCAGCAGTGCAATTGCTGGGTCGTAGGGCAGGTCTATTTTTAACTCTTTGAGGACCCTACACACAGTTTTCCAGAGTGGCTGCACCAGGTCACATTCCCACCAACAGTGTAAGAGGGTTCCCTTTTCTCCGCATCCTCTCCAACATTTGTGGTTTCCTGCCTTGTTAATTTTCCCCATTCTCACTGGTGTGAGGTGGTATCTCATTGTGGTTTTGATGTGTATTTCCCTGATGGCAAGTGATGCAGAGCATTTTCTCATGTGCACGTTGGCCATGTCTATGTCTTCCTCTGTGAGATTTCTCTTCACGTCTTTTTTTTTTAATTTTTTTTTATTTATTTATGATAGTCACAGAGAGAGAGAGAGAGAGAGGCAGAGACACAGGCAGAGGGAGAAGCAGGCTCCATGCACCGGGAGCCTGACGTGGGATTCGATCCCGGGTCTCCAGGATCGCGCTCTGGGCCAAAGGCAGGCGCCAAACCGCTGCGCCACCCAGGGATCCCTCTCTTCACGTCTTTTGCCCATTTCATGATTGGATTGTTTGTTTCTTTGGTGTTGAGTTTAGTAAGTTCTTTATAGATCTTGGAAACTAGCCCTTTATCTGATACGTCATTTGCAAATATCTTCTCCCATTCTGTAGGTTGTCTTTTAGTTTTGTTGACTGTATCTTTTGCTGCGCAGAAGCTTTTTATCTTAAGTCCCAATAATTCACTTTTGCTTTTGTTTCCTTTGCCTTCATGGATGTATCTTGCAAGAAGTTACTGTGGCCAAGTTCAAAAAGGGTGTTGCCTGTGTTCTCCTCTAGGGTTTTGATGGAATCTTGTCTCACATTTAGATCTTTCATCCATTTGGAGTTTATCTTTGTGTCTGGTGTAAGAGAGTGGTCTAGTTTCATTCTTCTGCATGTGGATGTCCAATTTTCCCAGCACCACTTATTGAAGAGACTGTCTTTCTTCCAGTGGATAGTCTTTCCTGCTTTGTCGAATATTAGTTCACCATAAAGTTGAGGGTCCACTTCTGGATTCTCTATTCTGTTCCATTGATCTATGTGTCTGTTTTTGTGCCAGTACCACACTGACTTGATCACAGCTTGTAGTACAACCTGAAATCTGGCACTGTGACGCCCCCAGATATGGTTTTCTTTTTAAAAATTCCCCTGGCTATTCGGGGTCTTTTCTGATTCCACACAAATCTTAAAATAATTTGTTCTAACTCTCTGAAGAAAGTCCATGGTATTTTGATAGAGATTGCATTAAACGTGTAAATTGCTAAATTTTAATTAAAAAAAAAAACATGTAAATTGCCCTGGGTAACATTGACATTTTCACAATATTAATTCTGCCAATCCATGAGCATGGAATATTTTTCCATCTCTTTGTGTCTTCCTCGATTTCTTTCAGAAGTGTTCTATAGTTTTTAGGGTATAGATCCTTTACCTCTTTGGTTAGGTTTATTCCTAGGTATCTTATGCTTTTGGGTGCAATTGTAAATGGGATTGACTCCTTAATTTCTCTTTCTTCAGTCTCATTGTTAGTGTATAGAAATGCCACTGACTTCTGGGCATTGATTTTGTATCCTGCCACGCTACCAAATTGCTGTATGAGTTCTAGCAATCTTGGGGTGGAGGCTTTTGGGTTTTCTATGTATAGTATAATGTCATCGGCGAAGAGGGAGAGTTTGACTTCTTCTTTGCCAATTTGAATGCCTTTAATGTCTTTTTGTTGTCTGACTGCTGAGGCTAGGACTTCCAGTACTATGCTGAATAGCAGTGGTGAGAGTGGACATCCCTGTCTTGTTCCTGATCTTAGGGGAAAGGCTCCCAGTGCTTCCCCATTGAGAATGATATTTGCTGTGGGCTTTTCGTAGATGGCTCTTAAGATGTCGAGGAATGTTCCCTCTATCCCTACACTCTGAAGAGTTTTGATCAGGAATGGATGCTGTATTTTGTCAAATGCTTTCTCTGCATCTAATGAGAGCATCATATGGTTCTTGGTTTTTCTCTTGCTGATATGATGAATCACATTGATTGTTTTACGGGTGTTGAACCAGCCTTGTGTCCTGGGGATAAATCCTACTTGCTCATGGTGAATAATTTTCTTAATGCACTGTTGGATCCGATTGGCTAGTATCTTGTTGAGAATTTTTGCATCCATGTTCATCAGGGATATTGGTCTGTAATTCTCCTTTTTGGTGGGGTCTTTGTCTGGTTTTGGAATTAAGGTGATGCTGGCCTCATAGAACGAATTTGGAAGTACTCCATCTCTTTCTATCTTTCCAAACAGCTTTAGTAGAATAGGTATGGTTTCTTCTTTAAACGTTTGATAGAATTCCCCTGGGAAGCCATCTGGCCCTGGACTTTTGTGTCTTGGGAGGTTTTTGATGACTGCTTCAATTTCCTCCCTGGTTATTGGCCTGTTCCGGTTTTCTATTTCTTCCTGTTCCAGTTTTGGTAGTTTGTGGCTTTCCAGGAATGCGTCCATTTCTTCTAGATTGCCTAATTTATTGGCGTATAGCTGTTCATAATATGTTTTTAAGATCGTTTGTATTTCCTTGGTGTTGGTAGTGATCTCTCCTTTCTCATTCATGATTTTATTAATTTGAGTCTTCTCTCTCTTCTTTTTAATAAGGCTGGCTAATGGTTTATCTATCTTATTAATTCTTTCAAATAACCAACTCCTGGTTCTGTTGATCTGTTTCACAGTTCTTCTGGTCTCAATTTTGAATGGTCCTCAAAAGAAAGCAGGGGTAGCCATCCTTATATCAGATAAATCAGATAAAAATTTACCCCGAAGACTGTAGTGAGAGATGAAGAGGGACACTATATCATACTTAAAGGATCTATCCAACAAGAGGACTTAACAATCCTCAATATATATGCCCCGAATGTGGGAGCTGCCAAATATATCAATCGATTAATAACCAAAGTGAAGAAATACTTAGATAATAATACACTTACACTCAGTGACATCAATCTAGCTCTTTCTATACTCGATAGGTCTTCTAAGCACAACATCTCCAAAGAAACGAGAGCTTTAAATGATACAGTGGACCAGATGGATTTCACAGATATCTACAGAACTTTACATCCAAACTCAACTGAATACACAGTCTTCTCAAGTGCACATGGAACTTTCTCCAGAATACACCATATACTGGGTCACAAATCATGTCTGAGCCGATACCAAAAGATTGGGATCATCCCCAGCATATTCTCAGACCATAATGCCTTGAAATTAGAACTAAATCACAACAAGAAGTTTGGAAGGACCTCAAACACGTGGAGGTGAAGGACCATCCTGCTAAAAGATGAAAGGGTCAACCAGGAAATTAAGGAAGAATTAAAAAGATTCATGGAAACTAATGAGAATGAAGATACAACCGTTCAAAATCTTTGGGATGCAGCAAAAGCAGTCCTAAAGCATCCATTCAAAAACTGGAAAGAACTCAAATACAAAAGCTAACCTTACACATAAAGGAGCTAGAGAAAAAACAGCAAATAGATCCTACACCCAGCAGAAGAAGAGAGTTAATAAAGATTCGAGCAGAACTCAGTTTTTGAACTTTTAGATCAATTTTCACTTTGCAGTATTTTAGTTGGTTCTTTGAAAATGCACACTGAAATTCTTTGCAGGCAATTATCTGTACACCAAATATCTGAATCCACATTGTCTTCCCTTTTGATGACTCTTCCTAAGAGGTAAACGGATAGCACGTCCCAGGCATGGATTACAATAAACCCTTCCTAGTGATGGTCAGGACTATAGCAGCACCAAAACCACGCCAATGCTCAGCTAACTCAGAACACAAAATGTACGTGCCATGAGTACAACTACAGAAAATACATATGCATAAAGACAAAATGAGGAAGGAATGCACAAAAATAGAAAGTAGTTGTGTGAAGAAAGTAAGATTATGAATGTTCTTTTCTGAATTTCTTGGAAGACTCGGTCTTCTTATAAAAAGTAATAAAACCATTTCTACATACTTGTAATTGAGTGTGTACTTGCTGTTTCTTCCATTTTACATCAGTTTATATATGCTTTCTTATATATTTGACATACATGATATTTCCCATTGAATATATTGATCACATTTGCTGTCTTTATTCAACTTGTCAAGATTTTATCCTCCCAGTAATACCTAAGGAGGCTTTGCTTTGGGACCACCCTCTCACACATGAGTTAAAAGTCATCCTTCACTTCCTTTCTTCCCAACAGGCAGAAAACAAGAAATGTACCTGTGCGAAGAGAAGCTTTCTGATCATATTTAAGGTTGTCTAAGGAAAGATTAAATTGACAGAGTTTAGTTTTATTGTTTTTTTTCATATATATATGTATGTATGGTATAATGTGTGTGTATTTGTGTGTATAAAATAAAGACATTTATTCCTGATCTTTTACTATAATTTTCAAGTTTCTTTTCCTCTTACATAGTGTTGCAATATTTGATGGGTAAGTAACAGCATGAAAAAGTCTGCTTAGGACAATTGTACTGGAGAAAATGAGAATGTGACGTCCTTGCTCACAGCATCTTAGGTTCACATGAGAACATCATTCTCTCTTCTTTGACAATCTTTTTGAGGGAACTCTGACAATGACAAAATCATCTTCACTGGGGGAAGGCATTACTTAATGTCTTCAGGATAAGAATACAGGCTTGAATTATATTGGATAATTCCTAGAATCTTGGAATGAGAATAATCTGAACAGAGAAAATAAACTTTTTTATTTTTTTAGATTTGATTTATTTATTCATGAGAGAGAAAGAGAAAGAGAGAGAGAGGGGCAGAGACACAGGCAGAGGAAGAAGCAGGCACCATGCAGAGAGCCCGACGAGGGATTCAATCCTGGGTCTCCAGGATCATGCCTGGGGCTGAAGGCAGCGCTAAACCACTGAGCCACCTGGGCTGCCCAATAAACATTTTTATCTCAACAAAACCATCATCTATAAGACTTAAAAGTATAGCTTTGTGTGTATTTAATTACTCATGTCTTAAACTGAAATTCCTCACTTAGAATTAAGTGTCAAGGGACGCCTGGTGGCTCAGTGGTTGAGAATCTGCCTTCGGCCCAGGGCGTGATCCTGGAGTCCCAGGATCAAGTCCCACATCGGGCTCCCTGCATGGAGCCTGCTTCTCCCTCTGCCTGTCTCTCTGACTCTCTCTGTCTGTCTCTCATAAAGAAATAAATAAAATATTTTTAAAAAATCAAGTGTCAAATAATATAAATTCAATTCATTTTGCTTCTCATTTCTCAAAAACACAACCAGTGAAGAACACAGCAAAAAAGGCTGATTGAATGGCCGAAGTCTACATTTCAAAGGCCAGTGTATTTTTACTGTGTATTCTACATGAATAAGTTATGGGTTTCAGGCCCACCAATGATAAGCTGGAATCATCGGAAGGGAGAGGGAGGTATCACAGACAAATCTGTAACCAAATGTGAGATCATTGCTAAGGGTCTAAGAGCAATAGAGATGACCTAGAAAAAAAAAAAAAAGAGAAAGAAAAATTAAAAAAAAGAAAAGATCCAGTAAATTCAAGAGCTTAGAGTCATTTTTGCTAAATAAACCAGAGCAGAGGCAGAAATCTCTAGCATTTGTGCCCATCAGCTGAAAGGGTCCTCAATGACCTGTTTGGTCCCCAGCGATGTAAGGGGAACTTGCAGGACTGGTGGGCAGCCAGCTCACTACCTGGCACTAGGAGCATCTGGCATTGGATGTAAACGCTCCATATGGTTTCCTTCTATATATGAAAAAAGAAAAAGTCCACAAAGACTGAGAAATAGACATCCCCTCACCTCAGTCAAAGAAGGAGTTTCAGGATTCAAAAAAAACAATCATTATTTTTTTTAAAGATTTTATTTATCTATTTGAGAGAAAGAGAGAGGGAGAGTACAAGTAGGGGGAGTGGCAGAGAGAGAGGCAAACTCCCCACTGAGCAGGGAGCACAACGCAAGGCTCAATCCCAGGACCCGAGCCAAAGGCAGATGCTTAACTGACTGAGCCACCCAGGTGCCCCCCCCAAAAAGAATCATTAAATTTCTCTGAGGAAGAAAATTTTTAAAAAACAGAGTCAAATGCTGTTTGTGATTAGCATATGCAAATTATGTTGTGACTCTGATGTATAATAAATACAAATAAGTCTAAAAACAAAGAAAAAAGGAAATGAATGTTACAGAAACAGAAGCCTCCTCAATCTCTTATTTCTTTTTCTCAGCTTTGCTTCTAATATGGAAATGTGATTCTGAAGAAAAGTTACTTTTGCAATTGGCAGGTCAAAGGTCCTAGGTCAGAAAACAGTAAATACACAGTGTTCCAGAAGAGATGTGTGTGCTTCCTGGTAGCAAATCAATCCCTGCAGGGCAAAAGACACTGAAGGATGAAATTTGGAAGAATGGGATGAATCGCAGACTTTTTCACTCCAGTAGGCAGTGCTTCAGAAAGCTAGTGGGCAGCCACCATGATTCCCTTTCACAGCCAGCTACGATGGAGGCCATAGGCTCTGTGCAATTTGTATAAAGGGTCAGATTCCTCCAAACAAGCATGACCATCATGCACAAGGCAATAAGTCTTCTCTAAGGGAAAGAACATTTGACTGACTAATTGGGTATTTAAAGGAAATGCCCAGAATGGTGTGGCAAAAAAGACAACTCAACATTTTAATTCTATAGATTAATATCATCATAATAGCAACAGCACCTGTTTTGTGAGCACTGATCTATGGGCCAGGCACTGTGCTCAGGGACTCACATACATAGTGGTCTTTCAGAAGAGGATCTGGGTACCTGCTCTTCACTGTCGGTGGAGTTTGGCATTGTGGTACCATGATTTTGTTTAGCAGAATTTCACTTTCCTTTCCAAATTGATACCATGCCTATAGAAGTGCTAATAAGAGCTTGGCAATCAAACACCCTCTCCCTCAAATTAATAGGCTGTGCGAAAGGTTCAGTGAAGTTTGAAAATAATCTAGCTTTAATTAATTTGGTCACTGTAATGCATATAACTTGGGCTAGGAGCAGCAACAAACCAAAGTGACAGTTTCCCACCAGATGCCTTAGAAATCTAGAGATGCTCCTTTTCTGAGCATTATGGATTCCCAAAGGACCACCACCTTTTTGTAAAAGAAATAAGGAGGAAGGATACAGTCAAAGATGCAAAGAGCCCATAGGGAACTAAGATACAGGCTCTACCAAGTGATACCCAGGCCTGGTTGAGATTACTCTGCACAGTATCAGGATTAAGTAGAAGCTTTGATGTGACAAGAGTCAAAATGAAAATGGACATGTCAGAAAAGTGACAAGTGAGTGGCTTTCATCTCTGTCAGCTCTGGATACTGTCCAGCCTCAGGGAAGGAGTCTTTCAGAGGAAAGAAAGAATGTGCTCTTTGCTTATTTAAATAGTCAGCTCTAGAAAATGTGGGCATATTAGTATCAGTGGCATTATCATTGTCAAGAAACCTTTAAAATTACTCTTGGTATTATTTTCCTTTAAATAAGGAAGGCCTACCTCTTTATATAGGCACATTATTTTGATCAAAACAGTACCGCTCAATGTGATCATCAATATCGCTCCTCAGGAAAAAAAAAAAATCACACCTCAAACATGGATCCAAATGACTGATGTTTCCAAAACTCACAGCACTTTCTTGGAGTGAAGAGCCACTGTTGATAATATTAAAAAAAAAAAAAAAACATGCTAAAAGTTTAAAGTACTTTCAAAAAAATGAGGCTCTAAAATATTGTGAATGATGATAGGTTGACCTTAAAAATGCCTAAAGTGGCTGTTTTTAAGATATATATATATTTTTTTTTTTTTTAGTCAATATTGTATTAAAATTTTTAAACATGTGGGGGCACCTGAGTGGTTCGGTGGTTGACCTTCTGCCTTTAGCTCAGCGCATGGTCCTGGAGTCCCAAGATCGAGTTCTGCATCGGGATCCCTGTATGGAGCCTGCATCTCCCTCTGCCTGTGTCTCTGCCTCTCTCTCTCTCTCTCTGTGTCTCTCATGAATAAATAAATAAAATCTTTAAATGAAAAAAAAACTAAATATGTGAACATATAATAAGGTTTGTTATACAGGGCACCTGGGTGGCTCAGTCGGATAAGCATCTGCCTTCAGCTCAAGTCATGATCCCAGAGTCCTGGGATGGAGCCCCGAGAGCCCTGCCCTGCTTCTCCTTCTCCCTCTACCTGCCCCTCCCCCTGCTTGTGCACGCGCAAGCTCTCTCTGTCAAATAAGTAAAATCTTTTTTTTTTTTTTAAGATTTTATTTATTTATTCATGATAGTCACACACAGAGAGAGAGAGAGGCAGACATAGGCAGAGGGAGAAGCAGGCTCCATGCAGGGAGCTCGACATGGGATTCGATCCCGGGGCTCCAGGATCACGCCCTGGGCCAAAGGCAGGCACTAAACCGCTGCACCACCCAGGGATTCCAGTAAAATCTTTTTGAAAAATAATAAGGTTATTTCTGAAATGATGAAAAAAAGGTGTATAAGTTATTGTTGACTGGTTCCTAATGGTATCAGTTCAATGCACTTCTACAATCAAGAGGATCAATATAATTAATAATTACTGGTCATCACCAACTGGAAATAGGAACAAACTACAAAATATAATTCCCCTTGTATCAAACATCAGCATCCATAATGCTACAGTTCTGTTCATTTCAAAATCAAGAAAAAGATAACAATTTCAGAAGGGTCAGAGATAGATAACTACAGTGTCTCAAGACTTCAAGAGTCTTCACAGGAAGAGGAATTAAAAAGTAGGGCTCTTCTTCAGCAGGCAAAAAAATAGATCAAATGTTGAAGGGCTCAAGGATTACAAAATCATGATGAATCTGGATTTGCAACAAACTTAGAACCTGCTGGCAATTCCTAAAGCCTAGAAGAGATTGTGGTGGCTTATACATGAAACAATGTTCTCTCTCAAACTCTCCTACAATCCTCCACAGCGGCGTATCCACAATTAAATTCTGACACAATCAATCCAGAGTTAGCATCAAACCCCACAAGTTAAAGGCCATAGTCTGCAGACTGCCCCCACTCTAGCTAGCCACCCTCTCAAGTTTTGGATCACCTATACTCCTGACCGTCCACTTAGGAACTGGGGTTCCCATGACCCCCTCCTCAGATTTGATAATTTGCTATCAAAACTCAGGAAAACACTTTATGATTACCGGTTTATTATAAAGGATACAGATGAACAGCTAGATGGAAAGGTATATAGGGGAAGGTCCAGAAGGGTCCTGAGTTGGGAGCTTCTGCCTATGGCCTTGGGGTGATCCACCCTCCTGGCAGGTCCATGCATGTAGATGTATTCAACAACCCGGAAACTCTCTGAATCTTACTGTTCAAGAGTTGTCATAGTGCTTAATCTCCAATTCCACTTATTTCCCCTTCCAGGAGATCAGTGAGGGTTGGAAAACCCAAATCACATGGTGTTTCCAGTAATCAGATCCATCCTGAGGCTATCAGGGGCCCCACCCTAAGCTACCTCATTAGCACAAACTCAAGTAAGCTCAAAAGCAGTTCCATTTAAGTGACAAAAGACATTCTCCTAACACTCAGGAAATTCCAAGAGTTTAGGAGTGCTGTGCCAGGAGCCAAGAACAAAGACCAAATAGATTTTTTAATCATACCAGAAATATGTTAAAGTCTCATCTGAAACATTCAGGTAAAATAAATGTGAAATCCTATTGTGACTGGCCAGATGACTATCTTCAGAATTTACACACAAAAAACCTCATTCCACAGTTCTTGGGCTCTTCATCAGGCTCTAAAAATACAAAAAAGCTGAGAGAGTGGAAATTTAAAAAAAGATTTTTTTTCTTTTAAGGCAATTTTTTTAGAGATGGAGAATGCCCCCATCCTGCCTCAAGCTTAGAAAAGTAGGTATCAGTGAAACCACTGGAGATCCTACTTGGGACTCTACATTTGAAAACATAGTCAAGGGCAGCCCGGATGGCTCAGCGGTTTAGCGCCGCCTCCAGCCCAGGGCCTGATCTTGGAGACCCGGGATCAAGTCCCACATCAGGCTTCCTGTGTGGAGCCTGCTTCTCCCTCTGTCTCTCTCACTCATGAATAAATAAAATCTTTAAAAAAAAAAAAAGAAAAAGAAAACATAGTCATGGGGATCTGATTCCAGGCGCAGTGAATCAGAAGAATGGCTGATACATGGCTTTGACCTTGCCACAAAGTAGAGTGACTCTTCCCCCTCTCTCACAATGACTCAAGAGGCCAGGCCCAGACATTGCTGAGGGAAGAGCTGTCTAGAGCCATTAGAGTCCTGACCAAGGGGGCTTCTTGCCAGGGTTGGGGGTGGTGCTTCTCTAACATCAAAAGTCCAAAACTGCTGGAGAACCAGGAGTCAAGACAGTTTGCAACCAGCCAGAGGAGAAGTACCATATGCCTCCCAGGGTTGAGCAAAAAAACAAAACAAAAATAAAACAACAACAACAAAAAACTCACCCAAAACAAAAAAACAAGAGCCACAAACAAACAAACACCATCCACTAGATAAAGAGCTGACAAGTGTAAGATTGTGCCCTATTCTCCTCATCCCCTCTCCTACTTGAGCCAGGCCCTAGAAGAAAAAAAAAATTGTAGCAAGCTAGTAAGGAAGGAACATTAGGCTGGCCAAAACGAAAGAATCATGCCTCCTTCTCCCACTTCAAACAGCCAATTTTTTAGTGGCCCTGCCTGGGGGAGAGGTTGAGGATTGGCATTAAATTAAATTCTATGTTCTTGTTATTTGCATGGGTTAGCTATTCTAATTTCTGAATCGAGACCGTTTTTGTGACTTGAGGTGACGAGGGACCACCTATTATCCAACATTGAACAGAAAGCCATGGTACCTGTCTAGGTCTTTATTCGGATATGGCAGAGAGCTCTTCTCCACTGAACAAGTTCTAAAGGAAAATAGGAGATGAAAAATAAAATTGCAGGGCAGCCCGGGTGGCACAGTGGTTTAGCGCCTGCCTTCGGCCCAGGGTGTGATCCTGGAGACCCGGGATCAAGTCCCACATTGGGCTCCCTGCATGGAGCCTGCTTCTCCCTCTGCCTGTGTCTCTGCCTCTTCTCTTTCTCTCTCTGTGTCTCTATGAATAAATAAATAAATAAGTAAAAATTCAAAAAAATAAAAATAAAATTGCAGCTTTATTACATCCTATAACTAGTGCTCATTCAAAATACCATCTATACAAAATGAGGGTATATTGATAGGACCCACAAAAAAGTTTTGGAACTCAGCTCCAGAGGCAATACCAACTTAAGTATAAATAGATTCAAGGGGTTCCTGGGTGGCTCAGTCAGCTAAGAGTCTGCCTTCAGCTCAGGTCATGATCCCAGGGTCCAGGGATCCAGCCCCACATCAGGCTTCCTGCCCAGCAGGGAGCCTGCTTCTCTCTCTGTCCTTCCCCCTGCTCTCTATCAAATAAATAATATCAAAATAGGTCGCCAAGAGAAAAAGGGAGTATTTGGAAGATGCTGTCATACTTTGTGCTAACATAATAACCATGTCTTCCCATTAGCTTCTTTTATTTCTGTGTGATACCTACAAGCAAACAAAAGATCAATTTCAATGTTTTAAAACTGTGCATATCTTAATTGGCCATAACTGTTATGCACCAAGACAGAATAATCTATCATGATCATTATTTCACTGACAACACTCTATATAGATGATGATGATAAATGAACATAGACTATCCACTAAAGATTATCGATCTTCCCTTGAAGTTATTCTTCAGCTCATGGAGCCTGAGATGAGAACAGTTTAGGAACAAGCACAAGGACACTCTGTTCAGGCCTAAAAGAGCTTGAAAAAATTAACTACAAACAATTTATGTAGGTAACTCTGTACTACCTGGTCATAGATGAGTATCCATAAAATGTATAAAAAGAATATCTTACATTGGTTATATAGCACTATGGAGCTTATAATTCAAAACATTACTGTATTTCAGTCTCCAACAATCTAGTGAGAAAAGCAGGGAAGGGTAATGGTCAGCTCTTGCTTCTCTTTCTGCCCAGCATCCATGGCCCTTCCTTGGGCATCCTATCCCTTTTCAGTCCACATGGCTTGGGAACCTACATGCTCCTGGAGAGGCCAGACCACTTAGAGACACCAATTTATCCAGAGACTTGGGAGTCAAGCTAGACCAGTAAGAGTCAGCCATGGGACATTTGCTGAAATGGGAAATGTGTGCTTTTCAACTGGGAAAGAGTGCTTTCTTTATATGGGGGGTGGGGTGGAGTGGGGGGGTGTTTCCAAGCCAGAATGGATATATATAGTTTGCCAATAGCTGTTTTTAACTCTACTTGGAGAGACCCTCACCTAAAAAGCAAATGATCAACAGTGGGCACCTGGGTGGCTCAGTTGGTTAAGCATCTGTATTTAGCTCAGGTCATGATTCCAGAGTCCTAGGATCGAGCCCCACATCCGGCTCCCTGCTCCTTGGGAAGCTTGCTTCTCTCCCTCTCTTTCTGCCCTCTCCTCCCCACGCTCATGCATGTGCACTCTCTATCTCAAATAAATAAATAAAATCTTAAAAAAGAAAAAAAGATGACAGTAGAGGTATGCCTGGGTGGCTCAGTGGGATAAGTATCTGACTCTTGATCTCAGCATGGAGCCCACTTAAAGATAATTAAAAATAAGAATTAAAAAACAAAAATATGAGAGTAGAGGGGTGCCTGGGTGGCTCAGCAGTTCAGTGCTTGCCTTCAGTCCAGGGCGTGATCCCGGAGTCCCAGGATCGAGTCCCATATCAGGCTCCCTGCACGGAGCCTGCTTCTCCCTCTGCCTGTGTCTCTGCCTCTCTCTCTCTCTCTCATGAATAAATTTAAAAATCTTAAAAAAAAATGAGAGTAGAAATGTTAAATTTAATAGAAAAATTGGAAAGGAAATTTTTGTCTGCCCAGAAAGCAGACAAAAACACAAAGATACAGAATATTAGAGAGGAGACCTAAGAAAATTATCGGATTAACTCAGAAGATCCAACATACAGATAACAGGTGTCCCAGAAACAGAGAAAATATATGATGAAAAACACTACAAAAACATCCCCCATGGGGCAGCCCAGGTGGCTCAGCGGTTTAGCGCCACCTTCAGCCCAGGGCCTGATCCTGGAGACCCGGGATTGAGTTCCATGTCTGGCTCCTTGCATGGGGCCTGCTTCTCCCTCTGCCTGTGTCTCTGCCTCTCTCTCTCTGAGTCTCTCATGAATAAATAAATAAAATCTTTAAAAAATAATGTGACAAGAAAAAAACAAAGCAAATAAAAAATATAACAAGAAACAAGTATTACTTTTATGACCAGTAAAAATAAAGACAGTAACATTTACTAGTTCAACTGATTGAGATTAATTACATTTGTAATTAATTACAAATGATTTCTCATTTACATACGGTGGGCTAAAGTATAATTACTGACAAGGAAAGTTGTTCCAAATATATAGAAATGTAAATGCACTAAGTTACAAACTATGCATGATCTACCCCATTTTTATCAAACATAAATAAAATATTTATAAAACATCTGGAATATTACATGTTAAAAGGTCAGGATACAAAAAGGGAAGACAATGAATTAGCAACGCAAAGTCGGGTAGTAGGCAGCACCATTTATCAAATCATATCACTCCCCTGCTTAAAATGTTCTAATCGCTTCTGCCTTGCCCTGAAAATACAGCCTAACCTCCTCATAACCCATAAGGCCCTTTGATGTGATCCTTTTCAAACCTTCAAATGTTACCTTCTACTATTCCTCCTTTCATGAAATCATGAAGGAGTAGGGTCCTATGCCTTCTTTCTGTTCTCTGAACTTGCCAAATTCATTTCTGCCTCATGACACTTGCTCCTTTACGCCTTGAAAGCCCCCTTGTTCTGCATGGTCACATAGATGGCTCCTTCTTGTCATTCAGATGTCAGGTCAAATGCCTCTTTCTAAGACAGCTCTTCCTCACCATCATAATTTACAATGTCTCTTATCCCCACAACCCCTAGTAACTTTCTACTAATTAGACTTTTTCATTCCCTTATAGCTACCTCTATTTGAAGTCTCATTCATTAATTGTTTCTGATTTGTCGTCACTACAAAACTGTAAGCTCCCAGAGGGAGGGAATCTTGCCTTTCTTATTTGAATACTGCTGGAGTCCCAATACCTAGAATAAGTCTAACATATAGCAAGCCCCCAACAAATATTTATTGAAAATGAGAGATTAATGGCCTCATACATAGAAAACAGTTTGATTTAAAAAAAAAAAAAAAAAAAAAAAAAAAAAGAAAACAGTTTGATCCTTACCATGTTGCTTTTCATTTCAGTTACATAGGTTGGCTACTCACAAATTCATAACTGCTTAGGAGCCCTGCCTGAGAGGAGTGAAGGGAATATACAGCTCACACAAGTACCATCCGATGCTGGAATTCAAGCAGGAGGGGCATCCACAGAAATATTCCTGGTACAACAGAATTGGAGCCTGCATGTGTTCACCAGCTGACGGGCAATGCTCCTGAGAATTCAACATCTTGCCCAAGGGGTTGCAGGATTTCAGAGCCAGGCACTGGAGGGCTATCAAAAATGTGTCAAGTGCGTTGAGCCCTTGGGATTGCAGAAGCAAATAAATATCACTCATCTTGGCTATGCATTTGCCAGGCATCGATAAAGTCAATACCCATTCCATAAAGAGCATACATTTAAGTTTCCAGCTACCAAATCACATGGGTTGCCACAGACTGAGACCAACAGATGCTTATAAATATTAATTTGGCAGGGGATCAGGAATTCCCCAACTTCATATCCATTAGACCTCCATCTGTCCAAAGAAGCCAGCAATTGGCTCTCTCTTACCTCTTCAGCAAAAAATTTTAAAAATGAGAAGCAACAGTGCCCAGCAAAACTTATAGAAAACGTGTGTTCTCCCCTTAACCAAAATTAGATCTGAGGCCAGGGTCAGGGGGGTCCCGTTAGGTAATAAGTATCTTGCAGAACAGACTAGCACTTAGTTCATTTCTCTCTGATGAATGTTCTCAGAAGCAGCCCCACATCATTCAAAACAATAAATTTTAAAAAGGATAAGGCGACCCTCTCTTTGAATAACAAATCTTATTAAATTATAAATACATCAAAACGGAGACACCTGGGTGGCTCAGTGGTTGGGTATCTACCTTTGGCTCAGGGTGTGATCCCGCAGTCCTAGGATGGAGTCCCACATCAGGCTCCCTGCATGCTCCCTCTGCCTGTGTCTCTGCCTCTCCCTCTCTCTGTCTCTCATGAATAAATAAAATAAAATAAAATTTATAAATAAATAAATATGACTTATTTCTTGTGACTTCTACCTTTTTTTTCATTACTTTCTTTTTATGTTAAATATGTCCTACTGAAGTGGTAGGTCCTGGATTAGCCATATTACATAAACATGGTCTTGTTTTTATCTGAGAAAGATTTTAAAATAAGGTGGTGACTTAACTTTGGTAAGAAGAAAACTGACAGGGCAGCTTGGGTGGCTCAGCGGTTTAGCGCCACCTTCAGCCCAGGGCCTGATCCTGGAGACCCAGGATTGAGTTCCATGTCTGGCTCCTTGCATGGGGCCTGCTTCTCCCTCTGCCTGTGTCTCTGCCTCTCTCTCATGAATAAATTTTAAAAAGAAGAAGAAGAAAACTGACAAATAGTTAATGCAATGCCCTTTAATCCACAGTTGCTATCCCATCTAGAATTTTAAAAGTTCCCTGTAAAAACCCTATTAACCTAAGAAGGGCCTCTCCCAATGGCTGGCTGCCTTCTCCATGCACATATACACAATGGTGAACAGACAAACATGAAGCTGGCTTGCACCCTGTGGGGAAAGAGAGGAGGGAAAGTCCAGTGAGTGCTGGACCACATGGATTTTTCTAGATGTGTCTAAAGAAAGAAGAGACAAAAAAAAAAAAAAGAAAGAAAGAAGAAAGAAGAGACATAAGTGGGTGAGTCATAGGCAGTGACCTGAGGAAGACCATGGGGCCAGCAGGGTAGGGGGCAGGTGTGCTCTGTCTAACCTGAGAAGCTGAGCCCACACTCCGATTGTGGGCAGGCAGAGTGCTTTGCAGGGGGGTCCGCAGTCGTCCCCAGATGATTTGGGCCACCAAGGCCTGTGCCAGGTGGGGCCACAGTGCCAGAAACCAATGGCGAGCATGGAGGAAGACGAGCCGCCTAGTTGGGACACGGGAAGTGAGGGAGGAAGGTGATAGAAAGCCATACCCAGAGTCACTGACTGCTTCTCTTTGAGAAGTCTGTGAGACATCTGGGTACAAGAAAGAAATGTTGAGAGAAAAGGAAGAGTGGTACCTTGTCCAGATGGAACATGATGAAGACGTGCAGCTGCTCCTGTGCCTCCCGGTACACAATCTGCCCTCAGCTTCAACTCCGTCTATCTCTAAGAGGCCCCAGACTAGGTTGTCAGATCTTAGCCAGTCTTTCTCCTGTCGACCTGAAACCAGCACCGGGTGCTGACAGTTCAAATTTGAACCGTTCAACAGTCGCTTTGACTTTGCTTCAACATCTTGGCCCTCAAACTAGGCAGCCAGCACCATCAGGTCAAAACAAAACCACCATGAGAAGGTTCCCACAAAAGGTCACTGATAATTGATTAAAACACCCAGTCACAGGTACAGAGTCTCAACGGAAGCTGTGTTTCTTTATCACCTGCCCCACCCCCACCCTGTTCCCTCTCGCTCCCTCAAAAACAAGCCAAAAAGCCACCGTTTTGCTGCCTGCACATAATTTAAAAAAAAGAAAGGAATAATTATTGTAAACTGGACAACTCTCATTTGCATAAATGTAGTAATGTGCTCCATGAAAGGATTACTTTTGACTCTTTCTGAACTGGTACATGTGTAATCCTTACTGCTTTGGAAGCACACAGGCTCTTGTGATGAAGGAGCCTTGAAACTCTTTGGAAAATTACAGAATATATAATTCACAGAATAAGAAGAAAGTAACTTTCCCTTTCAATTGTCATCAACTAAGAGGACCAGCCAAAACCTTGCTGAATAAACAGACACCAAAAGGAGATTTCTTTGTGCTAAAAATCCAAATGGTGAAGGAAGGTGGCCTAGGGCCACATGCTGAGACCTGGTTATAATAGTTTCCTTCACCTCATCCACTACCAAGAGAGCCTGGTGCTGTTCCACTCTGCAGAGGAAGGAGTGGCAGCCAGGCCTGGAGCACTGGAGCGTCCGTGGACGGCCTTGACAGGAAGAGTGGCAACATGGTAATGTTGGGGCAGCACTGAGTCCCAAATCAGCAAATATGAGAGCCCACATTAAGGCTGCACAGCCAGAGGCAAACAAGTTACTGCCAACACCTGAATTTACACAGCATGACTCTGAATTTCAGGCATCTTTAATTACACATAACATATATCCTTAATGCAGAAAAAGGAGAGAATAAAGCAAAAGGACGATAGTAAAAATCATCTACGTCCTGCCATCCAATAGGCACTGCTTTTATTTGGAGTCAGTCCTTGGAGAAATTTTTTCTATATTATGTATATGTATGTAAGTATGTCTTTTTAAAAACAAAACTGACACTTCACATCTATTACAATGACTATTATAAAAAACAAAACAGAACAAAACAAAATCAGAAAATAACAAGTGTTAGCAAGGACACGGAGAAAATGGAACCCTTAGTGCATTGCTGGTGGGAATGTAAAATGGTGCCGCCTCCATTGGAAATGATATGACAGTTTTTCAAAATATTAAAAAAAAATTATCATACAATTGACCAATTCCACTGCTAGATATAAACCCCAAAGCAGTGAAAGCAGGGATTCAAACAGATACATATACATCCATATTATTCACAGCATTATTCACAATAGCTAAAAGGTAGAAGCAACTCAAATGTTCAAATGAATGAAGAAACAAAATGTGGTACAGATACACAATGAAACATTATTCAGCCTTAAAATCAAGGAGGTTCTGACACATTTCAACATGGATGAACCCTGAAGACAGTATGCTAAGTGAAATAAGCCAGTTGCAAAGAGACAAATATTATCTGATTCCACTTATACGAGGTACTTAGAGGAGTCAAATTCATAGAAACAGAAAGAACAGTGGTTGCCAGGGGCTGGATGGACAAAGAATGGGGAGTCATTGTCCAATGGGTATGGAGTTTCAGTTTGAAATGATAAAAAAAAGTTCTGGAGATGGATAGTGGGGATAGTGGCTCAACAGTATATGAATGTTCTTAATGTCACAGAACTATACTCTTAAAATGGTTAAAACGGTAAATTGTACCATATATATATATATATATATATATATATATATATATTTCTCCACACTTCAAAAAAATCTAAAACTTATCATTTTATCTGTAATTTGTTCTTTTCACTTAGTTTGATACCATGAATGTTAACAAATATACTCTGATCATTCTGATAGCTACAAAGAATTTGTATGACTGCACCATGATTGATGTCACCAATCCTCTGTTGGTGGACAGTCATATTGCCTCTGATTTTTCTCTCCCAAAAAGATGTTGTAGGATTTAATCATGTGACACATCAGGTCATACTACATTCCCAATTAACTTCCTTGGGCTATCCATGATCATTCACAAATATTCTGAAAATCTTACACTTCAGTCAGAGAACCTCCTATTTGCTCACGATCAAAAATTAAGTATGAGTACCTTTAATATATTAGAATTATTCATATTTGTCATTAACTATAATTTTAAATATTCAGTACCTGTGTACTTTCAAACTTACTACAGAAGAAAAAAGTGAGACAAGTTACTAATTGAACATGACACCATGGGCGATATTCAAAATATTTAACAAAAGGCTGTTAGTGGCACCAATCCATCAGAAGAGAGGCAAGCTGAACAATGGGCCAGCCAGATCAGAGCTATTAGCCTGGCTATTAGCCCTCCCAACCCCAAAGAAACCATTAAACTAGGAGTATGAGGTTGAATGGGAGTTCTAAAGTAGAAGTTTCTGAAGAGCCCCTATCTTTTATTGGTTGCCCAGAGGAAGAGGAGCATATCTGGAAAAAAGAGGAGCTAAACTCTAGACTGGCAAAGTGCGACATCCTGGGATCCTGATGTAGACAGACCAGGGGCTCTGTTGGTCTAGAGCCCAGGAGAGATCTGGTGTCCAGACGTATACTTGGTGTTGGGGCACAGCAAAGGTCATGGAGATATTACAGAATAGGCCTTTCAGACTTCTGTGGGTATCTCCTTAATTGCAGATTCAGATTCAGCAGATTCAAATTTCTGACAAACTCACAAGTGAGGCCTATGCTGGTCCACAGACCCCAGTTTGAGGAGCAAGGTATCCTGATGGTGGGTGGAAGAGAAGAGAGAGCAGACTCTGAGAAATGCCAGTCTTTCAGGGAAGGTTAGAAAAAGCAGAGGCTGCAAGGAAATTGAGAAAGGTAAGGATAAATCCAGGAAAGCACAGGGTCAGAGGTCCGAGAAGAAAGGGAAAAGTTTATCAAGCCTATGGACAGATCAGGTAAGACCCTAAGAAGAGGCACGGAGCCTGTCCTAGTCTGCACAGGCTGTCCCCACAAAATACCACAGTCTGGGTTGGCTTAGACGACAGGCATTTATTTTACTGGAGTTCTGAAAGCTGGAAGTCCGAGAGCAGATTGCCAGCCGGGTGGGGCTCTGGTGACAGCTCTCTCTGTGGCTTGCAGAGGGCCACCTTCTGGCTGCGTGCTCCCACGGCCTCCCTTGGCTCTTCTCTCCCTTCCTCTTCCTCTAAGGATACTAATCCCATCCTGGGGCTTCCTCCTCAGGACCTCATCTAGACTTAAACCTCAAAGGCCCCCACTTCTAACACAGCCCCATTACGTGTTGGGGCTTCAATATATGAAGGGGAGAAACAAACACTGGCCTTCTAAAGTGCCCATGGGACTTTGTGTAGATGTAAAGGTGCCCATGAGATGTTTGGCCACGGTTTCAGTGGGTGATATGATCACTTGGGGCGCACGGATTCACTAGAACAACCCAAGGCGCTTCTGTAATAGGTGTGGTCATAAGGGCTCGCAGGTCCCCCCAGTTGAAAATGCTCCAGGTTGGGGATGCTGAGACCCTGGCTGGGCAGGATTGCTGCCTCCGAGTCAGCACAGCACCCCCGAAGTGCGAGAAAAACAGGAGCTCCCAGGCACACATGCCAACAAGCTCCCAAGACAGGAATCCAGCCCACACACATTCATGTCCTTAGTACCTGCTAAATTGCTAAAGACAGTTTCTCAAGGACAGAGGTCTCTTAACACCTGCCAGCAGCCAGCATTTTCTCTCTTCAAAACTATCAATCTGACCTCATTTTGCAAGCCCAGCAGAAGTTCCGTTTGTGAAAATGAGATAAAAGTACAGTCACAGATGCTTCCTATCCCCATTTTCCCACAAGCTCAAAGAAAAGGCACATGGTTTCCTAGGTCCGGGCTTGTTATTCTAGTGACTTCATCAGAGCCACACTGCTAGGCAGAAAACCAGGCCCACGAGAGGACTGCTCCCTGTCGGGGGTGGGGGTGGAGGTGTTGGGGCTCGGGGATGGGGGAGCCCCGAGCCAGGGAATCCGTCCTCTGTCCTCCGGGGTGCTCAGAAACTGCACAAGTCATCATCAAGCAGTCGTCACAATCAATATGAGGACAGGTGGAATTTTTCACAATGCTGCATTTTCCATGAAATAGCAAAACTAGAATGAACTAAACCAGGGCTGCCTTGTAGAGCCACTAATATTTTAGAATTGTGGTTATTTGGCAAATTAAGACAACAGAACAAGCAGAAGGCTGAGGCTTATATTGTAGTTACAGTCATCTCACTTATCCAGAAACATTGGCCATGTGACAGGGCCTCAAAAACGAATAGAAAGAATGTTCTTAATTTGGCGAGATCCAGGCCACTCCCTGTTAGATCACATTCACGCCTGAGCTCCTAAAGACCGGGGATTTTGCAACCTCTGGCTTAAGTGCCATGACCGATCATTTACTTATAAACGGATACTGTAAATAACTGATAAGATTTCTTGTAGGAATATATATATTCTCTCTGTGATCTTGTTTCTACAAGTTACTTGCTTAGCACCCTATTTTTACCTGGCAAGGTAAATGCCTACCTTGTTTCCTACTCAATTATAAACTCCTTTAAACTTGTTATTAGGGCAAATTGGCTGAATCAAGCTGGAAAGGGAAATTTTAGCTCAGTGCCTGGTCTTTGCCCTTGGAAAGTTCTCCAAACTGAAGAGGAAGACAGTGAGTAACTGTTTTAAATCCCCTCGTACTACTTGGCAAATGACAGGAACTAAGTGGTGCTGTAGTTTCCCATTTGAATTGTAGCACTTCTTCTGGGTCAACATTCTGGCCAAGTTACAAGAGTTTTGTGGCCAATCTGATATTTCCAATAAGGGTCAGGAACCCACTGAATCCATGATAGGCAAACAGTTCTTGACAAGGCTTAATTCAAGAAAAATTCAAATGTTTAAGAGCCTTTTTAAAAAAAATTCAAAACAAAAATCCTATTGGTAGAAGGGGGAGGTTAGAAATATCAAATGTAAACCTGATTCACTCACATGTAGAATTTAAGAAATAAAACAAATGAGAGTGGGGGGGAGTGGGGGAAGGGAGAGAGGCAGCCCAAGACACAGACTTTAACTCTAGAGAACAAACTGATGGTCACCAGAAGGGCAGAGGGTGGGGGGAGGGGTGAAACAGGTGATGGGGATGAAGGAGGGCACTTGTGATGAGCACCAGGTGATGTAGAGACATGTGGAATCGCTATGCTGTACACCTGAAACTAATATAACACTGTAGGTTAACTATATTGGAATTAAAATAATAAAAAATAATGTAAATCTGAGATATAAGAGAAAGTAGGAGAAGCAGTATGCCCTCCCGTTCCCTTCTGTAAAGTCTGAATTATTTTAGAGATAATTTTGAAAATTCAAATCTAGAAAAAGAAGCAAATAAAGAAGGTGCTATTTGAATGTAGAAAGATCTGGGTTGAAATTCAGGCTCTCCCACTGATTTGCTGTGTAACCAGGTAGGAGGGGCATCCTGGGGTCTCCAGTTTCTACTGCTGCCCAGGGTGGTACGGGCCCTCCCCCAAACAACTTGTCACTGCCAGAGCACTCTCTGTGTCCCCCCCAGTCCTGGTCACACTGTGTGGTCTACTGATGGTCCCCTCCAGAGTCCCACTCTTTTGCTTCTTCCTATTATCCCACTTGACACACTTGTGTTTAAAATTAGCTGAGGAAATGTACACTGGGTGTTATTCTGTATGTTGGCAAATTGAACACCAATAAAAAATAAATTTATTATAAAAAAAAGGAAATGTACAAAGGACAAATACAAATACAATTTGTATATGCTATGGTTGCAACTACAATTTTTTAAAAATCTATTTAAGAATAAGGACAGTTCCTTCCTCTGACTTTCCATTGCTCACATAGCTTTATTCATCAATATATCTGATGGGGTAGGAAGAGGTGGGAAGAGGCATTTTTTAGGAACCGTTGAGAGAATTACAAGGGAAGTAAAGTCATATGAATACAAGTCTTCATATTTCTACCACAACGCCAAAACAGATTCTCCATATTCATACTGCATCAGCAAAAAAACCCAGTATATCTCACTTCATTGTCTGCAACAACCTACTTGAATATTGTCTAAGAGCAGAGTTCCCAGCATGAGAGCCAGAACTATGAATAAAAAGCAGATGTTAAAAAAAAAAAAAAAGCAGATGTATATCAAAGACCCTCAGGGACTCTATCTCTTCAGGGAGACCTTCAGGGAGGCAGACCAAGAAGCCTCAAGGGCAATAACTCACATTAAGGAAAGGATGAACCAAGATGGACTAGTTTCTCCCCAGGACTTTACGAACCAATGAGAAGGAATTGACATAGGCTGGATTTCCTCAAAATCCAGCATAGGCTGAGCCACAGAAACACTGTTTTTACTATAATTGCAAGGGGGACCTGGGAAAATGTAAGTTAGATGGGGTTTTAGAACAGTTCAAAATATTTTATGATCCCAGACAGATAAAATATAGTAGAATGAGAAAATGCATAATGCCCAAATAACTCTAGTGTGTCATTTTCACCATTCAAAAACCTTCCATGTGGCTCAGCAGTTTAGCGCCGCCTTCAGCCCAGGGCATGATCCTGGAGACCCAGGATCAAGTCCCACGCCAAGGTCCCTGCATGGAGCCTGCTTCTCCCTCTGCCTGTCTCTGCCTCTCTCTCTCTCTGTGCCTCTCATGAATAAATAAATAAAATATTTAAAACAAAAACAAAAACCTTCCATGAACCAATCGGGCAATCCATATAAAAAGTTTCAAACCCGTTGGTCTAGATTCTCCCTTTCAGGGGAACTATCTTAAGGACAGAAACCAAAATATGGGAAAAGTTCACTTCACAACAACGTTCAAAGCAGGGTAATTTGCAACAACAACAACGAAAAATGACGCCCCACCACCTACTGACTTCACCCACCACCTACTGACATCATTACCTGATGGATCTCATGACCACTAAGCCTCAATACAAATGCAAATCCAGGCTTGACTTCTTCATGAGGCTCAGAGACAATATAGACAAGCATCTAATAAACATCTAATATTTCTAAAGCATAAATATACAAAAAAACTTATGTTTGGGAAATAAAGGAACAAGGAAAAGAAGAGTATCAAATATTCTAAAAGCACTTGTACACCTGTGTATTGCAAATCCCTGGCAAGGTGAGCCCTGAACTAGTTAGCTAAAGACCATCATCGGCAGACAAGGGAGCAATTGTCAGAGGCCCCAGAGCCAGCTTCCACTACTGGGTCACACAGGCCAAAAAAACTGAAACGCATAGGTGAACTGAACACCACCCCCTTCTCTGTCCCTAGCCTTACAGTTCCAGATCCCAGCTTAAAAGAGATCAGAAATAAAGCATTTAGTAGAATGCCTTGAGTATGATGGTTGCTTAATATGTGTTTAGTGAGTAATAAAGAAAATGCATCAAAGCCCATAGCAAGTGCCTGGATCACATAAGTGCTCAGTAAATGGAACTGTTATTCGCATCATCGTTATCATCATCATTGCTAAATGACAAATTAGCTCCTTAACATTTATATAAAGTGTTTTCCAGACCACGATGATCCTCTAAGAGAAAACAGAAGCTCACAGAAGCCGGTGATTTGCCCGAGTTCATACTGCCAGCAAATGCTGAAGTGGGGCTTGACCGCCATCCGAGGCTTGTTACCCTTGAAAATGCTGGAAATTTATAACCATGGCCTCAAGCCTTCTATCATGGACGTGATTCCCAACATCCAGTCCATCCCAAGTGGTTAATCAAGAATTACAGCAATCCTGTTGGGCCTGCCAGTCATGGACTGATTTAAGGAAAGGGCAGTGACCCCATCTTTGCCAGGGATAAGGAAGTCTTTTGGGAGCTTCTGGGAAAGATTTCCTCACTACTGAGAAGGCACGAAGATGCAGCTTCTCCCCCTCCACTGGATGTTTCCTATCTCCTTGTGACTCTTTGAATAATTGTAGCCATCTGGGAACCACAGGGCAATCAGATTGAGAATGAAACCAACACATGGCAGGGACAGAGCCAAGAGAATCACAGAAAAATAACATCAGAGCCCAAATGTTCTGCTCCCAGACTTTCTCCTAAATGAAGAAATCCTTTTACTTGCCAGTGAAGCCAGTCCACGTTGGGGTTTCTGTTCCTTATACCCCAGAACAGCCTACCTGATTCACTATCTACACATGCCACTCATATTCATATCATGCTCAGCACACATATTCTGTCCCTAGGCAGTAGTTCCATGTCTTCACGTGTGGGGCTGCTGAGCTTACATCAGATCTAATTTTGATTTCCTGAAATCCTGAATGGGCAGAAGAGAAAAGCAGACAGTGGTATGCACAGCTGTGGAGGCAAAGACACCACACTGAGTCCTCATTTAAGTTTCTGGCCCCTCTCCCATGACCCCCACCTCCACAGATCACAACAAAGCTCAACAGCTGGAAGCCTGATGATCTTCAGTTGCTTCTCTACCCAGAGTGCTGTACTGCACATTCCCAGAGAAAAGAAAGATGGGGGAGAAGGAAGAAGAAGAGGAGGTTTCATCTGAGCACACAGTCCTTTCTTTCCATGGTGATAATGATGAAGTTGCTTGTGAAACGTAGTTTTTGCCAACGGATACTTGCAAGTTATTTTTTCAAAAGCTACCATGCAAAATAGAAGCTATTCAACCATTTTTTTGACAATGTTCTATTGAGACTATCAGATGATATTTATTGCATGCCAGAGATCAGCCAACCTTTTGCATCTTTTCCAAGAACCATAATATGCTTGGGTTGTAGCTTTCTAAAGTCCAGAGCAGTCCTTAGGGCTACTGGGCACCATCTTCCAACAAGAATCAGAGTATAGTAAACACATGCCCAACATCTCTGCCAATCTCAGCCTCAATCTTGACCTCATCACATCCTGTAAGATTCACCTCCATTCAATTTCAGCCATGTATTCCCCAAGTCATCAACCAAGGTCACCTGCACCAATCCTCACTTTTGAAATCTACGGTAGTTGTGAGATGTTAGTATCCCTCCCTAACCCCAGCCTTCTCTCCTCCACAATTCCCTAACTCTTCTTGCACCTGGTTTCCAACCTCCTTGAGCTCCCAGGCCCCTGGCCTCTCCCATTCCCTTAGCTTGCCTGCTCCTTAGAGACTGGAGCTTGTTCTCCATCATGTCAATTGCTCTCTTTTTGACACCCCCACTCCTTCCAAGCCACCAATCCCCAATTTTGAATCAATCTGACCATCCAAACATTTCAGTTCCTATAACTGGTAAGGCAAGTTTTGCTAGAGGAAGTCTCTCAACCTTGCAAATTAAAGGCGCAGTGATGATTTCCAACCCAAACTAAATGCGTGGAGTGACTCAGCAACAACACTTGTACCTGTTCCACATGCACACTGCTTATTCAAGATCTTAAGTACTCCATGTACTCCTCAGCAAGGACCAGCTTGAAAGGCATCCTGGTCCGGCCTCTGAGCAGCTGCACAACCTCCGGCAAGATGCTTAGCCCATCTCTGCTGTTATTGTCTCATTTGTAAAATTAGGATGAACTCCATCCTCACATGACTGTTGCAAGAACTCAGAGAGTTAACATACATAGTGGTTTTAACAATGCTTAGAACATATAAAATGTCCCCAAGATACCAGTTACTAGTTTGTAGAGAAAACATGGGCTGTTTTTTTTTAAAGATTTTATTTATTTATTCATGAGACACACACACACACACAGAGAGAGAGAGAGAGAGAGAGAGAGAGAGGCAGACACAGGCAGAGGAAGAAGCAGGCTCCATGCAGGGAGCCTGATGTGGGTCTCCAGGATCATGCCCCGGGCTGAAGGGCTAAAGGCGGCACTAAACTGCTGAGCCACCCGGGCTGCCCACATGGGCTGTTTATTTTCCATTTTTTCCTTCAGCTTTATTCCTCCAGTTCATCCCTATCCACATGCATCCTTAATCCCTTTTGTTCCCTTGACAAAGAAAGATGCTCCCTCTCGTATTTAATTTCTCAGGTAAGTCTCCCCTCTCCTGGATTCTCTATTTTGAACCTAGACCTTTACACTGGATCCTCTTTAGCCTATAAATTTCCCCAAATATCTCTCACCTTGAAAGCAGGAAGGAGGAATGCAAGAGAGGAAAGAAGGGAAGAGGATTGAAGACGGGAAGACGGCCCCACACCGGTCAACCCTGCCTGCCTCCCAGCAGCCCCCACTTACCTTCTTCCCTTCACAAACCCAGCCTCTTAAGGACCCGTCTATACTCTCCTCTTTTCTCATTCCCACCTCAATGGAATGGAATTTGCCTCCACCCTCCCCTATATGCCACTCAAGCTGTTTTTAAGCACCAGTGACTCCTAACTGCCCGCGGTAACTCTGCCATCCTTCATCAGTTGACCTCTCTGTAGCATCTGGCACTCCCTCATTATTGAAACTCTTTCTTCCTTGAATTTCCATGACAGGAGTCTTCCCTATTTATTCTTCTTCCCTATAGATCTACACTTCTTGCTTTCTTTTGCTAGATTCTTCTTTCTCTGACCACTCATTAGATGTTCTGTCATTGATTCATATATTCAACAAACACATGGAACACTTACCACATCTCAGGTACCATGACAGCTGCTGGGCCGAGCGAAGCAGCAACAGTTGAAGCACAACTCCAGAAGGCACTCTTCCCAGTGAGGTGCATCTACTCAGACACATGAGTGGTGCTTTCTGGAACTGCACAAGGATTTTATCTCTGACCCATCTCACGTCTCTCTATAAACACTCTCCCTGATTATTTCCAAACACAGGACTTGAACCGCGAACAATGGCAGTGACATTGGAAAGAAGACATAGTCCCTGCCCTCTCTGTTGGTCTAGAAAAAGATCAGCATGTAACCTGAGGGAAAAAGAAAGGTACAATGACCAACATGTGCCCAAGGTATAATGTGAACATACCCTAATTATTCTCCACAATTTTTTGACCCATTTCACACTTCATTCTTTATATGTTCCTCGGGTAATTACACCCAATTATGTCTCGTTTGTCCAATCCTGTCATGTTCAACTGAGCCTATTAGCTGATGGTGTCCACACTTGTATTGCTCGCCCAGAATATCAAATTGCCTATCAGACATCTCCACCAAATGCCCTAAAGGTCATCAAGCACCAAGAAGTATAAATAGGAATAAAGTAGAAGTCTTCATCATGAGGCAGGAACTTTACTCCCCATCTGTACCATTTCAACAGACCCCTACCTCATCACCTTCTTGGACCTTTCTTCAAGCCTCATCCAGAAATGTGTGTTTGAGACACAAGCTAATTTTATCACCAAACCCCCATTCCCACCCCCACTCCTCTGTTCAAAAGCCTTCAAGAACTCCTCTTAGAAGCCAAAGCAAAACCGAAACTCCTCTGTGTGGTACATCAAGACCCTGAATGATCTTGCTCCCGCCAGTTCCTCTGATCCCATCTGGCTTCCAGCCACATGTTCGCCCTGCAGGTCAGCTACACCTAACCCCCCTGAAGAACCACACGAGTCTTTCAGTGCCCAGTGTTACTTTCCTACCTCAGCGCCTTTGTACAAACTGTGCCTGCTGCCTAGAATGCCCTTCCTCAGGTTGTTCACCTGAGGAAGCATTAAGTACCTGACAGCATTAAGTACCTCTGGCTCTGAACCAAAGCAAGTGGTCGCTTAGGTGACTCATCACCATGCCCTAACTACTTGTCCACACATCTGCCTTCCCTAGGAGACTGTAAACCTTTGGGTAAGACCCTGTCTATTCCCTGTGGGCCTTCAGCACCTGACACAGTGTCTAGTACATGCTGGGTACTCAGCAAACATTTGCCTGATGAAAAGATAAATTCACTGAGTTATTTTAACATTGCTTAATCCCAGTATTTTTTTATTAGAGGCTTTAAAAGTAACTAATTCTATTTTATCTCATTCAAATGTCTCTTCCAAGCTTAAAACTAACAAAAAATTTTTAAAAACAAAACTGAAACTTTACCTTAACACAGCCTGTATTTGCTGCTAATTAGATATATGATCATGCAAAATTTTGTAAAGAAAGCAGAATGTGCCAGAATGATTCTGAAATGCCAACTCATATGCATCAGCTATTCAATGTCATTTGAAATTTTTTTAATTTATAAAATTTTATTGATTAAGTAGGCTTCATGGAGCCCAACACAGGGCTTGAAATCACTACTCTGAGATCAAGACCTGAGCTGAGATCAAGAGTCAAATGTTTAGCCAACTAAGCCACCCAGGTACCCTCTAATGAAATTTGAAATTTTAATTAGACCTTAATTTCTCATAAAATTAGAATATATGGTTATCTAGAGTTTATCTTTTTTTTAAAGCTTTTTTAAAAAAGACTTTATTTATTCATGAGATACAGAGAGAGAGGCAGAGACACAGGCAGAGGGAGAAGCGGGCTCCATGTAGGGAGCCCGATGCGGGACTCGATCCTGAGACTCCAGGATCACGCCCTGGGCCAAAGGCAGGTGCTCAACTGGTGAGCCACCCAGGTGTCCCTAGAACTTATCTTTTTTGAATGTGGAAGGAGTCAAATGAAAGAAGTAAAAACAAGAGGGAAAAATATGTAGTGCTTAATTTTTTGATACAATGACCCTTATCACTGGAACTCCCTAACTATTAAGTAAAATATTTTTGCCAGTGTCTTCTTCATGAACATTTATTTATTCTTTACCATGGTACTTTGATTTTTTTCTGAGAGGGTTTATGAGTTTATAAATTATGTTAACAGGCTGTTGCCTATTAAGACTTGTAACAAATTTGCCAAACAGCTGGCCAGCATTGAAGTTAGGATCTGTGTCAAAGAAACAAAATAAAGCTTCAGACCCCTTGGAATGGGGACTTACCTGAGGTCTCACTGGGACCATACTCAGAACCTAGCAGTCACCACTTTAGCACCACAAGTTTAGAATGAAGACCTGGAGTGAGGTGCGGGGGGGTGGAGTCCATGTTTTTAAAAACCAAGAAACCATAATGCTTCTTAATAAATCACTGCATGCCAAAAACACAGCAATGGCTCTCTCAGTACCAAATCCATGAGGCAAACACTCAAGTTTATCTTCTCCTTCTGTACATCAATACACATATAGAAGGAGCCCTCTAGGATATGTAGGGTATTCAAAGAAAGAGAAAACTTCCTTGGCTGCTTTCCACAGCCTATGCTCCGACCCTACCCCATACCCCCACCCCCACTTGTATACACTCAGGTTCCAGTTCTTTTGACAATTATGCCCAAGCATATGTGGGGAAATAGCAAACTAAAGAGAAAACTTTATTGACCACAATGTGAGTACAGAGAGTACCTGACCCAGCACAGCCATTCTTCAGAATTTTATCTTTGACTCACCACACATCTCTCTATCAACACTCTCATTGGGTGGTTACCTCCATACACACAGGACTTACACTGACTCTATGCTAATAACTCCCAATCTATGCTTCTTGCCCAGAATATCTAACTGCTCATTTGGCTCTCTCTCAGGCACAGAGGATATAAAGTTAATAAGACCAATGTCTTCCCATGCATTTTCAACACAGGTGCACAGTAGTATTTTGAAATAATTAGGAACTACCAGAATGACATAACCAAATTTGGCAGGGAAAGGGAAACAGAAACTTACAAACACGTGGCCCAATCATTTACAAACCTATTTTCACCAAGAAATCCATTGTTCAGATAAAATCTTACTTGGAAACCCAAACTGTGAAATCTAGAATAGCACACCTGCTCAGGTTACAGAAGAGATCACCATAAAGAACCCCACGCTGGATGAAGGACATCTTTCCCCGCATTGTCCCCATGTCCCTAACAGCTCCCGAGACTCTTTGAAAACTCACAGAAATCTGCAAAACAGAGTTCAGACTGGTCAAATCCATCACAGTGCTACTTTTAATACAAAAATCAAAAGTGAAGATACATTTGGGGATATCTAACTGGTAACAAGGGGTAAGAATTCCCATTACTATGTAAAATAAGAACAAATGTCATTAAAAACAAGATCACTTCTAAGAAGTCCACTAGATCAGCATTTTTCACTTTGTCTATCACGGTACCACATTTCTCAAAGACAATAAAAGTACTTGTACCTTAAAGTTACTTGTGGAAAAGCCTGAGTACAAAATCTTTCTGTATTTTAATATAGTTTTCTAATCTTTTACAGCTTTACCACATCTCAGCAGTAGTAAGCTGTTTGTTGATGTTGCCCTTTCTCTTTTTAGCTTCATTGTCTTTGGAATAGGGGTTGAGATAAAATTTCTATTTTAATCATTTTAAAGGCTACAGTGGTTTTTAGTGCACTCACATGTTATAAAGCCATCACCACCATCTAATTCTGGAACAAAGCCATCATCCCAAAAAGAAATGACGTACCCATTGCCAGTCATGATCAATTTTCCTCGCCCCCACACCACGCCAACCACGGACATACTTTTGTCTCTATGGATTTGCCTATTGTGGACGTATCATACAATCTGTGGTCTTTTGCATCTGGCTTCTCTCACTTAGCATAATGTCTTCATGGTTCATGTTATAGCATGTGTTGACATTGTTTTTCGAAATAACTTACTTTTATGCGCCTATGGCAATCAATTTAGTTTTTATAGAAAAGCATTCTTTGGCATTTACCTTATGTAAATGTATCATTGTATCACCTTATGTAATATTTCATTAAACTGCAAAATTATAATGGCCAGTGCTACTGGAATACACAGGACTATGAGCAAACACTACTATAAGCATGCACAAGAGCTCATAAAAAAGCAAAGTACACCAATTTACTGTGATGATAGCTATTTGCCACAGTGACCTCTGTGCTCTCAGCAACAACCAGGAGGGGTTTCAGAGGGAAGGAGAGTACTGGCTAACCCTGAGTTGTTGGTTGTTCTTTTTTCCTTTAAAGATTTATTCATTTATTTTAGAGAGAGAGAGAGAGTGGGTAGGGGGAGAGGCAGAGGGAGCGCGAGAGAGAATCTTGAAGCAGACGCTTGCTGAGTGCGGAGCCCGGACGCAGGGCTCAAGGTGATCAGGTCCCCAAGATCAGGACCTGATCCGAAACCAAGAGTTGGCCACTTAACCAACTGAGCCACCTAAACATCCCAACCCCGAGTTATTTTAGTGTGGGTCAGTACTCTATTACCCAAGATGGAGGGCGAAGCATGCAGAAGTGATAAGTGTTTATCATGCAACCCAACACAGCTTTACCTGGCCCCTAAAAGGAACTCTTTGATAGTTCTTTAAAAAAGAAAAAAAAAAAAAAAAGCAAAGGTATGTTCCCATAAAGACAGATCTACCCTCCTGCTTCTAGGAAGCTTTACCATCCTACCTGTCTTTCAAGGAGAAGCTCAAGCATGTCTTCCCCAAACCTTGTACTCCTCACAGCATCCGCATGCTCTGCATGCTTTCTCTCCTCCTCTTTAATTTCCAAAGTACTTACCTACCTCATGGTGTTCACAACCTGTCTTATAGCTAGTCATACAATGTCTTTTTTTTCCCCATACGAGGCTGTAAGCTATTGCAGAGGCAGGTTCTGTGGCTTTATATCCCCTACTGCCACCAGCATGGAAAAAGAGGTGCTCAAAACCCCATCTTCATACAAATATATAAAATAAGGAGAAGTTCAATAAGTATTTATTATTTATTAAGTAAACAAAGAAGGAGCACATTAAATAATTTATTTAGGTGTGTGACTTCCTATGTGGCTACAGCAGCTCACCCCATCCATCAATGTGGGATAAAAGAAGAGGGAAAGCGGAGTTGAGCATCTGATGGGGCAACGTGGTGGCCAGCTGAAGGCAATCAACTAATCTGGGTCCCTAGCGGCCATCAGAAATCATGACTCTTGGATGCCTGGGTGGCTCAGCAGTTGAGCATCTGCCTTTGGCTCAGGGCGTGGTCCCGGTCCAGGGATAGAGTGCCACATCGGGCTCCCTGCGAGGAGCCTGCTTCTCCCTCTATGTCTCTGCCTGTGTGTGTGTGTGTGTGTGTGTGGTGAATATTTTTTTTAAATCTAAAAAAAAAAAAAAAAAAAAAAAGAAAAATCGTGACTCTTCTCCAAGTGTTTAACAGAGACCATATTCAAATAGGACATTGTTAGATAATGACACTTTCTGACATCCTTTGATGTCGAACAAATTAAAAACAGAAAAATCTTGGTACTCAGAATCTCCCAACATCAAATGTGGATTTGATTTTTTCTCAATTAAATTATTATACTCTACCACTTTAATGGGTGAGTTTTGAGATATCCTACCAAGGTTCTCAGAAGCAAATAGCTTCCAAATTAGCGATTTTTAAAAGCAAAGCAATAGGTTAGGTAAGGAATGCATAAACAACCACAAAAGCTGCACTGAATACTTTTTTTTGGCTGTATACGACTGAAAAACTGCCAAGTTCATTTTGATAAGCCTTTGTTAAAAACAATAAACATGCCTAAGCTTGCAAACCATGCCATTTTGAAGAAAAAGCAGTTGGGGGAACTAGAAAAATGCTTAAAACTGGAATGTCTGAATAAAACCTTCCGTGGTAACGGATTTACCGAGAAGCCACAACACTGTGAGGCCTGGGGATGCGGAGGGGAGTGGGGGACAGAATGTAAAGTGAGAGAAAATGAAAGCAGAACACCATCTTCATAAATAAATAAGAAGCTCCATCTCACACATTGGTACAATTACCGTATGCAACACTAACATGGCTAGCGCTAACGCTATCAAGAACACGAATTCTCCCACACTTCATTAAGTTTAATGTCAGCACAATGATGTCCCTGCACTAAAGGAAATATAATTTAAGGGTCTCCAAATGAACATACATAAAATAGACAACTGTGGGACCCGCTCTTCATGTACAGGAGGATATACATTCATAGGAGTCAAAGTACTTTATATGAATTCCCTCCTTTTGTTTGTTTTCAGTGATTATAAAATCAGCAGGATCAGGGGATTGGAAGGAAGATAATTTGGAACATTTATGTTCATTTCCCCACTTTAGGCAAAACCAAAATTCTCTTCTATCTGCCAAACAAAATCCAGAAAAAATTCCAATGAATGAATCACAACTTGAGCTCCACAGAAACAAACTTCGTTGCTGTGTTGGCGGATAGATCCCAAATGCCCAGAACAGCACCAGGCACATAGTAGGCACTATATAATATAGTAGGTGAATAAATATCTCTGTTAAATTGAACTAAACTGAAAAACATAAACAATGTGCAATGCCCAAAATGCTGAAGAAGTCAGCTTAGTGTTCCCATCTCAGCTCTGTTATAAGTTCATGCTGTTCATCATGGCACACAAATGATCCTCATATCCTCCTTTTCTCAAATTGGCCCCGAAGTCATACATTGTACCTTTCACTCTAACCAGTCATCTCCACAGGGAGCTGAGATTCCAAGGAGAGATGGAGATAAACTGAGCCCACCTGTTTTGAGTACCTTTCTTCTCTGGATATTTGTCTAGGATATATCTGCATATTTATTCATCATTGTTCAAGAATGCAAATATTACTTAAAATTAAGGGTTTGTAATTTTAAAACTGTACTACAGAGGTGGTTTGACTAAATCAACCTCTCAATTATTTCAAAACTCCACCAGTTAAAATAAATAAATAAGAACAGGAAAATGATATCATTCCAGGTGATTCTACTTATATCCTTTTTGTTCAAAATGCCTAGAAGCAAGATGCTTTGAAAGCAGAACTAAGTGGAGAGGAGAAGGCCTGGACTGTGGTGTTGCTTCCATCACCAATGAACAGTATGAGTTTAGCCAATCCTTGCCAATGGGCATCTGAGCTTCCTGGCAGGCAAGGTAAAGGGTTTGAGTAGAAGATCCCTAAATTCCTTTTCAATTTCCAAGATCCTGTGATTATGTGACCAAATCTAGTCACTTATTTATGACTCTTTATTTTCATCATTTATTTCGTTAACAGACATACTTCGGGCACCTGGGGAGAGTCAGACACCATTAGCCTAGTTTGGCATGATAAGGGGTGGTAGAGGGCAGGGAGACAAACTGCAGGATCCGTTGATGATTTTAAAAGCTAGTGATCTCAGGTATCTGTGGAGACAATGTGTTTCTAAATTTGTCAGGCTTCCACCTCCAAGCAAATGGTGGGTACTCCTAAGGGGATGAGGTAACTGGATGATGGGCAGTGAAGAGGGCATCTCTTGATGGGATGAGCACTGGGGGTTATACTATATGTTGGCAAATTGAATTTAAATTTAAAAATGTAAAAAAAAAAAATTGTCAGACCTTGTCTTTCTTCTGGGTTCAGCTGGCTACGCCTTTAGAGTGCCCAGCTCTCAGCAAACAAGTTGGATGAAACAATTTGAGTCCCATCAGAATGGAATGGTTTAACCAGTGTTCTGGTAGGTTCCATCTGACTCAACATGGGGGGTGGGGCGGGGAGAGTTGTAAGATGGTCCGAAAGCTGAGTTGTGGAAACGGAAGGCTAACCAAATAGCCCCAGGGCTTACTGGAATCGCGCTTTAAAATTTTGCTTGCCAACACTTGTCCCTAAGTGTGCACTACAGGTATCAGGGCCCTCCTTGAGAACAAGAAACGGAAGAGAAATTAAGTTCAGTAAAGTGAGGGTTCTGAAGGCTGACGTGTTGTTAGTACATTACACACGATAGATGAAAATCATTACCTGAGGCAGAAGATTTAAAACATTTTTTTGAAAAAGACACCGACAGCCCAGTCCAGCGGAAAAGCAGTCTCTCTCCCACCGGGAAATCTGCCCTTGGAAAGCACGGGGGGGGCGGGGGGGTCAGAGGCGCTTCCTCTGCGGCCACCTGCGCGGACCCTGCAGGGGCGCGGGCCCGACACCCGCAGGACAGGTGGGCACGGCCCGAGGGGCCCGGGTCCGCCGCGCAGGAGCCCCGCGTCCCCTGAGCCCCGCGCCGCCGGGGAACCGGGAGAGGAACGGCCGCCCGCGGGAGGCTGCGCCCGGGGAGCCCAGCCCGGCCCAGCCCAGCCCAGCCCAGCCCGGCCGCTCCCCGCGCCCCGCGCCCCGCGCCCGCGCCCGCCGCGCCCTCACCTCGCGTGGACCGCTGTACCCGGCGGCGCGCGGACATGCCCCCGGCGCACCCTTCCCGGGCCGCAGCCGCCGCGGTCCGCGCTTCCGCGGGGCGGGGAGCGCTCGGGGCGGAGGCGCGGGCGGGCGGGCGGGGGCGGAGGCGCGGGCGGGGGGCGTCGCGGGGAAGAGCCCGGCGCCCGGACTCCGAAACGCGCCGCAGGTTCGGCCCCCGCCCGCCCGCGCCGCGGCGGACCCTGCCCCGCGGGCCGAAGGGGCTCTCGGCGGGGATCGGCCCTCGGCGGGGCGCGGGCGCGGGCGGGGGCGCGGGCGGGGGCCGGCGCGGTTCTGTGGCGGGTCCGCCCGCGTGTCCCGAGCCCGCCCGCCCGGGGACCGCCCTGCGCTCCCGGGGGCCGCCGAGACCCGGAGCAGCCGTGGGCGAGCGGAGGGAGCTCCGTGCTCTCTAAAGGAACTTTTCCCTGCAGGTCGGCGAGCAAGGCCTGGAGAAGGCGGGCAGGGGGCTCCCTTACACGGTGATGGCAGGGATGCGTCTTCCGCCGGCCACAGCTCGGGAAACTGAGGCTCCAAAGTGTTAGTCTAAAGCGTGGTGTCTTGGAGTTAGATGAAGCCGGATTCAACTCTCCTGAAACGCTTGTGCCCTTGAGCGAGTTAAGCCCCTGAGCCTCACTGTCCTCTCCTGCGAAGGGAGAATAATCACAGTCCCTGTGTGTGCGGGGCGGACCCGGTGCAGGAGGTGCAGGTGCTGGGCGCGTAAGACGCCCCCGCGAGACGTTACTGCGGTTGGCCTGCCGAGGTTCGCCCCATCCCTCCAATGTTGCCTGAAAGCTGGGGTCTCAGGGGCCTGCAGAAGCGGCGTCCCAGCTTTGCCCAGACGTTCCCCACCTAAGGCAGATTCTAGGCTAACCTTCCTGTAGATCACTCTGTCGGAAGCAAGTTCCCTCATCTGCCGGTCTGATTCCAACCTCTTGCCGTCTCCACCCTTCGCTGCTCAACAGCACCGCGGTCATCTGGGAGCCTGCTAGGGCTGGGAGACCTCCGGCCCAACCCCAGCACCTCTGGGTGGTAATCTGCATCTTAACAAGAATCCTTGGGTGATTCGATCAGTGGCATATCAAAGTTTCAGTATGAGTTAGATTTTTAGGAAAATTTGAAAAGGGAACTGCACAGTTACTGAGCAGTACCCACCCAATACTTCAGGATATTTAAAAAATAGACTAATAAAGCCCTTCCTCAGTTTACCCCTGATCGTTCCTTCTCCCCCTAATCTTCTGCTCTTTATAAATCTGGACTTTATGTCCTATTTTCCCTGCAATAACCTCTGGATTACATCTAAGTAATGATTAGCGAATCTATGTCTAAAACACACCTAAGAATTAGCAAATACGGCTTGTAAAAGAATTCATTAGCACTGAAAATGGATTTATAAATGCAGAACCTTGGAAAGCCCTGAGCACTCATCTGTGAAGGTCTTTAGGTTCCAGGCTTGAACACTTTTGCATTTCATAACATTGTTTTGGGTGGCAAATAAGGTCCATTCTCCATTTAAATAATGTAGGACAACCAGTTCTATGAAAAAGTTTTGAGGAAAAAAAGTTTTGGAGAATAGAAGGAAACCTCACAGGCTTCCTTTCTAACTAAAGTCACCACTTACAGAGCAGCTCTAGCAAAGCCCAAAGCATGTGCTTTGTTTATTTCGTTAAATGCTATGTGTTTGGGTTTTGTGTTTGTTTTTGATTCTTGGAATGTTCAGATTTAGTTTGCCTGATTGTGGCTCTGGCAGAATGATTTCCGTCCTGTGAGAGTGGAGTAATTGCAGATTGTTGATGAAGAAGAGGGTGATGCCGCCTGGCAGTGCCTGATTTGGAAAGGTCATTTCCGTTTGCGTATGTAAGGCTGTTGAACAATCTGATGCCCTGCGGATGGGCAGTGTGGAAGTGGAGCAGGGAAAGAAGGGGAGAGGAGAGGAATCTCCTTCCTCAGAGGTTGGAGGTTTGGAGGAGGTGGGAGGCGAGGAGAAAGACCCTTCTGCTTGCCCTGGAATCCAACCAGGGAGGAAAGGGAAAAGGCAACATTTCTCCTAAGCAGCGCTACCCAATAGAACATCCTTCAAGGGTGAAAATGTTTCGCATGCCATACGGCTATGAAATGTGGCAATTTATATTTATGTTTTAATGAAAATTCAGGTGGGGTGTGTGTGTGTGTGTGTGTGTGTGTGTGTTTAGTGCTAGTCTGTTGCACTAACCAAGTTTCAAGGGCTCCATACCAAGGTGTGGCTTGTAGCTATTGTATTGGGCAGCATATAAACCATTTTCCCTCATCACAGAAAGTTTTAGTGTACAGTGGTGCTTAGAGCCAGGATTTTGATGAGGAAGCGAGCCCCAATACTCCAGCTTTTCAAATCTTTGTCAGAACCTCAGCTGTCCTAAGGTGGATGGAGGAATTGATAATTAAATGCAGGCCACTGAGTCCTCGTGGTCACTGAATCCTCGTGAGGGTCAGAATGGAGTAATCCATAGGATGCACTGAATGTAATTCCCTGCATATAGCAAACATGCAAAAAATCTTACCAGTATATGCATTAATAGCCATTTTGCTGTAAAAAATAAAGTTGTTGGGGGGACATAGCACTACAGTTACATCATTATTAGTTAAATGGCCTTTTGCTGACATGTCAGCTGCTCTGGGACTGCAGCTACCATTTAGAGCTGTGCTCCAACCCCACCCCTCCGTTCTTCCTCCCTGCTCAGAGCTGGGCGCTGCCTCTACTGTCCTGGCCTGGAGGCTAGGCATACTTGCTCAAATCCCTACCATTTGGGTCCAGTAATAGGAAGAGTGTTAACTAAAATCATATTGCACCATAGTTCAGAGGAATCAATTTTCAGCTGAGATTCTTGGAAGCGTGACACCTTAGGGTACATCCATTATAGAGGGAATTGTTTGTTCCTGTTATTTGGTCAAACAAGGATGTGTGGACTCAGCAGAGAGAAATGAGAACATTGGCTCCAGGTAAGTAATATTTGGGGTGTCCACGTCAGACCGGAAGCTACTGGAAGCTTAAGGGTTAGGGCTGGCAATTTGAGGCTTTTGCCTAAATAGAAGTTGAAAGCTTATTTTTATGACTAATCACAATTCTAAGGAAAGCGACAAACAGCATACAAAAGATGCGAGTATTGTCAGCTGCCAGTTATACAAATTAGGGCAATCTGTGGAGTGGGAAACAGGGACCTTGTTCCCCGCACATCAAGAAACATAAATTTCTGAATGACCTTCTTCTCAAACTCCTAATCTTCTGGCTTCTTTAATAAAATCACATCCTGTGGGCAGCTTTGGGATCCCATTTTCTTTATTGTCTTCCTCGGTTCCTTTTTCAGCACTTCTTTTCTTACGAAGATTTTCTTAGACTTCAGCCTCTATTTCTCTGCTCTCTTTTCTTAACCCATATCCCACACCCCTTTTGTCATGCCCATGGCTAACACCTGCCTGTCACAGGCAGTGCATTTCCGATTCTGACCTCTTTCTGAGTTTCAGGTCTTCTTGCCAGATCCCCAGTGGACATAGTCACTTAACTTATCCCCACCCCCATCCCTTCAAATGTTAACCTATCAGGAACTGAAGTTATTAGTACACTCTGTGGTTAGCCACCCCCCCACACCCTGACTTTCTGTTTTTTCCTCTTAGACATCACCACCTTGGTCTTTGGTGCTAAAATTCTCCCATTTCCTGTGACTTGAAACAATGGGATTATTTTAACCCCTTTTTCTTCTTCTCAGAGTCCTTAATATAACTGGAAAACATTGAATTTGGAACCAAAAGACCAAAGTAAAAACCCCATTTTTCCACCCTTGGCAGTATGAACTTAGGAAATTTCTTAACCCTCTTAAGCCCATGCTTCTCATCTATAAGCTTAGACCAATAGTACTTTTCAAAAAATATGACTTGAGCAGCTACTTATCCCAGCTTCTGAACTAATTAGGTTAGACTCTCATCCTCCACACTAATTACATTTTGGACCTGATAATTCTTCATCGTGAGGATGCCCCATGCATTGTAGGATGTTCAGCAGCATCCCTGGTCTTTACCCAGCAGTAACCCTCCTGGTCATGTCAATCAAAATTGTCTGTAGACGTTGCCACAATGTCCCCTGGGCAGGGGCAAAATCACCTCCTGTAGCAACCACTGGGTTAGAGGAATGCTGAGAGGAGAAGAAGTGCCTCCCTCTCTGGGTCTATGAGGATTCTATGAGATAATGGGCATGAATGCAGCTGGCACAGAGCCTGACCAGGTCAACATCTGCAGAACATGGATATCCACTCACTCACGAAGCTCTGTCAAGTGAAGGTATTTTCTGAAGATCACAGGTGAAAAACATTATTAGAAAAAAATTAATTTAGATTGTGTTGTTCTACATTATTATTCTATCCTAGCAAATACTGTTTTTGAATTTAAGCAACAATAAAACAATAAAACAAATTTCTTATATTAAATTTTCTTAATAACTATGTTCTCTCCCTATCTATTCTTACCGATCCCCAGACTCAGATTTCCTTATGCAGAGCCTTCTATTAGTTTAGTATTCCCTTACTCCTGCCAATCTGGACAACTAACCTTTACGGTACTGTTCATGCCCTACATTCTTTCTGCTGGAAACTCTGGTTGTTCCTATTTTACTTATTTATTCTCATTGAAATGGAATTCCTCTGTTGGTTCGCCAAAGTTCTCTTTCATCCAGCCTTCCTGTCCATCCTTCATTATCACTCTCTCCACCTGTTACCCTCTGTCATAGTCTCCTTCTTGCTCTGTGAAGTCATCATGCACATTCCTGCCCAGTGTTCTTTCACCCACACTTTTCCCCATACCTGGACTTCTGCTTCTTCTCTCTCTTCCATCTTTATAAACTTGGTAACATCTTTCCAGGCTTAATTCAAATCCCAACTTCTACTGACACTTGTAACTTCCTTTGTAAGGCATAAAAAAAAAAGTGAATGGTTGGATGGAGGGAGAGAGATGGAGAGTCAGGTGATAAGCAATTTAGTTGAATGTTAACCTAGAATTTAGGAAGCAGCAGATGTATACCTTTTCAACATTTTCTCTGAAAATTGTCATAATAAAAATAAATGAGATTAAAAAAATAAAACAAACATATCAAAGCCTTCCCATTTAACTCTAGCCCATAGTGATTAAGAATTCAGGCTCAAAAGAAAAAAAAAAGAATTCAGGCTCTGCTTTTAGGTAGATCTGAGTTCAAAGTCAGCTCCACCTTGGGCAATGCAAAATTTCAGCTTCTACACCTACAAAATGAAATAAGAACACCTTCCTTGTAGGTCTGTTGTGGAAGTTAAATGAGGCATACTACTAAAGTACCTAGCACAGAAGCTGACACACAGTAAGGACTTAATAAATGTTCACAGAATTATTCACTATAGGAAGTGATTATTCACTATTAGGAAATTATACACTATTTAGGAAACCACCTAAATATCTGCTGCTGCAAATGGATAAAGAAAATGTGGTATGTGTTTATAAAATGGAATATTATTCAGCCATAAAGAAGGAACTAGATCCTGCCATTTGGAACAACATGGATGAACCTGGAGGACATCATGCTGGGTGAAATAAGCCAGACATGGAAAGACAATTCCTGTATGATATTCCTTACATGTAGAATCTAAAAAATTCCAACTCACAGAAGCAGAGAGTAGAGTAGTGGTTGCCATTGTCGGTGGTGGAAGAAATGGAGAAATAGTGGTCAAAGGATATACGCTTTTACTTATGAGAAAGCTCTGGGAATCCAAAGTACAGCATGGTGACTATAGTTAATAGTACTCTATTGTATATTAGAATTTTCCCAGTGGGTAGATCTTAAGTGTTCTCACCACACACACGCAAGAAAAGTAACTATGTGACATGATGGATGTTTTATTAGCTTGATTGTGGTAATCATTTCATAATGTGTATATATATATATATATCACATCATTACATTGTGCATATTAGATCAATCTTTATTTGCCAATCATATCTCAGTAAAGCTGGGAAAAAATAAAAATAGATGTTAGCTGGGCAGCCCGGGTGGCTCAGTGGTTTAGCACCACCTTCAGCCCAGGGCCTGATCTTGGAGACCCGGGATCAAGTCCCACATCGGGCTCCCTGCATGGAGTCTGCTTCTCCCTCTGCCTGTCTCTGCCTCTCTCTCTCTCTCTCTCTCTCTGTGTCTCTCATGGATAAATAAAATCTAAAAAAGAAAAAAATAGATATTAGCTGAAAATAACAAATACTCCTCTCTTGAGCACATAGAGGATAGGCTACTTGGTGGCAGGAACCCTGTCCATTTACAATCCCCCCCCCCACACACACACCTCATGCTAGCAGAATAGGAATTTCAAGAAATCTTTGCAAGATGAGTGAAGGTAGCTATGCATCACCTTGTTTGTTTACCTCTGCTGTTCTTCCTCTGGTAGATTCATTCAATTACTATTTATGAAGCATTTACTCAGAACAAAGTCAGCAGCCATGGGCAGGACCATGATAGCCTCAGACCTAACCCAATGCTTTCTCCCTGAAATCAACAGTCTCCCTGTCTCAGAGCTGCTGTGTGTACAGTTTGAGAGTTCTCTGACCAAGCTGAGATTCCTTCAGGGAACACATCTGGGATGGAAATGCATGTTTCCATAAAGAATGGGAAAGAGACAAAAGCTACTGGTTTTGTCCCAACCAGATGTGGAGTATGGAAAAAAAGGAGGTGAGAAGTTCCCCAGGGCCTGACCCACAGACTTCATGACCTGCCCTTTCTTGCTCCCATTGGAGGAGCACAAGGCCCTGAGGATTTTAATAACATTGAGCTTTGTTTCCCAGTTAATTTATCCACAATCTTTCAAATTATTGCTGAAACTTTTAGGTCATTTTTTCCCCAATGTATGTGTTTGGTTTTAGCATTTTTGTTCTCCAGATTAAATTTAAATAAAGTTAATGTCCATAATGTTCACAGCTGGTGTACACTTGTTTCCCACCTTGATGTGGCTGGAAGTGGGTTGTGAGGGGGTTTACTGAATCCCCTCCAGTGCTCCAGCCCTGTGTATTCCATTCATTCTTGCAGTGCCAATTTTCCAAGTGAGGGAAAGTAGCTCAGAGTTTTGGGAAGTAAGAGCTCTTGTCCGTTTCTCGGTCCTTCTAGCTGGACTAAGAATCAAATGGACGTGAGACAGATGAACAAGAGAAAATTAAATTTATTAGTGCATTTATAGGGAATCCACACAGACACAGAAATTCTGAAAACAGGCAAAATGAGGTGAGGCATATTTATTTTCCTGAATAGGGGAAGAAGGTCTAGGACTTCAGAGACAAGGAATGCAAATCACAGGGAAACAAAAAGAGTAGATGCTTGGTATTTAGATGTTTGCCCCGCCATACAGATGGTCACTTAGATAAAATTTACCTCTACCAATAACCCTTATTCTGGGAAAGGCCCTCCCTGACCCCACCCCCAATTTAGATTCTTCTAGGCAGTTCACAGAGAGGCAAAAGTCTCTCAACCTGTAGGGTCTCGATTGTCTTTGGCTTCAAATAATCTTCATACCGGAGCAGCTCATCTTGGGGCAGCCTGCCCTTGGCCCCGACACAGTAGTTCAATGGATTGCCCAATACTATGCAAACTAGAAAGCAGTGCTGGTACGTGGAACCTGGTCAAGTCTGGAGTAGACTGAGTGCAAAACAACTGGGACGCTCTCCACCTCTAGTTCCATATACTTTGTCATGTGAATTTGTATCTTCCCCATCAAAAGTGGGGTCTATTACTCCCCCCTTGAATCCCAGCTAGTCTGGTGATTATTTTAACCAGTGGGAAAGAGTAATAGCAATGGGCTACCTCTGAATCTTAAGAGGCCATGCCCCAACCTGGTGAGCTCTGTCTCTCTGTCTCTCTGTCTCTCTCTCTCTCAACACTGCATGGCCACAAGAACAAACCTGGGCTAGGTGGGAGAACACATGGGGCTGAGTTCAGTCAGCTCAGCCACCCTACCCAAGGCCCCAGATGCCAAGAAAGCCAAGCCAAGATCAGCAAAACTGGCTACGATCCCCACAGCCGGTTTGGGGGACATTAGTGAGCGCACTGAGAACAGCTCGGATCAGGAGAACTGCCCAGCCAGCCCACACACTCACACAGAAATAATGATTTACTGTTGTAGCCACTGGGGTGTTGTGCTTGTTTGTCATGCAGCATCATTTAGCCAAGGAAGAAAATAAATTCACCAGCCAGCAACTCTTGTACGTCATGAAGGGATACACTTTTGCAAACACATCTACCAGAAGTCCTTTCCCCCCAGTTTTTATCATGCTACTTTGTTCTTTTCAATTCATCACGGGGAAAAAAAACACACTGTGAGCAATATACTTGAAAAGAAATAATTTGCATTTCATGGGTCAATTGAATGAGCAGCTAAATTGCAAACCGAATTGCAGTGTGTGTCTCTCCTTCATTTCTCTCATCAGACAAATCCAGTGCAAACCAACCAATAGTTTTGAGTGTCTAGTCTGTTCAGGCACTGTGCACAGTACAATAGTGTTTTTAAGACATGGTTCTTGTCTTCAAGAAATTTACAGTCTGACATATAGGTAGCCATGAAATGAGAGAAACTGAATAATGAGAAAAGATTTCAAGAACCCTGCACTACAACCTGATGTCTCAAAAGGAAAAGATGTGTGACCATTTTGAAAAAGGAAGTCAGAAGTGGAGTTCTTGGCAGAGAAGCTGCCCAGGTGGAGGCTGACTTTACAGGTGGGGCTGGAACTCTCTCTGGGAGCCTTTCAGTAAGCAGATAGGAGGGCTGTCTTGGTAGGCGCAACTGCAGGTAATATTATTAGCAAAGGGAAAGTGCAAGGTGTATTTGGCAGAGAGTAAATAAGTCATTTTGATGAGGGCAGAGAAAATCAATAGGATAGAGTGCCTGATGAGAGATGGAGTGGGAGAGACGTGAGGACTGTGCGTGTCTCCAGCCAGGAGGATGGTGATCATTAACAGAAGTTAAGAGGTGGTAGCAGCTGGGGAACTCTGCAATGTTAGACACGTGGAGCTTGAGGCGGGTATGAAATGCTCAGCAGGCTGTTGGAAATTCAGGTCAGGGGCTAAGGGGAAAGGTCAAAATGAGAGATATGGCATGAAAATCTTCAGTGCAAGCAAGCCAAGATGAAACCAGAGCAGAAGGGCAAGGCCTGGATCTTGGGGAATGTCTGCAATGTCTAGTAGGGGAGATAAGAAAGATGTACAGCGGACTGCTGAGCAGGATGTAGCAAGTGCCAGAGGAGTCACAGAGGTGTGATAATGATTCAGAGAAGGGCAAGAGATACACACCAGCAGAGTGGAAACATTCTCTTTCAAGAGAAGAACGAGTGATCATGGGCAGGACCTGCTCTCAGCAGGACCACATGGCTTGTGAAAGTCATTCAGAGGGATGCGTGGCTCCAGCTGGACAACTCACCTGCTAACAACAGAAACACATTACAGACTGGTTACACTTACTTGCAAAAGCAAAAAACCCAAACCATTATAACGGAAAACAAAAACCAGCCAGCTTTGTTTGGGGCTGATTTACCTTTTGTGACCTTCTGTGTTGAATCTTCTTAATGGATTAATTAGCATGTTTCTGCTTCACCTTTATTCATTTTAATAAATTCAGAAAGTATAAATTGATGAAAGATGGGGGTAAAGCCAGTTCAAATAGATAAGGCATCATGGGAAACAAACAATGGCCAAATCCTTTTTTAGTTTCTTTTAGTTTTTTATATGCTGTAAGTATATCCAAAATGTTCTGAAGCTGCACTATGGGACACTATTGTCTCTACTGCTTTCAGCAGAGACACATATTTACACATCCATGTTACTTGTTACTTAGTTCTTGTGGTTATAGATGACACCACAACAACATCATTAAGTTAAGAAAGTACAATTCAAGGACACTTGGCTGGCTCAGTCTTTAGAGCATTTGACTCTTGATCTCAGAGTTGTGAGCTCAAGTGCCACTTTGGGTGTGAAGCCTACGAAAGAAAGAAAGAGAGAGAGAAGGAAGGAAGGAAGGAAGGAAGGAAGGAAGGAAGGAAGGACAGACAATTCATCCCAACCACTGGAAGAACCACTGGTAGAGTTTCTAGGAATATAAATAATAGCTACTGGCTCTATTGTATTTCAGTAGAGTGTGAAGAATAGAAAAGCACAAGGTCCACAAAAAAAAAAAAGAAAAAAAAAAACCCACTTCTTTAAAAAAAAAGAAAAAGCTTACAAAAAGGAGCCATAAGCCTGCCAGCAAACTGCTTGCCAGTTGCTTTAAGGTATTTCTAATCAACAATCCACGGGTTAGTTGAAAGCAGTGGATATGTAGTTCCTATCAGGAGACACATCCAGATTAACCATTCTGATCTGTCTCTGCTCTAAGTGCTCTGTTTCAGTAACACTACATGTAGGAACCAGCATTTAATAAGCTTTGCAAGTGGCTCAGCACCCTACAAACAGAGAACCACATGTGGGTATTCTGGGGAGACCCAAGGAGAGTTGGAAAAGAGGAAGGCACCCCAGTAGACGGGACCCAGCCAGCCCCTTTTCTTTTCTTCCTCTTTAAGTGGAGCAGCTCTATTTATGGTTTTATTATATTGAGATTCCATGCATTCCATTTATCAAGCCAGAAATCCAAGAGTCATCCTGTTACCTCCCACATCAATCCATCAGCAAGTCCCGTCAATTACCTCATCAAAATAGAACACCCGATCCACATCACTTGTTTTCCATCTGCTCGGCCAACACCCTAATCTAGCCTGCTGTCTGGTCTTCCACTCCTGGGGTAGTATCCTCCTAACCCATCTACTTGTTTCTGCTCTTTGCCTCCTCCAGACCATTCTCATTAGAACACCAAGAACATTTTTCTCAAAATTTAAATTAGACCACATTGCCTCACAGCTTAAAACTCTTTGGTGGCTCCCAAGCCCTGAAACAAAATCTGGGCCCCTCTGAGCATGTCCCATGAGTGTGTCATGTCCCTGTACACCATCTGGTGCCACATCCCATGTCTTGCTAGAACTGTGGTCATGCTTTGTTTTTCCTCAGCATCAAGCCAAGGAAGTAGAGGCCGTTGTATTCCCTCTTCCTCCTGCCTAGAAAGCCCTGCATCTTTTTTTGCAAAGACCTCAGCTAAAAATGTCATCTCCCCAGAGGTCTTCTGATACCATTCTATTTAAACTCAATTTCCCTGATTCTCCATTTTCCTCCATCTTAGCATATTTTTTCCTTCATAATTTTTTTTTGCAACTTGAGCTTTTTGTTGCTCTTTGCTTTCATTTTGTTTGGCTCTAAACTAGAAAGCTCAGTGTGAACAGGAGCCTTGTGTCGCTGGTAACTAGCATGGTGCCTGACATATATGAGGAACTTAATTATTGGGTGAATGGATAAAAGAACACAAAGTTTTCAAGGTGTGGAAGTCCCTGATTTAAACAAGTTAGAAACTTTCATTTTGGATGGAGTGAGAGTGTGCATTCAGAAATTAAGTGCCATTCTGGAGTTATCTCAGTGACTAAAATTCCCAAGTCTATAGGATGCCTGGCTGGCTTAGTAGGTAAAGCATGTAACTTTTGATCTTGAGATTGTGAGTTTGAGCCTTACACTGGGTGTGAACATTACTTAAAAAATAAAATTAAAAAAAAAGTAAATAAAAAATAAAATTCCCAAGCCCTTTGCTCTTCCAGCCTAGCGGAGCTAGATCACATTGTTGTTGGGAAAGTTCCATGGAGCTAAAGGCTTGTTTTGCCCCTTATGAAGAAAGATTTATTAATGTTCATTTGTAAGTACAAAGATAGCACAATATGAAATAGGAAGAGTTAGAGCTCTTTGAGGGAGAATGCCAATTGATTACGCAGCATGTGTTATTAATACTTGTTATAGTTATATTAAAATCCATGAATCACATGAAATCTCATTTTAAAACTATGGGCTTTTGGCCAAGAACATTATGACAATCTGTTTTGGAGTTAGTCATTATCATCTGGGGAGGGTCTAGAGCAATTAGGTTTGGCTGCTTGCCAACTATAGCACACTAGTATATCGCATTTCCCATTGGTGATGGAAGTGGATGTGTGAGAGGAGGGGGTATTGTCACACTAAGGGAGGTGGGAGTGTATGTGGACCATGAGAACTAGGTCTAAGATCCCTTCCAATTGCTTCTGATTTTTTAGTTCCATCTAAGCCAATTCAACCCAATTAAAACAAAGTTATTGAGGGCTTTCTGAGTGTCAGAAACTGCGCTAGGAATAGAACAGTGAAAATTTAGACACCTGCTCTGCCCTAACAGAATAAGTGGGAGGTGAACAAGACTTCACAAAACCTGAGGATGACGTCAGCACTTGGCTCTCCCCTTGGAATATCAAGACACAAGAATTAGCCATGTGGAGCGAACAATAAAAACATGGAATTTCTTGAATGGTACCAAAATATTTTTAGTTCCTGTTTCCATGAAAGGACCACTGGATGCATTGGAAATGGCCCCAAAATTTGAATCTCCAGCTGTCTTCTGAATGTTTCTCCATTTCCTCTTCATTTGAGCTTCTGCACCAGACCCACATGTTCACTGTATTTCCTGTGTGATATGGAGCCATTTCTTTCTTAATAGTAAAATCCATAAGCACTTCTCTTATTTGTTTTGTGAAATAGTACGATGGCAAACTTACCCAGGATTTCTTGATGTGTTATCCTGCAGCTGATTTTCCATACGCGGTTATGTTCCTGTTACTTATGTCTGACAGGGCCATCACAGTGCCCGTTTGGAACCCATGGCTGCCATTGGAGTGCATCTTTTGCTTTCATACTGGCCCCTTGGCGATAATCACCATTTTCTGCATTGGGTACTATGTTCATTGTTAGGATAAATCTTTGAAGCATCCTAGCACCAACATTGCCAAGTAGCATGGCTCATATCAAGCCCAACTTATTTAAAGTTGACAAGAGTTGTCTCATAGTTGGCAGACATTTCCTCCACTTTTTTCAGCTATTTTACTACTGACTGGAAAGAATAGGGATGTTGTGCAAGCCATTAGTTTCTGAGTCTGTTATTTGCTGTATGAAATTAGAGGATTGAATTAGGGTAGAGATTAGACCACTGGGCAATGAGACAAATTAGCTCTCAGCTAAGCTTGGGGATTGGCCCTCACAGAATTAAAAAAAAAAAAATTAGTTCATAGGCAACCTTCTAAAATTAGGAGATTTCCCATGAAATTCAAGATTTTGCAAAATCCAAATCTGAATTCCCTGGGAAAATCTGGCCTCAGCGACTCCCTTCTGTGTCTCACATGCTTCTCACATTTGCAAATGGCACGGAGAAAGGCCCAATTGCCCACCTCATTCCTTTTCTGTAGCACCTGAAGATGATGAGGCTCATGCCCTGTTCCTGGTTCTCAGAATTCGCCCTTCTGAGAGCAGTTCTTTCTGGTGACCTGAGGAAAAGGTTGTGTGTGCTGAGGGCAGTGGGGTTTTGGTTGTAAAAAAAAAAAAAAAGAAAAAAGAGAGACAGAGACAAAGAGACAGAGAAAGAAGAAAATTCTAGCCT